>NC_084795.1:216891244-217203119 GCF_963169125.1 Humulus lupulus | reverse complement strand
TTTAAAGAAAATCACCTGGAGAACAATGCTTTGCTACTGCACCCAACACTTGGTCAAAGCTAAAGGGCAAGGCAGGAAGAAAGTAGAGAAACACAACATCTAAAGGAGCCCATTTTTCTGGTACATATACGAGTTCTCCTTGCCAACACTTAACCTTGTCGTACTTCTCTTTAATTCCAGCTAGCACAAAAAGAGAATCATGGACGACAAGCAAGAGATTGCAAGGTGAAGAATCAACCAACTGATCCACAAATCCTTCAGCAGCAGCAGAAACCATTACTCTTGAACTATTTTCAATCTCTCCGGAGGCTATAATCCGATTAAGTTTATGGTTGTAATCTTGACTGCAAATGAGATCATCTGAATCAAGAAAAGACCAATCTTTTTCGACAAAGTCTTCGAATTCCATTACAGGTATTGCTCCTTCATTTGGAGAAATTGTTTCGCCAATGGATGACTGTCGAATTTGTAGTGATTTGTGAGAAATCAAAGGGTGAGCTAAAGAAGGGCAATGAAGATGATAATGTTGTTGATTATGGCGGTTGGTGCGAATATTATGAGGTTGTATTTGACGATAAGGTGGGACCTGGGAGATAGATGATGGACTCAGGCAGAGGGAGGAAGATAAAGGGAGAGAATTCATGGCACAAAATCCGAGTATATACACTTATAGGTCTATCTGGTTTAGAGTGAGAAACTGCAGCAGTATTTTAGCACTAAATAAATGAAAACATATATGCACAAACACTTTGACTAATGACCTCTTCTGAATATTTACTATAACCACTTATTCTTCTCCATGTAGAATAATTTTTTCACATACCCCAAGTATATGTCCCTGCAAAAACAAGTACAAGTTTTATTCTTAAAAAGGAAAAACATAAAAAAAAAACCAGTTAAGTGTTTCCATACCAGTATTAAGAGAGGACTTTCAGTATGTAAGAGCTTAAAAGTTCTATACTTATATCAGTTATTCGTTGTTACCTAAAGGTACTTTAATCCACTTACTTTATAGATGGTAAAACCTTAAAAAACACTGAATTCCCTACTGCTATGGCCACTGGCCAGAGATATATAATAAATAAATAAAATCAGACTAACATAAACATTAAACTATTTAAGGAAAATGAATTTGAAAGTAGACCCATTCAGCAAAATAAACCCCTACAATCGAGAATCGAATAAACAAAAATTAGGTGGCTACTGATTCAAACTAAAACAAAAAATGAAGCACACGAACATAATCGCTAATTTGAAATTAGTCTGTGCTGTTAAAGTAGATGGAGATTAGCCATTTCTAAAACTGTTTTAATTAGTACCAACGCGATTACTTCCGTTCCTTTCCATTCATACTGACCTGATGTTTTGAAGTTCTTCGGTGAAGATTCAAAGGGGGCTAAGCAAATGGCGAGTGCGGAGGGGAGTCGTGGTGGACGTGAAGACGGAGGAGAGAGCTGAAGAGAACTTGTGAGGAGCAGCTGAGAAGGAAAAAGCTCAAGAGAGCTGAGAAGACAAGACAAGAGGAGAAAGGGATGAAGGAGGTACAACAACAAACACGATGGGATGGAATGTAATGCGTGGTTTTTTGAGATATGAACAATTAACATAATGTGACTTTTGGTGCCCTTAAATTGTCATTCTTTTTTCTTAGGACCTAGTAGAATAGTAAATACACACAATATTGTAATTTAAAGAGTTAATTACAATATGAACAAACAAAGAAGAAAAACTCAAAGATAAATTGATAGAGAAGAAAACATAACTCTTAGAACATGAATTTGGCTGAGAGAATCAAATTAGAGACGCAAATACTTGACACAATTGAGATTGTTGTCCAAAATCTATATTCATAGTCTTCCTTAAGAATCTCTTGATGCTTCAACAATGGATGAATGAGATTGGGATTTACAAGCCTTAAAAATCAACAAGTCAAGCAAGTCTTAGATGATTTTATTGGAGAAAATTAGTGGTCTTCGAGAGCTAGAGAGAGACAAGTGTGATTAGGGCTTCTCACACTCTAAATTAATTATTTTATAGTGTAAGCACTATCATTAGTGCTAATCAATAGGATTATAACATTTTAAATTAAGTTTTGGAACCAAAACACAAAATTGAACAAACATTGTACAGGCACGTTAGAGGACACATCACCTACTAACAGGCAACACATCACCTATTATGACAAGCCTAGTTTTTTAAACCTTAGGCAATGCATCACATTCAAGGTAGTGATGCAATGCTTGAAAGATTGTCTAAACTTCTCAAAAGTGACATTAAACACATCAAAGTACTCTCAATTTTTTTGGGCATCCTTAGATATCTCAATGTATTATTTTTTTACCAAAAAATATGATTTTTAACTACCTACAACAAAATGTCAAATTTCACACCAACATTATGTGAAACTATTAGGATTTTACATCATTATATGTAAAACTATTCACACCATGTATATAATCAATCGTAATATGCATTAGTGTTAGGATTGATTAAATGCAAAGCCTAAATGATATTACACATAGTGGTGTAAAATTCTTAATGATTTAACATTATGGAGATTTGAAATTTGAGTGTGACTTGTAGGCATTAAAAATTACGTTTTTGGGTCTAAAGTGGTGCAATGAGGTATCTAATCATGCCCAAAACGTTTGGGAGCAATTAAAGTTGTTTAAGGTGAATCTTGAGCAATTTGACCAGAGGCTAGGTGAAATGTTGCCATACAACAGGCGACATGTCACCTAATCCTGACATGACAAATATATTTTTTAGCTCCAAATTTGAAACTTAAAAACTGGAATCCTATTGGTTAGACTTAATGTCGATTCCTACACTATAAGGTTGGGAACATACTGTTGGTATTAAAAGTGTAAATCAAAGTGTACAGCAGAATGGTGTATTGAAAAAAAATTATTTTTAACATCGAACCACGATCAATATATGTATGTACACATTAAATCAAACACAATAAAAGATAGATCTAGATTTAATTTCTCTTGTTGCCTATCATAACGAATATATAATCCATAAGATTGCACAAAGATCCACACTGTGATCTTTCAAGCCAATCATCAACACACTAGGGCATATGTGGGTACGTAGGATGATATGGACAATATAGATTCTCTTTATATACTCAACACATGATATCTACATCAAGAGAGGTTGGAGAAGGAGCAAGGCTAAGAAAGTGCATCGTTCTTTTTCAAGTTTTCTCTAAAATCATAATAATGTCTCTCTTTGAAAATCACGATATATTAGATTTTTATAAAACTAAAATATCTATAAATATAGACTCAGCCAATAACTGATTAGTTTTATATATAATTAATTAGTCAATATTTCAATCAAATCAAAAAATCTCTTTTAAATAATAATTTAATAAATAAAAGAATTCAAATTATAACATTTAAAATTTGAACGAATCAAATTTAGGTCTGACCCTAGGTCACACACAATGGCTTGCACAGTGACTGACATGTAGCACTGTTGTGTTTCCCTAATTTTTTCTCATTTATTTACTTAATAAGATAAAATATATATATATATGCACTAAAATAATGTATTATTTCATAAATGCATAAATGTTAGTTAATTCAAAATTAATTTTATGTTATAAAATCTAAATAATTTATTATTATATAATAAATCAATATCATACTCTCTTAATATTAATTAACCAAAAGTCAATTAAAATTATTATCAACTAATATATATATATATAGTTTTAAAATAAAACATATTATTTAAATTAATTAATTAATTCATTCATTCATTCATAATTAATTATCACATAATTATACATTTGCACTAGAAAATTAATTTCTTGCAATTTTAGTCATTTCTCAATTTATTTTGTCATTACCACCCACACCATAGACAGCGTAGTATAGATGTGACTTAGGGACCATGAACCTGTAATACTAAGCTCGAATAAACCAGACTATTAATTGAACTCTTCAATTAAATAATCTTATTTATTAATTTCATTATCACTCCACTATAAATAAGGAATTGAACTCTTAGTTATTATTATAAAATTATATTTATAGAATTATTTCATGTTGTAGCGTCTCAAATTTGCTAATAAGGATTAGTGCCTTGATTAGCATGCAGGGAGGGCAATAATTGATTTAATTATGCTAGTATGTGAATTAAATGATTATATGATTAGAAATGCATGTTTATGTGAATTAAATATGCATGTGGGCCCCATTTGGCTATTAGGGGCATATTTGTTATTTTAGCCTGTTGAGGGCATAAATGTGATATATGTGTATATTGTGATTGATACCACGAGTGAGTGTTCAACCCTGTTATGACTATTTAGCTAAACTGCTGCTCTGAGCATAGTATACGCGATTTGGGGATGAATTCTGGCATTAGCATAGGTTTGGATTGGTTTGCAGGAGATTTAGAAGTTTAAAAATGGTGGTTATTCTTAGTTTTAAGGCTCAAGTCGCGACCCTGTTCATCAGGCGCCACGGCCTGCTTGAATAATTAGGCCTGGGGGCCATAGAAACTTGCCTAGGTGCTGCAATGCAAGGTGTAGCACGTCGCGGCCCGTGTCCTTCAGCAGAGAGGGATTTGCCTCTGACTTGAGCGCGCCGCGGCCCTTAAGGGATTGGGTTGCATCTCAAATGCAAAATTATGGCAGTTTGAGGGTTTTAAGCACAGGAACCCAAATGTTAAGGCTCGAGAAGGGTTCTACTAATTGGTTTAGTTGAATCCAAGGTCCCAAAGGCTAGAATAATATTCCGAAGTTATTTATTGGTTTAAGACCTGATGGATGGTTATTATGAATGGGTTGTGACTGGGTTTTCAATGAGGCTCAAATTAGGGATTGTGCTTAGGATCGCATTGGCTTATCAGCTCGGGACACAGGTAAGAAAATTATTTTACCCGTAGAGCAGGGCATGGACCTATTGTTTGTATTGCAGGGTGCGACCCTAATGTTTATGTTTAATATGCGTTTACATATCTATGAATATTATGGATGTTTATGAATGAACGACGAGGGCCGAGAACGGCGAGGGCTGAGAACGACGAAGGCCGAGAACGACAAGAAGCTGGGTACGGAAAGGGGCCGAGATCAGCGTTGAGCATGCTGAGTGCAGGCCACTAGGGCGAGACCCTCCTAGGGTGTTGTATCCACCCGCTCGATGAAGACTACGAACCCACGGCCTGGTAAAGCACCTGGGACGGCATAGGCCGCTATGTGTGTTAGCTCGTTGGCTGTTTCGCTGTATATTGTTGTATGTGATATGTTATATGTTGATTTTTCTTGCTGGGCTTTGACTCACAGGTTCTCTTTGGTACAAGTAAGGGCAAGGAAAAGGTCGACCAACCATAAGTACGGAGAGCGTGGAGCGACGGGTACATGTTCGGCCTACCTGGCTGCCACGACTAGGGTTATTTTGGAGAATGTACTGTAGTGAACTACTTTTGTCGCTTAGGTCGACCTTAATTGTATTTTTGAGTTGTAATGTATTTTCTAAACAGTATTTTGGGATCCCAATTGTATAAATTTTATGATTTCAATGAATGTCCAAATTTTTATAGTTAATGTCATTAAATGGGTTTTATTTTAGTTTAGTCACACTTTTAAAATCTCGATTAGCAAGCTAATGGCACATTTTTAACTCACATAGTAACGGCTCTAAGGAAGTAGGGTGTTACAACTTAGTATCAGAGTGTGCCAAGATTTATGGTTCTTGGAGATCGACCGAACATGTACGCTCGCTGCCAGTGACAAGCTCGACTCAAGGTTGGTTGGTATTTAATTGACTATATGCTTAATTGCTTGCTTAAGTTGCCTTGTTTGCCTGAATATGTAGATAGAGCATGATGAATATGCTGATATATGCATGATGCTAGGGCATGACCCCTTGATTGTTGTATGTTATGTGTGATATGTGGACTTGCTGGTTGTGGTTGATTGATGAAATTGGGAGGTGGTTCTGGATGTTGTTATCATGCCTGATGTGCGGCGTCATTGATTGCAGGCATATTATAGTAATGCCTCAACGATCAATTAGACTCCGCGTCAATAGGGTCGAGGATGACAACCAGGGTTAGGACCCTCCACCTGCCCCATCGAATTGGAAACAGATGTTTGCCGAGATGAAAGCTAGACTTCATCGGACAAAGGAAGTAGCATCCTCCCACCTTCGAGGGTGGCCCAGACCCACTGCGAGCAGAGCAGTAGATGAACATGATTTCTTCCATCCTGGATTTCATGAGGGTGGAGGGGAATGAGAGAGTAGCCTGTGCCAGCTACATGTTGAGAGAAGATGCCTGCATCTGGTAGGATGTTGTGTCTCAGAGAAGGAATGTTGCAGTCATGACTTGGGAAGAATTTAGAAACATATTCAATGAGAAGTATTACAGTGTCGCAGTTTGAGTTGCGAAGGTTGATGAGTTTACATAACTGACTCAGAATTGGATGACGATTACTGAGTATACCTTGAAGTTTGATTGGTTAGCGAAGTTCGCGCCAGATTTGGTGCCTACTGACATGTCACAGAGGGATCAATTTATGTGGGGATTGAATGTTATGATCGCCCGTGACGTCAAGATAACTCTAGATCTGAGAACTACCACTTATGCACAAGTAGTGGAGAAGGCCTTTATAGCTAAGGGGGTCAAGGATCAGATTTGGCGAGAGGGCTCCGCTAGGCATGATGCTCAGAGGATGGTGCCTCCTTTTACTGGATCTAGCCGGGGTAGTGGCCCCAGTGAACAGAAGAGAAAGGCCCCAGATTCTTTTGTTCCTCCTGGCTCAGATAGGAGGGCACGGGGTGCTTTCAGTGGTCGCCAGGGCGAGGGAGACAATTGGAGGAGTTTACTAGTGTGTCCTCGGTGTAGTTGATGACATCAGGGAGAGTGCAGGATCAGGGTCTTCTTTACTTGTGGGAGCACTAGTCACCTGAGGAAGGACTGCCCACCAGCCAAAAAAGAGCGACAGCCTCACTCCTGCCAAAGTATTTACCTTGACCCAAACTAAGGTTGAGGCTAGTCCCTCAGTCGTGACAGGTCAAATTTCTAGTGCTGGTTCTTCTTTTACTGCATTGATTGACTCAGCGGCTAGTCATTCATTTGTATCTACTAGAGTGATAGATCAGCTGTGTATAATCCCAAAATATAAGTTCAATAATATTTATAAGTACATTGATTCCCAAGTTTTAGTGATAGTTAAAATAAATCAAACTATCATTTTCCAAATAGATTTATAATTTTAAGCACAAATCAATTCTAAAAAGATAGGATTTTTCTTCACTTTTCAAAAAGTATAATTTCAAAGTATTTAATGTGAATCAACCTAATGAAACAACAAAAAATCAAATAACATTATTTATAAGGAAAAACCTAATATTTTTATTTTAAGCATTGGATGTGTACAATTTAATGACACATCTTACACAAAGAATATTATGTTTTTGCACTAATGAAGAACAAAGTGTAAATATGTGCTAACAATAAAAAATACATGATATTTAAGATGAAAGAAGATATTTGAAAAAGAAAAATCCATAAACTTTGTTGCACAAAATGGGAAATCAACATACAAAATAAATACTATCTAGTTATATATTGTTTCATCATCACCTTAATAATCTTAAAAAGATTACAAACTCATAACTAGAATAAAAAATACAAACAAAAAAATTACTAACATAACTTAGGAAAATTTGGAGGAAAACCCCCAAATTGTTCCTCTAAAAATACATAGAAAATTAACCAAAAAGAAGAAGAAGATGAAGAGAATAGAGAGGTTTGAAAGTATAGAAACTTTGTGGTATGACCTCTTCCAAAATAAGCACCTCCTAAATGGTCTTGAAATTTCCATATTTATAGCAAAATGAGAGTATTAAAATAATTAAATGATTAAATTAATTATAATTTGGAAAATAGGGGTAAATTACAGGGTGTAATGATGATTTTGGGGTAAAATGTGTAGAAAAGTTTGGGTAAAAAATGGTATTTTTGGATGTAAGGGGACAAAAGGATTTATTGGGCTCAAAAAAAGGGGAAAAAAGAGGTTGGTTTGGGTGGCTAGGACAGGCAGGGGAGTGGGTGCTGGGGTGTTGGGCTTGGTCTGGGCAGAGGGTGGCAGGCCCACTCCGGTTGGGCTGAAGGGTGGAGCAGGCCGAAGGTGCTGGGAAGGAGGCCAGGCGGGCCTGGCTTAGGGCAGCTGGTAGGCGAGCCTGAAGGAGGCAGGGAGTAGGTACACGGCTGGGCCACTTGGAGGCTTCAGGAGGCAGCTGGTGGGCCGTGTAGGTGCTGGCGGGCCTTCGGCTGATGCTGGGAACAAGGGAGGCACGAGAGGAGATGCTGGGCAGCGTTGGGCCTGGCTAAGGCTGGGCCTGGGAGGAACGGGCCATGGGTTTGCTGGGCCAGGCGATTGAAGGGGCAGCTTGTTTGGGCCATGTGATGGGCTGCGTGGGGAGTCTTAGTTTTCAGTATTACCACTCATTTTTTCCTTCCTTTTCTTGGCTTTCAAGAGCTAGATACAACATAATTCCTACAAAAATAAATATAAATTAAGTCATGATAAAATATTTTCAATTATAAAATAAATCATATTAATTCTTTTGAAAATATAACTTAATTTAATTAAACAATTAAGCTCAAAAGTGCATCTTTTTACTCCTAACTTAACAATATTAATTTTAAATAATTAAACTATAACATTTTACAATAATATAACTATGAAAATACACAAAAATCTATAAAATTAAAATAAACTTAGTAAATTCAAAATTACTTAAAAACTTAATAAATTACTTAAAAACTCAAAGACTAAGCAACAATTAGCATAAAAAAATGTGATAAAATAACTCTATTTTGTAGAGCTATCATACCCCCAAACTTAATATTTTGCTAGTCCACAAGCAAAAGAAAAATTAAAAACTGTCAAAATTGGTAAAATGTGTTTCCTTGATCTTTTTCATTCACCTTTAGGTAATATATATATACAATATTACAAGCTAAAGTCTGCCTACAACTATGTATGTATCCTAGAATTATGGCTATATTATGACTATTATCCCATTGAACAAATCATAAAGAGATACATAGAATATACATCTTCTAAAAATAGAAGATTATTGTGATATTCTAATATAATCTTAATACCCCCCCCCCCCCCCCCGCCCCCTCAAGTTGGAGCATGGAGATCACAAATGCCCAACTTGCCAAGGAGATACAAAAACGTGCGCTTGCCAAGGGCCTTGGTGAAGATGTCGGCAAGCTGATCATCAGTAGACACATGATACGTAGAAATAATACCATCACGAATGGCATCACACACATAATGACAATCAACTTCAATATGCTTGGTACGCTCATGAAAGACAGGATTTTGAGCAATGTAGAGGGCCGATTGACTATCACAATATAAGTGCATGGCTTGCGAATGTGTGACACCCAAACTTGCAAGCAAAGCTTTGAGCCACTTCAACTCGGAAGTGACAGCGGCCATGGAACGATACTCAGCCTCAGCAGAAGACCGGGACACTGTATGTTGTTTCGTGGTCTTCCAGGAAATCGGAGAAGAGCCAAGAAACACTATCCAACCAGTAAGAGACCGTCTAGTCAAAGGACACGTAGCCCAATCTGAATCACACCAACCTGTCAGAGATAATTCACAATCAGTGCAAAGAAGAATGCCTTGACGCGGACACCCTTTTAAGTAGTGAACCGTACGAAGTGCCGCATCCCAATGATCTTGACGAGGGTGTTGCATAAACTGAGCCAAGATATGAACAGTATAAACCAAGTTTGGACGTGTGAATGATAAGTAAATGAGATGACCCACAAGTCGTCTATACCGTTCAGGATCAACGAGCAAAGGGCCTTTGGCGAGAGCCAATGTGTGATTCTGCTCAATGGGAAAGCCAACGGGACGAGATCCCAATAAGCCAGCTTCAGCAATAATATCAAGTGTGTATTTTCGCTGACACAAGAAGATGCCCTTTGAATTACGAGCAACCTCAATACCAAGAAAATATTTCAAGACACCCAAATCTTTCATATGGAAACACTCATGCAAATAGGCTTTGAAATGATCAACAGCGGAAGCATCATTACCAGAAATAATGAGATCATCAACATACACAAGAACATTGAGTTGGATCGATCCCTGATGGAGTGTAAACAAAGAATAATCTGAATAAGACTGAAGGAAACCATAGGTCTTCAAAGAAGCAGCTAACTTAGCAAACCAACATCGCGGAGCTTGTCGTAGACCATACAAAGACTTCTTGAGATGACACACTAAACCAGGATTGCGAACATTGAAGCCAGGAGGAAGTTTCATGTAAACTTCTTCATCAAGATCACCATGCAAAAACGCATTATGAACATCCATCTGATGCAAAGCCCAATTCTTGACTGCTGCAACTGCTAAGAAGGCGCGAACAGTGACCATTTTCGCAACGAGAGCAAAAGTTTCATTATAATTAACCCACTCAACTTGATGATTGCCAAAAATAACTAGACGAGCCTTAAGACGCTCTACTTGCCCATTTGCATGATATTTGATTTTGTAGACCCATTTAGAATCAAGAGCCTTTTTATGAGGAGGTAAAACTACCATTTCCCAAGTGCCATTAGCTTCTAAAGCAGCAATTTCTTTCTGCATAGCCTTGCGCCAACCTTCATATTGCATAACTTCTTTAAAGGAACGAGGCTCAATGTCGTCAGTGATAGCTGCAAGAAAAGCACGGTGTTGTGGAGAAAACTTATTACAATTCACATAATGTGCTATAGGATAAGAAGACCTGAGGAGCTGGTAGAAGACAATGAACACTCAAATGGACTCGAAGATTGTACAGTGTGGGTAACAAAGTCACGAAGAAGAATAGAGGGACGCTTATCCCGCAACCCGCGCCCCAAGGCATCAGCGGATGCAGGAGGCATCGGGGATGGGCGTTCCAGCACATCATCAGTTCCAATTGTAGGGGTTGCATGGTCATCAACCAAAACAGACTCCAAGTCATCCAAAAAATCAACATTAATCCCCACATTAGAATCAGGTGGCGGCGAGGAAGGAGTGGGCACTTGAGAAGTAGAAGCAGTCTCGTAAGGAAATTCATTTTCATGAAACTTTACATCTCTAGAAACAAAGATGTCACCAGTCTGAAGGTCATACAATTTCCACCCTTTCTTCCCATGTGGGTAACCAATAAAAACACACTTCCTACTTCGAGGAGCAAATTTATTACCTTTAGCCTTTTGATTGTGAGCAAAAGCTAAACAACCAAAGACCTTAAGTTCATCAAAATCAGGTGCCTGGCCAAAGAGAATTTCAAAGGGAGTTTTATTTTGGAGTAAACCAGAAGGAGTTCTGTTAATGAGATACACTGCACCAAGCACACATTCTCCCCAAAAAGTAATAGGAATATTTCCTTGAAACATTAAAGCACGACCCACATTAAGAATATGTTGATGTTTTCGTTCCACGCGACCATTTTGTTGAGCAGTCCCAACACAGGAGGTTTGAAAAATAATGCCATTTGTATCAAAATAATCCAACATGCATTTAAACTCCGTACCATTATCACTCCTTACTCATTTGACATGTGTTTCAAATTGACGGGCAATCATAGCAAAAAATGAACAAAAAATTTGATAAACTTCTGATTTTGAACGCAATAAATAAACCCATACAGCTCTTGAAAAATCATCCACCAAAGTTAAAAAACAATGTGCTCCACACGAAGAGGGTATCTTATTTGGGCCCCATAAATCACAATGAATAAGTTCAAAAATTCGACGAGCTTTACTATCACTAACAGGAAAACTATCACGTTTTTGTTTTGCTTGAGGACAAACATCACATGCTTTATTCAATTTCTTTCGAGAAGTACTAGAGGAAATAGCAGGAACTAATTTGACGACTCTATCTGATGGATGCCCAAGACGGCGATGCCACAACTCAAAATCTGAAATCTCTGGAACCGTTACCGCACAGACTGTAGGAATCCGTCGAAAATAATAGAGTCCATCCTTACGTTCACCGGCTCCAATCAGACTCCCCGAGCGTAGGTCCTGTATAGCACATAAAGAATCAGTGAATTGTAAAAGGCATTTAGAATCATCAATTAATTGTGACACCGAGATTAAGTTACAATGGAACTGTGGTACAAATAAAACATGCTCAAGTATCAACCCATCAGTTAACAAAATGCGCCCAGCCTTAGTAGCAATGGCATGTGCACCGTTAGGTAACCCAACAGAACATTGCAAAATAGGATGAAGGTTCGTCAAACATGATTCAGTGCCAGTAACATGATGAGAAGCGCCAGTATCAATAATCCAGGAAAAAGGAGAGAACTCACCCATCATCTGATCAGGGTGGCGATTATTTATCATATTCAATAAAATATGAACCTGCTCCGGTTTCAGATCATGCAAAGAAATGCCAGAAGGCCCATGAGAGGAAGCCATTGAATCATTCCCACCACTAGCCATAGCATTGGCAGTAACGACCGTGGCGGCCACGGCTTTGGGCCGACCACGAGGAGCAGTCGGAGGAGGCGCAGGAGATGGTTGTGCATGGGGTCGTGCACCGCCTTGGACACCACGATTCCGATCTTCCCACCAATCCGGATATCCATGCGTTTTGAAACAAGAATTGTCTCATGACCCGATCGCTTACAAACAGAACAATACAATTTTGATTTATCGGGACGGGTAAAACGAGCCTTGGGTCGTGTAGTTTGGAGAGCAAACGTATGGATTTCCTCCTTGTCCGCACTATCTCGAGCAATACCCCGAGACTTTTCTTCCTGAAGACATGCTTGATACACACGATCGAGATCAGGTAAAGGAGAAGTAGACAACAAATTAGAACGTACCGTGGCATATAAATCATCATTGATGCCAATGAGAAATTGATGGAGTTTCTCCTCCTCTCGATCCGCAGCGAACTGGCCAGCAAGATTACAAGTACACTTACCACAGTCACACGCATGGAGAGGTTTGAGACGATCCAATTCATCATACAATCCCATCAAACGAGTATAATAATCATCAATAGACATATTCGAAGTTTGCTTACAGTTGGTAATATCGGCCCGCAATTGTTGAAGGCGAGGACCGTTGGCCACGCAAAAACGTTTCTCAAGATAATCCCAAAGTTGTTTGGCTTCATCATGAAAAGGAATGGAGGCCGCCAATTTGGGATCAAGAGTCCGCAGGATCCATGAGACAAGCATAGAATTGACAGTGTCCCAATCGAGTTGTTTCTTCTTCTCTGTCGGTTTGGTGATTGTCCCATCAACAAACACAAACTTTCGGCGAGCTTTCAAGGACAATTTAATTGCACGTGCCCATGCAATATAATTGTCATTAGAGAGGATCACATGGGTGATCATGTTGCCGGGTTGATCCCCAGACCCAAGATAATAGGGAGAGTGGGGATCGATTTTCACATCATCGGCCATAATCAGAAGAATAGATGGTTTTTTTTTTTAAGATATATATATATATATATAGATGGAGAGAGAGATGGTGGTGGGTTCTGGGTTGGTCGACTAGAGGTTAAGGAGGTATATATGAATATATATATAGAGAGAGAATGGTATATGGGATATATGGTATATGGTAGATGAGATAGAGAGATATGTGGAATATGGGGAGTTGTCTGATTTCTTTCGTGGTAGGGAAGGAAAAAAAAATGGTGTGAGCTTGCTAGGCTGCTAGGGCTCTGGTACCATGTCAAAATTGGTAAAATGTGTTTCCTTGATCTTTTTCATTCACCTTTAGGTAATATATATATACAATATTACAAGCTAAAGTCTGCCTACAGCTATGTATGTACCCTAGAATTATGGCTATATTATGACTATTATCCCATTGACCAAATCATAAAGAGATACACAGAATATACATCTTCTAAAAATAGAAGATTATTGTGATATTCTAATATAATCTTAATAAAAACACACATTTTTTTTTAATTGGTGATGTCAAATGTTTTCGTCAAAGATTACATAATAGAAATAGTTCAAAGAAAATCACAAATAAAAGTAAAGCTTATGTAATTAATCAAAAAATTAAAACTGTTTTCAAAATAGATATTTAACATGCAAACACACAAACATCAAATCATCATGTGAACATTAGACAATCTTATGCAAACAAAAATAAATTAAATCTCAAGAGATAATCAAGCAAATTCTAGGTTTTTTCAAATTATTTTTTTAGAGATTTATTGTTTAAATAAACTTTGTCCAAATATCATAATAATTCAAATGAATAGAAAAGTGTCATATAATGAAAAATAAATCTATAATTAAACAAAACTAACTCAAAAATTAAAAACAAAGCTTAAGATTTATTTATATTTTTCTAAGAACTAAGAACAATTTCAATCATAATTCTTATCATCGGAAAATGAAAATCACCAATATTTTTTTTCAAATAAAACAAATAATTTTTTTTTAATTTTACAACAAATGAAAAATATGCAAAAACACTAACAAAAACACATAAAGACCAAGAAAAACACATACACACTTCCCCCAAACTTAAATGAGACATTGTCCTCAATGTTTAATAAGATGGAAAAAATTAAGAACTACTCCCTTGGATGAATGCTTCCTTGATTTGGCTCCTTTGTTTTCTTCTCTTCTTTTTGGCAAGAAGTTTCCTTCGAGCTTTTGAAAAACATGAAACAAAAACACACAACAAAGTGAAATATAAAAAGTATGTGTTGCCTCCCACAAAGCGCTTTAGTTTATAGTTTTTAGCTCGACTATAATTTTTTTTTTCAACCTACACCCAATCGATGGTGTAAAATTTCATTAGTAGGGTGAGTTATGACTTTGATGCAAATGCCATAAATAATAATTGATAACATCACACCTACAAGAAAATTAGAAATATGCAATTTTAATGGAATATCAATAAAATCATAAAATTGCATATCTATATTAGACTCATTTTCATTTTGAGTGAATATACAAATTTGTTCATTTATGGGCTCTTGAGATATAATTATATATTTTTCATTTTCCTCATGAGCTTCAAGAATTATTTCATCCAACTCTTTTGTTTCATTAGGGGGTTGGATGCATAATACAAGTTCTTCAACAACTTCATTCTCCTTTTCATTTTCAATTTGACTATTTGGATTGGGAATGGGTTGGTTGGGATGAACTTGTTTTTCCGACTCTATAACAGTTGCAAGTTATCCTACTATTGTCTCAATTTTTGAGATTGACTGAGACTGAGCTTGTAAGATTTGGTAGGTTGATTACATGAATTGTTGTAGGGTATCCTCTAAAGATGGGCTCGTTTCTTGTTGAATGGGATATGATAGGTCGAATTGGGCATGTCTTTGATTATGCATGTTGAATTCATGCCCTATTGGAGACTCGGTATGACTCAATGAAAAATTTGGATTATGGGCAGGGGCAAATGGGATATCAAAGGATTCATGCATATCATACATATCATTAGTTTCTCCATAATTTACATTTGATTGTGCATAATAGTTGTACTCAGAATTCCAACTATAACTAAAATGATTCATATGGTAAAAACTAAATGACAAAGTAAATAATTTTTTTTTAAATGACACTTAAGGTAAAAAGAAAACGAAAATAAAATTAAGAGAATAACAACAAAGTTAAGATATTAAACAAAATTTAGGAGGCACAAGTGCCATCAACTAATAACAATATAATGAAATAAAAAGTTAGGAGGCACAAATGCCATCGACTATCACAAAATAACAACAATAATAAAAATAATAATAACACAAAAGCTAGGAGGCACAAGTGCCGTCAACTAACAAAGTTATAAACGAAATAAAATTACAACAAAATTAGGAGGCACAAGTGTCATCAACTATAAAAATTAAAAAGATAGATAGGAGGCACAAGTGTCGTCAATTATAAAAATTCAAAAGATAGAAATGAGGCACATGTGCCGTCAACTAAAAAAACAATAACTATAAATATATAAGTAAGTTTTTTTTATGGGTGGTAGAACCGTCCCAAATATTCTTTATATATATATTTTTAGCTTTTATATAAATATATTTTGTTTTTTTTCTTTTTTTTTTTAAATGCAAAAATTTAAATAACTAGTAGAAGAATTCACTAACTTTGAGAAAAAGTTCGTTTCTTTTTTCTTGCAACTCCCCGGCAACGGCGCCAAAAACTTGATGGACCCAAAATGGATATGTTTTAAAAATTTATAACTCGCAAGCTCACGAATCGTATATGAAATATAGTGTTCGTGTAAGCACGAGATCGAACCCAAAGGAGTTGTCTAAAATAAAAAAGAAAACTATTTTAAACCAAAATTAATAAATTCTAACCTAGCTCCAAAGATTGATGAGAATTTGTGACAAGAAAATCAAATAAGAGACAATAATAAAGAAATTAAAGACAATATATAAATATAAATTAATAGTAGAAATCAAGATGGTAAAAGAAGATTATTAAGGTATTAGAATCCCAAAATATAAGTTCAATAATATTTATAAGTACATTAATTCCCAAGTTTTAGTGATAGTTAAAATAAATCAAACTATCATTTTCCAAATAGATTTATAATTTTTAGCACAAATTACTTCTAAAAATATAGGATTTTTTTTCACTTTTCAAAGTATTTAATGTGAATCAACCTAATGAAACAACAACAAATCAAATAACATTATTTATAAGGCAAAACATAATATTTTTGTTCTAAGCATTGGATGTGTACAATTTAATGACACATCTTACACAAAGAATATTATGTTTTTGCACTAATGAAGAACAAAGTGTAAATATGTGCTAACAATAAAAAATACATGATATTTAAGATGAAAGAAGATATTTGAAAAAGAAAAATCCATAAACTTTGTTGCACAAAATGGGAAATCAACATACAAAATAAATACTATCTAGTTATATATTGTTTCATCATCACCTTAATAATCTTAAAAAGATTACAAACTCATAACTAGAATAAAAAATACAAACAAAAAAATTACTAACATAACTTACGAAAATTTGGAGGAAAACCCCCAAATTGTTCCTCTAAAAATACATAGAAAATTAACCAAAAAGAAGAAGAAGATGAAGAGAATAGAGAAGTTTGAAAGTATAGAAACTTTGTGGTATGGCCTCTTCCAAAATAAGCACCTCCTAAATGGTCTTGAAATTTCCATATTTATAGCAAAATGAGAGTATTAAAATAATCAATTTAAAATAATTAAATGATTAAATTAATCATAATTTGGAAAATAGGGGTAAATTACAGGGTGTAATGATGATTTTGGGGTAAAATGTGTAGAAAAGTTTGGGTAAAAAATGGTATTTTTGGATATAAGGGGACAAGGGGACAAAAGGATTTGTTGGGCTCAAAAAAAGGGGAAAAAAGAGGTTGGTTTGGGTGGATAGGACAGGCAGGGGAGTGGGTGCTGGGGCGTTGGGCCTGGTCTGGGCAGAGGGTGGCAGGCCCACTCTGGTTGGGCTGAAGGGTGGAGCAGGCCGAAGGTGCTGGGAAGGAGGCCAGGCGGGCCTGGCAACTGGTAGGCGGGCCTGAAGGAGGCAGGGAGCAGGTACACGGCTGGGCCACTTGGAGGCTTCAGGAGGCAGCTGGTGGGTCGTGTAGGTGCTGGCGGGCCTTCGGCTGATGCTGGGAACAAGGGAGGCACGGGAGGAGATGCTGGGCAACGTTGGGCCTGGCTAAGGCTGGGCCTAGGAGGAACGGGCCATGGGTTTGCTGGGCCAGGCGACTGAAGGGGCAGCTTGTTTGGGCCATGTGATGGGCTGCGTGGGGAGGCCTTAGTTTTCAATATTACCACTCATTATTTCCTTCTTTTTCTTGGCTTTCAAGAGCTAGATACAGCATAATTCCTACAAAAATAAATATAAATTAAATCATGATTAAATATCTTCAATTGTAAAATAAATTATATTAATTCTTATGAAAATATAACTTAATTTAATTAAATAATTAAGCTCAAAAGTGCATATTTTTACTCATAACTTAACAATATTAATTTTAAATAATTAAACTATAACATTTTACAATAATATAACTATAAAAATACACCAAAATCGATAAAATTAAAATAAACCTAATAAATTCAAAATTATTTAAAAACTTAATAAATTATTTAAAAACTCAAAGACTAAGTAGCAATTAGCATAAAAAATTTGGTCAAATAACTCTATTTTGTAGAGTTATCAGATGACTTTGATATGATCCTAGGGATGGATTGGTTATCAAAGTGCAGGGTGACAATTGACTGCAAGCACAGGATGGTGACCTTTGAACCGGAAGGGGAGGTACCCTTTGTATTTGTGGGGATAGTGAGAGGGCTGTGAGTACCTATGATTTCGACATTGAAGGCTAAAGACCTAATGCAAGAAGGTTGCATAGGATTCCTAGCAAACATTGTGGATACTTCTAGAGTTATTTTGGTTGGACCGTATTAGACCAGATTAGTATGTGTAACGTCCCAAATTCCTTAATATGGCTTAGTGCCTGGATTAGGAGGACATGAGGGCAATAATTGATTTAATGTGTTATTATATGATTGTATGCATGATTATGTGTGTTTTATTATTAAATGACTTTGTTTGCATATATGTGGACAGTTTCTTATAAGAAGGGCATTTTTGTAATTTTGGCCCGTTGAGGGCGTATTTTTATATTTATGTGCATGTATGTGATATATGGGTGAGACCACATTATTATGTGATTATGTTTGAGTTATTTGGCATGAGACGATCCTAGGAAGCAAGTTAGCGGTTCGGTCATAACGGAGTCAATTACTAGGCTCGAGGTGAGTCTAGGGGTAATTTGGTGCTTAGTGCATTACCGGGAATGATCGGTTAATGGAAAATGATTTGATAATTATTTGAGGATATTAGGAATGATGGGAATTGGAGGACATTAATTATGATTAACGGGGTAAGTGGTAATGACATAATTTCCCTTGGGTGGCTTTGAGGGATCAAATTGGCCCTAAGGGTATTTTAGTCATTTAAGGCTATATTAGATAGTTTTGACTAGAGGGAAAGCTGAAGAAGAAACTAAACAAAAGCAGGGCACCATTTTCTCTATCTCTTCTCTCTCGATCACTTTCTCTCTCTCACTCGGTTTGATTTTTGAAGCTTGGCGTTTTGGAGATTTGAAGCTAATTTTAGCTAGGTTCTTGATTGGGTGAAGCTTAGGGATAATTCAGGGATTGAGGTAATGATTCTAAGCTTGAAATTTGTCGTTTTCCTCTGTTTTTATGCTATTTATAAGCTTGAGAGTTTTAGATTGTGAATTGAGTATTTGGTAGTGTTTTGAGGGTTTCTAAGCTTGGGTTTTATTACTGGATTGGAGGTTGTGTTGTGTTGAGGCTTGGTTTTGATTTTGGGATTGTTTGGTAGTGTCTTTGGCTGAGTTTGGATTGAAAGAAATGCAATGGAGCTGGGTTCATGGGGTCAAGTCGCGGCTGTGTTCTTAGGCACTGCGACCTGAGTAAATCCCAAAGCCTTGTTGGGTCTCTATCTTGTAGGCGCACTGCGACCCTCAAGGGCATGTCGCGGCCCACCCCTGACACCCAGATAGGGGGGCTGTCTGTCTTGGAGGTGCGCCTCGGCCCTTGGGGGCAAGTCGTGGCTCGCTTGCTTCTTTTTGGCCAGGTTTTGTTTTTAGAATGGGTTTTCAAACCTTAAGGCCTAGGATCGAATCTACTACCCGTTTTGGTAGAATTCGAGGTCCCAGGGGCTAGAACTTGGTCCGGGAATCTTTTATTACTCATTTTATTGACGGGATTTCATATTTGGTTATGATTAGGTTACCACTAAGGGCCTAAGGTCAAGATCGTTCTCAAGGGTCGTTCTTAACTTATTTTACGCTCGAGCCTGAGGTAACAAAACTGCACCCATTATGTGACATACATGATTATTAATGAAGCATGTTGAGTGCTCTATATATGGATATCAGTTGCATCATGAATGCTTGGTTGCATTGCTTACTTGAGAAACGCATTGACTTATTAGTCAAAAATGAAAATAGTGCTGAGTGCTGGTCGTGAAGCTCTGACTTATCAGTTAGGAACGACAATAGTTTTGAGCACTGGTCGTATGGCATTGACTTATGAGTCAAGTGCGGCAATAGCGCAGCGAGCGCTGATCGATATGATTAGATGTAATCAACAAAGCATTATACGATCGTCCAACCCAATGGTCGAAGAAAACTAAAAGCGCTTGGCTAGTCTATGGCTAGTTACTCAGAGCTAGGGCTAGAAGGCCTAGGTGACTTGATGGGCGCATGGCTTAGGGCACAGGACCCTAGGATGACTTAACAATCATCTATTCAGGGTGCAAGACCCCAGGATGACTTAATAGTCATCGATCCAGGGCACAGGACCCCATGATCATTTATTAATGCTTGTATAGATGCAGTAATAAGTTTTCTTCCTGAGCCTTGGCTCACGGGTGCTATGTGGTGCAAGTAAAGGGAAAGAAAAGCTTACCCAGCCTTGAGTGGAGATCTTAGGTGGCAACATGTACATATGCGGCCATTTGACCACCACGGCCAAGGTGTTTCGGGGGAACTAAGGTTTAACCATATTTTTGTCGCTTAGGTCGACGGATTGTAAATTTTGAATTGTAATGACCATTTTGGACTGTAAATAACTTTGTAAACACTTTTATGGGATCCCATGTACAATTTAACGTTTAAAATATCCATTCCTTTTGATCGAAATTTTAACCCTGGCTATTAATAACACTTAGATGCACGTTTATGGCCTAATGACTTGCTTAGCGAGTTAAGCACTATTTAAAATACACACTGTGACGGTCTTGGTTATCCAGGGCATTACAACTTGGTATTAGAGTGTGCCAAGGTTAAGGGTTCCTTTAGATTAGCTGGGCATGTACACTCTCCCTGAAGACAAGCTCGACTCATGGTTCGGTAACTATTTATGTGGTTGTGTGTCTAACTGCTTAAATAGAATATAAATGCTTTAACTTCTTGAATGAGATACACTGATAGGGCCTGGCCCTTGACTGCTGCATGATGAGCAAGAATGTGCTTATTAGCACTAATATTGCTAGAACACGCGTATTACCATCGTTAATTGTTAATTGTTAATTGCTAAGTGTTAAATGTTAATTGTTATGTTTATGAATCGAAATTCTTATTAGCATGATTGTTAAACGTGGATGAGTTTCTGCTTGATATTGGACCGTGAGGCGACAAGAGATTTAGTTGTCACTACCTAACTGGCCGCATTGATTATTGCAACAAGGTATAAGTTGAAAGTATGCTTCCAAGACAGGTAGATTCATCAGCTGGTCAGGAAGATCAGGGCCAGAATGACAGCAAGGTCAGGATAATGACCAAGGCCAGACCCCTCAGACAGCTCTTGAAAACTGGCAGCAGTTGCTTGTTGATTTGCAAGCCAGGGTAATGAGGCAGGAAGAAGACATACGCCTCCTGACACAACAACAGGTTCCTGCAGGGAACATTTTACCAAAGGCACCACCTATAACGGTGCCAATAGTTGAGCAACCGCCTGAGGCTGGGAATAAATAGGAACCTTTCTATGAAAGGTTCAAGAAACAACACCCTCCAATATTTGAGGGTAGTGTAGATCCGACCAAGGCTGAGCAGTGGATGAGCATGGTTACCACCATTCTAGACATTATGAGGGTGTCTGGTAATGAGAGGGTGGCTTGTGCCACATATATGTTTCGGGAGGATGCCCGAATTTGGTGGGAAGTGATATCCCAGACCAGAAATGTTAATGCCCTGAGTTGGGAAGAGTTTCAAATTCTGTTCAATGGAAAGTACTACAATGATGCCATTAGGGCTGTAAAAGCTGAAGAGTTCAGCAAGCTGTTTCAGGGGAGTTTGGCAGTGACTGAATATGCTTTAAGTTTGACAGGCTGGCAAAGTTTGCAGGGGAACTAGTGCCCACTAATGGGACCAGAAGGGAGAGGTTTCTCCAGGGGAAACAACCTAAGATAGCCTGTGATGTTCATATTACCACTGTGCCAGTAGTGACTACTTATGCACAGGTGGTTGAGAAGGCGCTCACAGCTGAGAGCGCAAAGAATAAGATCTGGCAAGATAATGCAGCCAGGAGAGACTTTAGAAGGGTGGGACCTCCATTTATGGGTTTAGGTAGGGGCAGAGGCCGTAGTGATCAGAAAAGGAAGGCTCCTGATGTCTTCCCAGCTCCAGGTCCTGACAGAAGACCACGTGGTATTACAATGGGCAGTGAGGTCTGGAGGACTTTTCCTGAGTCCCCTAGATGTAAGAGGCGTCATCTAGGGGAGTGTCGAGCAAGAGCCAGCTTTTTATGCGGGGTAGTGGGACACTTGAGGAAAGATTGCCTGAGGGCAAGAAAGGAAGAGCCAAGAAAGGCGGACAGCTCGAGTGTTCGCATTGACTCAAGCAGAACCTGAGGCTTGTCCTCAGTAGTTACATGTCAACTTTTTAGTGTTGGAACCCCTTATACTATTTTGATTGAATCTGGTGCTACACATTCTTTTGTTGCTAGTAGAATTATTAATAGACTGTGTAGACCATGTGATATTATGATGTGGGGTTCGGGACCTTATTACCCACTAGGGAGTTAGTAGGATCCAAAAAATAGGTCAGATCATTGCTAGTGACAGTGGAGGGTAGAAAGTTATCAGTTGATTTGATAGAGTTTGTTATGAATGACTTTGACATGATTTTGGGTATGGACTGGTTAGTGAAGTATAGGACAACCATAGATTGCAGAAGGAAAATGGTAACCTTTGAGCCTGAAGGTGGTGATCCTTTTGTGTTTGTTGGCACTGTGCATGGACCCTGATACCTATGATATCTGTTCTGAGGGCTAGGGATTTATTTCGAGGTGGTTGCATAGGATTCTTAGCCATTGTGGTTGATACCACCCAGATCATGCCAGTGGGACCAGAAGAGACCAGACTAGTCTATGAGTTTCTGGATGTATTTCCAGAAGATTTACCAGGGTTGCCACCACACAGAGAGATTGAATTTGTGATTGAACTAGCACTAGGGATGGAGCCAGTGTCGAGGGCACCTTACATAATGACCCCAATAGAATTAAAGGTACAGCTGCATGAGCTGTTAGACTTGGGTTTTATTAGACCTAGTTTCTCATCGTGAGGTGCAACAATCCTGTTTGTAAAGAAGAAGGATGGTTCTCTAAGGATGTGTATTGATTACAAAGAACTAAACAAGTTGACAATTAAGAACAAGTATCCTCTGACAAGGATAGATGATCTGTTTGACCAGTTGTAGGGTAAAATTGTATTCTCAAAGATAGACCTTCGATTTGGTAATCATTAGTTGAGGGTTAAGGAGGGAGATATACCAAAGACTGCTTTTCACACCAGATATGGGCATTATGAGTCCTTTGGGTTGACTAATGTCCCATGCTTTTATGGATTTGATGAACAAAGTGTTCAAGGATTATTTGGACCAATTTCTGATCGTCTTCATCGATGATATTCTGGTTTATTCTCCATGAGCAACATCTGAGGTTGGTTCTACAGCGACGGGAGGAACAGAAATTGTTTACAAAATTCAAGAAGTGTGAATTCTGGTTATCTCAGGTAACTTTACTTGGTCATATTGTCAGCAAGGAGGGGATCAAGGTGGACCCAGCCAAGATTGAGGCGGTCAGAGATTGGCCAAGGCAAAAGAATGCTTCAGAGGTTAGGAGTTTCCTTGGGTCGGCAGGTTATTACAGGCGTTTCGTGGAAGGATTCTCAAAGATTTATACTTCATTTACTGAACCAACACACAAGAATCAAAAGTTTTTGTGGTCAGAAAAGTGTGAGAACAGCTTCCAAGAATTGAAGCAAAGGTTGATTATAGCTCCAATTCTGAGTCTTCCAACAGACAGGAGAAGTTTGTGATATACTGTGATGCCTCACATCAGGGTTTGGGTTGTGCTCTTATGCAGTCAGGGACAGTGATTGCTTATGCCTCACACCAATTGAAAGAGTATGAGTAGAGATACCCTACTCATGATTAGAGTTGGCAGCAGTGGTCTTTGCATTAAAGGTATGGAGACATTACCTTTATGGGGAGAAGTGTGAGACATACACTGACCACAAGAGGCTGAAGTACTTTTTCACATAGAAAGATCTAAACATGAGATAAGGTTTAGTGAAGGATTATGATTGTGAGATCCTATATCACCCAGGAAAGGCCAATGTGGTAGCTGATGCATTAAGCCAGAAGGGATCGGGATAGATTTTCAGTGCGAGGTTGATATCTAGAGAGTTAGCAGAGGATATGACCAGGGCTGGCATAGAGTTATTGGTAGGCCAGTTGCCCAACATTATGCTACAGTCTACGTTGTTGGAAAGGATAAAGGAAGGTCAGTTGGGTGATCCACAGCTGACCAAGATCAGAGAGGACGTCCTAGCTGGAGTGTCTCGGGACTATACAGTGTCAGATATGGGCTTGTTGAGATGCAAGGGTCGGATATGTGTTCTGATGGACACTGCTATGAGACAGGAGATTCTAGATGAATCTCATAATACTCATTTCTCTTTGCATCCAGGCACCACGAAGATGTATTAGGGTGTGAGATCGTTGTATTTGTGGTCTGGGATGAAGAGGGATGTGACTAAATATGTGGATAAATGCTTAACATATCAATAGTTCAAGGCTGAGCATAAGAGACCAACAGGGATATTACAGCCTCTGGACATCCCAGAGTGGATATGGGAAGACATCACGATGGATTTTGTGGTGGGGTTACCTAGTACTATGGGTCAACATGATTCGGTGTGGGTTATCGTGGATCGATACACGAAGTCAGCTCACTTCTTATCAGTGAGGACAACCTATACAGTTGACCAGTACGCAGATCTCTATGTAAGAGAGATTGTGCGCCTTCATGAGGCACTGAGGTCGATCGTGTTAGATCGGGATCCCACTTTCACTTCCAAGTTTTGGGGAAGTTTATAGAGGGTCATGGGTACACAGTTGAAGTTCAGTTCTACTTATCATCCTCAGAAAGATGGAAAATTTGAGAGGACGATCTAGATATTAGAAGACATGCTACGAGCATGTTTGCTGAACTTCGGTGGGTCCTAGAGTAAGTATTTGCCTTTGATAGAGTTTTCCTACAACAACAGCGATCAGTCAACCATTGGGGTGGCTCCTTATGAAATTTTTTATGGTAAGAAATGCATGTCTCCCATTCATTGGGATGATACAAGAGAAATGAGATACTTGGTTCCTGAGACAATTCAGAGGACCAATGAGGCCATTGAAAAGAATAGAGCTCAGATGCTCTCAAAGCAGACATAAAAAGTTATGCTGATCCCAAACATAGGAACGTGGAGTTCCAAGTGGGAGACTATGTCTTCCTTAGAGTCTCCCCATGGAAAGGGGTGAGAAGATTTGGGAAGAAGGGCAAGCTGAGCCCTAGATTTTTAGGTCCAATTGAGATCTTGGAGAGGATTGGTCAGGTGACCTATAGGTTGGTCTTTCCTCTGGCATTGTCAGTCATGCATAATGTATTTCACATTTCAGCGCTTCGAAAGTATGTGTCAGATGTGATTCATGTGTTGAGTTACGAAAATCTGGAGCTTGAAGCAGATCTCTCCTATGAGGAACAGCCAGTCCAGATACTAGACCATAAGGGAAAAGGTTATGAGAAATAAAACTATACCTTTGGTCAAGGTATTATGGAGGAACAACAAGGTCGAGGAAGCGACCTAGGAGCTAGAGTCAGATATGCAGAGTAAGTATCCTGAGTTGTTCAGGTAAAATTTCAAGGACGAAATTTTTGTAAGGAGGGGATAGTTGTAACGTCCCAAATTCCTTAATATGGCTTAGTGTCTGGATTAGGAGGCCAGGAGAGCAATAATTGATTTAATGTGTTATTATATAATTATATGCATGATTATGTATGTTGTATTATTATATGACTGTGTTTGAATATATGTGGACCGTTTCTTATAAGAAGTGCATTTTGTCATTTTGGCCCATTGTGAGTGTATTTGTATATTTATGTGCATGTATGTGATATATGGGTGAGACCACATTATTATGTGATTATGTTTGAGCTATTCGTCATGAGATGATCCTAGGAAGCAAGTTAGCGGTTTGGTCATAACAAGGTCAATTACTGGGCTCGGGGTGAGCCTAGGGTTAATTTGGGGCTTAGTATATTACAGGGAATGAGCGGGTAATGGGAAATGATTTGATAATTATTTGAGGATATTGGGAATTATGAGAATTAGAGGATGTTAATTATGATTAACGAGGTAGGTGGTAATGACAGAATTGCCCTTGGGTGGCTTTGAGGGATTAGAATGGCCCTAAGGGTATTTTAGTCATTTAAGGCTTTATTAGATAGTTTTGACTTGAGGAAAAGCTGTATAAGAAACTAAAGAGAAGCATGGCACCATTTTCTCTATCTCTTCTCTCTCGATCACTTCCTTTCTCTCACTCGGTTTGATTTTTGAAGCTTGGAGTGTTAGAGATTTGAAGCTAATTTGAGCTAGGTTCTTGATTGGGTGAAGCTTAGGGATAATTTAGGGATTGAGGTAATGATTCTAAGCTTGAACTTTGTAGTTTTCCTCTGTTTTTATGCTATTTATATGCTTGAGATTTTTAGATATGAATTGAGTATTTGGTAGTGTTTTGAGGGTTTCAAAGCTTGGTTTTTATTGCTGGATTGGAGGTTGTGCTGTGTTGAGGCTTGGTTTTGATTTTGGGATTGTTTGGTAGTGTCTTTGGCTGAGTTTGGATTGAAGGAAATGCAGGGGAGCTGGGTTCGCAGGGTCAAGTCGCAGCTGTGTTCTTGGGCGCCGCAACCTAAGCGTACCCGAGATCCTTGTTGGAGCTTTGTCTGTTAGGTGTGCCACGACCCTCAAGGGCAAGTCGCGGCCCACCCCTGGCACCCAGACAGGGAGGCACACTGCGACCTTTGGGGGTAGGTCGTGGCCTGCCTACATCTTTTTGGCCAGGTTTGGTTTTTAGAGCAGGTTTTCAATCCTTAAGGCTTGAGATCGAATCTACTACCCGTTTTGGTATAATTCAAGGTCGGTCATCGAACTTAAGGTCGGTCAAGCCTTTCATGCTTATGTTGATAATGCTCATGTCGATTAGATCAAATATTTTCAGTTTGCGTTAAACATGCTAATACCGTTCTTGACTCATAAGCCAATACCATACGACCAGTGTTGTAACACCCTACTTCCTTAGAGTTGTTACTAAGTGAGTTTAAAACGTGCATTTAACTCGCTATTCGAGGTTTTAAGACAAAAGTGTAATCAAACCATAAACAGAGTCATAAACTTTGAAAATAATTTTATTTATTGAAAATCATAACGCGTTTAACATTTGGGATTCCAAAATACGGTTTAGAAATAATTACAACTCAAAAATATAACTGAAGTTGGCTAAACGATAAAATCTAGGTTTAGTACAATCATCTCCCAAAATACCCCTGGCCATGGCAGCCAGGCAAGCCAAACATGTACGCGCCGCTTCACGCTCTCCGTACTCATGGTTGGTCGATTTTCCTCTTGCCCTTACCTACACCACAGGGCACCCGTGAGGCGAAGCCCAACAAGAAAACCCTCACAAGCAAATAACATATGCATATTACACACTTAACATATAAACAAGCCATCACCATGCTAACCACATACGGCCATGCCGTCCCAAGTGCTTTACCAGGCCCTGGGTTCGCGGTCCACACCGTGAGGATATCCCAGGTATCCTTTAGGGTCTCACCTTGGCAACTCGCACTCGCGTGCTAAACGCTGCTTCCGGCCCCTTGCCGCTCTCGGCCTTCGCCGTTCCCGGCCTTTGCCGTTCTCAGCCCTTGCCATTCCCAGCTCTTGCTGTTCATTCACATATATGCACACATAGCATAATTAAACATATGCTTAAAAATGAATAAACTCAATCAAAGGGGCTACACCCTGCAACACAATCATATAGGGTCGTGCCCTGCAACACAAGCTCTACGGGTACAACAGTTTTCTAACTTGTGTCCCGAGCTTTCCAAGCACCGATGTCCCGAGCACGGTTCCCTAGTCCAAGCCTCGCTAAAACCCTATTCACAACACGCCAGCAATACCCATCCATCAAATTCTAATCCATTAAATAACTTTGGGTCATAAATCTAGTCTCCGGGACCTTGAATTCTACCAATCCAGGTGATAAAATCCATCCCGAGCCTTAACCTTTGGATTCCCAAGCCTAAAACCTCTTAAAAGCCCAAAAATGCACTAAGAGTCGCGGCCCCATGAGGCCATGCCGCGGCCCGCCCCAACCAGCGACCAACCCTAAAACAGGCCAGGCGCGCCGCGGCACAAGCAAGGGCATGCCGCGACCCGCCCTTCTTCCTGGCCACCAAAATGCTTCAGAGGGTCTGACCCTTCGAACCTAGAAAAATCCTCCATTTTTGCCACGAAAACCAATCCAATTAACCCAACAACTCAAGCTAATCATCACAGAAGTTATACCATGAACTCAGTAACAAAACCTAACAAGAATTCTAGCTAAAAACCTCATCAAACTCAAAGATGATTCTTCATCTTTCCAACATGCAAAACTCTTAACACACCAGCAGAAATTCAAACAGAGTTCAGATAATTTAAAAGCTTACCCTTGCTTAATTGAGTCTCTGAGTTAATCTCCTAAGCTCCAAGCTCCTAGCCTCCAAAATTCTAACTTGATTCCTTAGTTTCCAATTAGTTTTCACAAAAACCTCCAAGCTTCCAAGGAAGAAGATAAGAGAGAGATAGAGAAGAAGTTTGGGTCGGTTTCTCCAAGTTTCTAAGTGTTTCTTGAATTCTATTTTATTTAACTTAGGTCTTTAAGGTTACCTCAAAGCTCGGGGTGCCAAAAACATTCCCGAGGGCAAAATGGTAAATTTCCCCAATATTCCCTCCTAAACATTCTAACCTCGAATATATCTCCAAATATTTATTTCCATAACCTGATAACCCCATAAAACATCTAATACCCGAAATACCCCTCGACTCGCCCCGAGTCAAATTTTCGATCCCGTTGTGACTTTTTGGTTAACAACTCCTAGGACTGTCTCGAATTGTGAAATACAGATATATCACAAATATTACAATTATCACATTTATGCCCTCAACGGGCTAAAATTACAAACATGCTCCTAATAACCAAACGGGGCCCACATACATATTTAATTCACCTAAACATGCATTTCTAACCACATATTCACACAAATTTACATATTATAAAATAAATCACTTATTGCCCTCTAGGCACGCTAATCAAGGCCCTAAGCCTTATTAGCAAATTTGAGTCTTTACAACTATCCCCTCCTTACAGAAATTTCATCCTCGAAATTACGTTAACAACTCGGGATACCGCTCCCACATCACTGATTCAAGTTCCCATGTCGCCTCCTCAACCTTGCTGTTCCTCCACAGCACTTTCACCAAGGCGATGGTCTTGCTCCGCAAGACTTTATCCTTCCAGTCAAGAATCTAAATCGGCTTCTCCTCATGGGACAAATCCTGGTCCAGCTCCAAATTCTCATAACTCAGAACGTGCGTCGAATTTGATACATAATTTCGGAGCATGGATACGTGAAAAACATTATGAACTCTTGATAAGGCTAGAGGCATTGCCAACCTGTACGCTACCTCTCCAACCCGTTCCAGAATCTCGAAGGGGCCAACAAACCTAGGGCCCAGCTTGCCTTGAACACCAAACTGTTTCACTCCACTCAAAGGTGAAACCCTAAGAAACACATGGTCAACGACCTGAAACTCTACGCTTCTGCGTTTCAAGTTTGAGTAACTCTTCTGGGGACTCTGGGAGGCGAGCATTCGAGCTCTAATCTTTTCAATCGCCTCATTGGTCCTCTGAACCATCTTAGGACCCAAATAACTACTCTCACCGGTCTCGTCCTAAAGGATAGGTGATTTGGACTTCCTCCCATAAAGCATCTCATACGAAGCCACTCTGATAGTTGCTTGATAACTGTTATTGTATGAGAACTCGATCAGAGGGAGATACTTGCTCCAAGATCCCTCAAAATCTAGCACACAAGCTCATATCATGTCTTCCAGTATGTGAATCATCCTCTTAGACTGTCCATCTGTCTAAGGATGATAAGCGGTACTAAACCGTAACTATGTGCCCATAGCTTTCTGCAGACTCTCCCAAAACTTGGAGGTGAAGGTGGGGTCCCTGTCGGATACTATCGACCTCGGAGCCCTATGAAGTCGAACAATTTCCTTCACATATAACTCAGCATACTACGCCATAGTATAAGCCGTCCTGACAGGTAAAAAGTGAGCGGCTTTGGTATACCTGTCCACAATCACCCACACTGAGTCATGCTATCCCACGGTCTTCGGCAAACCAACCACGAAATCCATGGTGATATCTTCCCACTTCCACTCTGGAATCCCTAGAGGCTGCAACAACCTTGATGGCCTCTGATGTTCAGCCTTGACCTGCTGACAAATTAAGCACTTGGCCACATAATCCACCACATCCCTCTTCATGCCCGACCAACAATACAAAGCTCTCAAATCTTGGTACATCTTCGTCGTACCTAGATGTAAGGAATAGGGAGTGGGATGCAATTCATCTAAGATCTCCCACCGGATATCAAAATCCTTTGGAACACAGATCCGACCCTTGTACTTTAGTAACCCCATCTCCGAGATAGAAAAGCCCTTAGCCACTCCAACTAAGACGTTCTCTCTGTGACCTCTCAACTGGGAATCTTTCCCATGTGCCTCCTTGATCTTCTCAAGGAGCGTAGACTGAAGAGTGATGTTGGTTAACTGGCCAACCACCAAATCTATACCCACTTTAGTCATCTCCTCAGCTAGCTTATCAGATATCTGCCTCGAACTAAACAATTTTCCTGGGCCTTTCCGACTCAATGCATCAGCCACTACATTAGCCTTCCCAGGATGGTATAGGATATCACAATCATAATCCTTAACCAGCTCTAGCCACCGTCTCTGGCGCATATTCAGATCCTTCTGAGTAAAGAAGTAGTTCAAACTCTTGTGGTCGGGGTATATCTTGCACTTCTCACCATACTGATAATGTCTCCAAATCTTAAGTGTGAATACCATCGCTGCAATCTCTAGATCATGCGTGAGATATCTCTGCTCATACTCCTTTTAACTGTCTCGATGCGTAGGCTATCACCTTACCAGCTTGCATAAGCACACACCCTAAACCATATCTGGAAGCATCACAATAAACCACAAACTTCTCATTATCTATCAGAATACTCAATACTGGCGCGGTGATCAGTCGCCGCTTAAACTCCTTGAAACTGTTCTCACATTTGTCTGTCCAAACATACTTTGTCTTCTTCTTTGTCAATTCTGTCAACAGCGTAGCTATCCTGGAGAACCCCTCAACAAACCGCCGATAATACCCTGCCAATCTCAGGAAACTCCTCACCTCAGGAACATTGCTCGGTCTAGGCCAATCTCTTACTGCCTCAATCCTACTTGGGTCAACCAGAATCCCCTCCTTACTAACGATATGGCCCAGAAATGTAACTTGCGGTAACCAGAACTCGCACTTGCTGAACTTAGCATATAACCTATGTTCCCTTAATAGCTGTAATACCAAACATAGATGCTGCTCATGCTCTGTCTCTGACTAAGAGTACACCAGAATGTCGTCGATGAACACAATCCCAAACTTATCCAGATAGTCCTTGAAAACCCTATTCATCATTTCCATAAAAGCTGCTGGGGAATTGGTTAACCCAAAGGACATAACCAGGAATTCATAGTGTCCATACCTTGTTCGGAAAGCGGTCTTTGGTATGTTCTCCTCTTTAATCCTTAACTGATGGTAGCCTGATCGGAGATCAATCTTGGAAAACAATGTTCTTCCCTGTAACTAGTCAAATAAATCGTCGATCCTAGGAAGTGGATAGTTGTTCTTAATGGTCAACTAATTCAGCTCCCTGTAGTCAATACACATCCTAAGAGATCCATCCCTCTTCTTGACAAACAACACTGGAGCACCCCATGGAGAGAAACTCGGTCTAATGAACCCCAAATCCAGTAACTCCTGCAACTGAATCTTCAACTCCTTCAACTCCGCCGGAGCCATTCTGTAGGGTGTCCCAGATACTGGCTCCGCCCCTGGTGCCAACTCTATAACAAAATCAATCTCCCGCTGCAGCGACAACCCTGGAAGATCTGCTAGAAACAAATCTAGAAACTCACATACCAATCTGGTCTCACCCTGTCCAACCGGCACAATCCTAGAGGTATCGACCACATTCGCTAGGAATCCTATGCAACCTTCTAGCATTAGGTCCCTAGCCTTCAGTGCTAAAATCAAACGTATTCGTGGTCCACCAACTGTCCCCACAAATACAAAGGGTACCTCCCCTTCTGGTTCAAAATTCACCATCATATGCTTGCAGTCAATCGTCGCCCTATACTTCGATAACCAATCCATCCCTAGGATCATATCAAAGTCATCCATCGCAAGTTCAATCAGATCAATAGACAACTCCCTACCATCTACCTCTACTGGTAAAGCTCTAATCCATCTCCTAGAGACTACCAGTTCCCCAGTTGGCAACAAAGTCTAAAAACCCCTAGCATACAAAACACTAGGTCTACACAACTGATCTATCACTCTAGCAGACACAAACGAATGAGTAGCTCCTGAATCAAACAATGCAGTAGAAGAAGAATCAACACTAGAAATTTGACCTGTCACAACCGAGGGGCTAGCCTCTACCTCAGTCTGAGTCAAAGTAAATACTCTGGCAAGAGCGAGACTATCACCCTACTTTGGCTCCTCTTTCCTGGCTGGTGGGCAGTCTTCTTCAGGTGATTGGCACTCCCACAGATAAAGCAGGCCTTAATCCTGCACTCACCCTGGTGTCGTCGTCTGCACCGTGGACACACTGGAAAATTCCTCCAATTGTCACCTCCGCCCTGACGGCCACTAAAAGCACCCCGTGCCCTCCTATCCGAAGTAGGAAGAACAAAAAAATCTGGGGCCTTTCTCTTCTGCTCACTGGAGCCACTACCCCAACTGGTTCCAATAAAAGGAGGCATTGTCCTCCTAGCATCGCGCCTAACAACGCTCTCTTTCCAAATCTGGTCCTCGGCCCCCTCAGCTATAAGGGCCTTGTCCACAACCTGAGCATAGGTAGTAGTCTCTGGATCCAAAGTGATCTTTACATCACGGGCAATCATAACATTCAACCTCCATACAAATCTATCCCTTCTTGCCGCATCAGTCGGCACCAAATTCGGCGCGAACTTCGCCAACCGATCAAATCTCAAAGCATACTCAGTAACTGTCAACTGGTTCTGAGTCAGGTTGATGAACTCATCAACCATCGCAACTTGGACTGCTACACTGTAGTATTTCTCGTTAAAGATGTTTTTGAACTCTTCCCAGGTCATAACTATCACATTCCTCCTCTGAACTACTACATCCCACTAGATGCGGGCATCCTCGCTGAACATTTAGCTAGCACAAGCTACCCTCTTGTTCCCCTCAACCCTCATAAAATCCAAAATAGAGGTAATCATATTCATCCACTGCTCTACCCACAATGGGTCTGATCTACCCTTAAAGGTGGGAGGATGCTGCTTCCTGAACCTCTCATATAAAAGTTCCCACTTGTTCTCCACAACAGGTTGAACCGTCACTGGCACCATAACCTGCTGAACTGGCAACCCAGTGACCTGTGGAGGGGCCTACTGCCTCAACTATCAAAGTTCTTCCTCTGTTCGTTGGAGTCTTGCTTCCATTTCAGTAAACATCTGTTGCCAATTCTGTGGGGCAGGTGGAGGGTCCTGACCCTGGTTGTCATCCTCAGCCCTACTGTCGCAGAGTCTCGATGATTGTCGAGGCATCTTAACAAATATGCCTGCAATCAACGACGCCGCTCATCAGGCATGATAACAACATCCAAAACCACCTCCCAAATCATACCAGCCAACCATAAACAACAATCCACATAACATACAGATAACATATAACACACAACGGGCCATGCCCTGGCATCATGCATATGTTAACTCATTCATCATGCTCTATATGAAATAAGCAAACAAACAGGGCATTCAAGCACATATTCAAGCATATAAGTCAATCATTACCAACCAACCCTGAGTCGAGCTTGTCACTAACAGCGAGCATACATGTTCAGTCAATCTCCAGAAACCATAAACAGTGGCTCACTCTGATACCAAGTTGTAACGCCCTACTTCCTTAGAGACGTTACTGAGTGTGTTTAAAACGTGCATTTAACTCACTAATCGAGGTTTGAAGACAAAAGTGTAATCAAACCATAAACAGAGTCATAAACTTTGAAAATAATTCCATTTACTGAAAATCATAATGCGTTTAACATTTGGGATCCCAAAATACGGTTTAGAAATATTTACAACTCAAAAATTTAACTAAAGTTAGCTAAACGACAAAATCTAGGTTTAGTACAATCATCTCCCAAAATACCCCTGGCTATGGCAGCCAAGCAGGCCAAACATGTACGCGCTGCTTCACGCTCTCCGTACTCATGGTTGGTCAATTTTCCCCTTGCCCTTACCTGCACCACAGGGCACTCGTGAGTCGAAGCCCAACAAGAAAACCCTCACAAGCAAATAACATATGCATATTACACACTTAACATATAAACAAGCCATCACCAGGCTAACCACATACGGCCATGCCGTCCCAGGCGCTTTACCAGGCCCTGGGTTCGCGGTCCACACCGTGAGGATATCCCAGGTATCCTTTAGAATCTCGCCCTGGCAACTCGCACTTCGCGTGCTAAATGCTGCTTTCGGCCCCTTGCCGTTCTCGGCCTTGCCGCTCTCGGCATTCGCCGTTCTTGGCCCTCACCATTCTCGGCTTTTGCCACTCATTCACATATATGCACACATAGCATAATTAAACATATACTTAAACATGAATAAACTCAATGAAAGGGGATATGCCCTACAACACAATCATATAGGGTCGTGCTCTGCAACACAAGCTCTACTAGTACAGCATTTTTCTTACCTGTGTGCCAAGCTTTCCAAGCACCGATGTCCCGAGCACGGTCCCCTAGTCTGAGCCTCGTTGAAACCCTAGTCACAACGCACCAACAATACCCATCCATCAAATTCTAATCCATTAAATAACTTTGGGTCATAATTCTAGTCTCTGGGACTTTGAATTCTACAAATCCGGGTGATAAAATCCATCCCGAGCCTTAACCAATGTATTCCCAAGCCTAATACCTCTTAAAAGACCAAAACTGCACTAAGAGCTGCGGCCCCATGAGGCCATGCCGCGGCCCGCCCCCAACCAGAGACCAACCTCAAAACAGGGCAGGCGCGCGGCGACACAAGCAAGGGCATGCCGCGACCCGCCCTTCTTCCTGGCCACCAAAATGCTTCAAAGGGTCGCGGCTCAGCAAGAACAATGTCGCGGCCCAACCCTTCGAACCCAGAAAAATCCTCCATTTTTGCTACAAAAACCAATACAATTAACCCCAAAATCAGCCCAACAACTCAAGCTAATTATCACAGAAGTTATACCATGGACTCAGTAACAAAACCTAACAAGAATTCTAGCTAAAAACCTCATCAAACTCAAAGATGATTCTTCATCTTTCCAACATGCAAAACTCTTAACACACCAACAGAAATTCAAACACAATTCAGATAATTTAAAAGCTTACCCTTGCTTAATTGAGTCTCTGAGTTAATCTCCTAAGCTCCAAGCTCCTAGCCTCCAAAATTTTAACTTGATTCCTTAGTTTCCAATTAGTTTTCACAAAAACCTCCAAGCTTCCAAGGAAGAAGATAAGAGAGAGATAGAGAAGAATTTTGGGTCGGTTTCTCCAAGTTTCTTAGTGTTTCTTGAATTCTGTTTTTTTTAACTTAGGTCTTTAAGGTTACCTCAAAGCTCGGGGTGCCAAAAACGTCCCCGAGGGCAAAATGGTAAATTTCTCCAATATTCCCTCCTAAACACTCTAACCTCGAATATATCTCCAAATATTTATTTCTATAACCTGATAACCCCATAAAACGTCTAATACCTGAAATACCCCTCGACTCTCCCTGAGTCGGATTTTCGACCCCGTTGTGACTTTCTGGCTAACAACTCCCTAGGACTGTCTCAGATCGTGCAACACAGATATATCACAAGTATATCACAATTATTACAATTATCACATTTATGCCCTAAACAGGCTAAAATTACAAACATGCCCCTAATAACCAAACGAGGCCACATGCATATTTAATTCACCTAAACATGCATTTGTAATCACATATTCATACAAATTCACATATTATAACAATAAATCACTTATTTCCCTCCAGGCACGCTAATCAAGGCCCTAAGCCTTATTAGTAAATTTTGGTCGTTACAAGTGCTCAGTACTACTGCCGAACTTGACTAATAAGCCACAACTTCACAATCAATACTGACACCATTGCCGTTTCTGACTAATAAGTCAGTACCATTCACAGATAAGCAAAACTACTAAGCATTTAATATGCAATTAATGTCCACATATAGAGCACTCAACATGCCTCATCAATGACCATGCATGTCATATACTGGGTGCAGTTTTCTTACCTCTGGTTCGAGCGTGGAATAATAAAAGAACGACCCTTGAGAACGATCGGTCCTTTGGTCCTTTAGCGGTCATCTAATCATAACCAAATATAAACTCCCATCAATAAAATAAGTAATAAAAGGTTCCCATACCAAGACCTAGCCTCTGGAATGTCGAATCCTTCTAAACCGGGTAGTAGGAACGATCCCGAGGCCTAAGGTTTGAGTTCCCATGATTAAAACACCATTCTGGCCACAAATGCCCTTTAGCGCCGTGGCCCCACCCTACTGAGCCGCAGCCCGCCTCCCAGATAGAGGCGCCCGCCACAAGCACCTGCACCATGCGCCGTGGCCCCAAGGCCTTTCAGCTCCACCTCTCTTATTCACTAAGCTCGGGCCGCGGCACACAAGAACAGGGTCGCAGCCCCACTTGGAACCCAGCCAAAAACCTGCATTTTCCTCTTTTAAATCCTTCTGAAAACCTACTCAAACATCCCCAAATCCAAAAATCAAAGTTCCCAAACATCCCAATGGCCCAAAATTAACAAAACCTGAGTCTCAAACAATTCAAAAACTCATCAACACATAAAATCCAATTCAAAGCTTAGAAACTCAAAACTAAAAATCTAAAGCTTGAACTACCTCAAATTGAGTTATTTCTCGCTAAATCCTCCTGTTAATAAGCTTCTAATCTTCCCCTGAATTGCTATAACTCGATCCTCATAAGAATCTGAGTCCTAGAACTCAAGTTCCCTTCGAAAATGAGACAGACAATAAAAATAGATAACAGGAGAAAGAGAAAAGGCGTTTGAACGTAGTTTTCCTTCTAACAGGTTACTTCCAGCTTAAGTTACCTCAAGCAAATCCTAATGCTCGGGGTCTCAAAAACGACCTCGGGGGGAAAATAGTCAAAATTCCCAGAATTTCCTCCTGATCTCACTAACTCCTAATATATCATCAAATAATCATTCTCATTATCCCATATCCTAATAATTGACCCCGTTATGACAAAACTGCTAAATTACATCCTAGGATCGTCTCATGGTGAATAGCTTGAAAATATCCACATAATAATGTGGCCTCATCCATATCTCACCAACATGCATGAAAATATACGAATATGCCCTCAACAGGCCAAATTACCAAAATACCCTTATAATGAAAAGTGGACCCACATGCATGCATTTATCATCATATAATAATATAACTCACATAATCATTCATATAATAATTTGATTGCATAATAAATCAATTATGGCCCTCATGACCCCCTAATCCAGGCATTAAGCCACATTAGGGATTTTGTGTAATGCCCCAAAATCCCTAATAAGGTTTAATGGTCGGATTAGAAGGCCGGGAGGGCCATAATTGATTTATTATGTCATTAAATGATTATATGCATGATTATGTGAATTATATTATTATATGATTATAAATGCATGCATGTGGGTCCACTTTTCACTATAAGGGCATTTTGGTAATTTGGCTCGTTGAGGGCATGTTTGTATATTTTCATGCATGTTGGTGAATTATTGATGAGGCCACATTATAATTTGGATTTTTTCGAGCTATTCGGCATGAGACGATCTTTGAATACAAGTTAGCGGGTTGGTCATAACGGGGTTAATTTTGGGGTTCAGGGTGAGTCTTGAGGTAATTTGATGAATATTAAATTAATGGGAATTAAAGGGTAATGGGATATGATTTATTACTATTTGAGAATAATGGAAATAACAGGATTTGGAGAATGTTAATTATAATTAACAAGATAGACAAGAAAGGACGATTTTTCCCTTGGGGCTGTTAAGGAAATAAAAATGACCTAGGGTCATTTTGGTCATTTGACCAAGGGATATATTCAACCATAGAAACCTGTAGAAGGACATAAGCTGAAGCCAAAATAGAGACTCTCCTTCCACTCCCACGATCATCTTCTCTTTCTCCTTCCCTTTGAATTTTTGAAGCTTAATTTGAGGATTCAAGCTAGGAAATTGGAGCTTGAGGTTCTAGGCTTGTGTTCTACCATTGAAGGGGATTCAATCTTGGGTTTGAGGTAAGAATTCAGCCATGGTTTTGCTAGTTTTTTCTCTATTTTTGTGTTAGTTTTGAGCTTGAAGTTTTTATTATAGAAGTGAGAATTTGATGAGGTTTTAAATGGTTTAAAGCTTGGGTTTTGTGGTTAAACTAGTGGACATGATGTGTTGGTGATTGGTTGTGATTTTTGGGTGTGTTTGACAAGAGTTTGATGAGGTTTTGATGGTAGAAAACAGGGGTTTTTGGCTGATGGGTAGGTAGGGCCGCGACGCTAGGTTAGGTATGCCGCGGCAAGGTGCAGACAGGGATGAGGCTGACGCCTCTGTTTGGGAGGTGGGCCACGACATGGTGAAGTAGGGTCACGACTCTTAAGGGCTTATTTGGCCATAAATGTGTTTTTGTCATGGGAATCCAAACCTTAGGCCTCGGGATCATTCCTACTACCCAGTTTAGTAGGATTCGACGTCCCGGAGGCTAGGTTTTGGTCTGGGAACCTTTTATTATTCATTTTATTGATGGAATCCCACATTTGGTTATGACTAGGTGACCGCTAAGGGACTTAAGGACTGATCGTTCTCAAGGGTTGTTCTTTTATTATTTCACGCTCGAACTAGAGGTACGAAAACTGCACCCAATATGTGACATGCATGGTTATTAATGAAGCATGTTGAGTGCTCTATATGTGGACATTGATTGCATATTAAATGCTTATCAATCTTGCGTACTTGTGAGTGTAACTGACTTATTAGCCAGAATCGGCAATGGTGTCAGTATTGACTGTGAAGCTGTGACTTATTAGTCAAGTTCGATAGTAATAATGAGCATTGGTCGTATGGGTTTAACCTATAGTCAAGTACAGTATTAGCGTGTTTAACGCAAGCCAAAAAGATTAGATCTAATCGACATAAGAATTATCATGAAATGCTTGACCGACCTTAAGTTTGATGAAAACAAAAGTGCTTGTCTAGTCTAAAGGCTAGTTACTTAGAGCCAGAGCCAAAAGGCTGAGGTGACTGCATCGTCACATGGCTAAGGATGTGGAGCCCAAGTTCGTGACTTACTCATCAGTCACTTATCTTATTCAAGTTCGTGACTTACTCATCAGTCACTTATCTGATGCAAGTTCGTGACTTACTCATCAGTCACTTATCTGATTAGGGCTACACGCCCCAGCATGATACTTAGAATCTTGATATTATCTGATTTAGGCTACAAGCCCAGTATGATTATCATAATCATCAATTGATATTTTATACAAGCAGTAATGGGTTTTCTTGCTGAGCCTTGGTTCAGGGGTTATATGTGGTGCAGGAAAAGGAAAAGAAAAGCTCACCCAGCCTTGAGTGGAGAGCTTAGGTGGCGATGTGTACATATGTGGCCGCTTGACCACCACGGCCAAGGTGTTTCTTAGAGGAACTAGGGGTTAACCCTATATTTTGTCGCGTAGGTCGGCGGGTTGTAATTTTTACACTGTAATGACCGTTTTGGATTGTAAATAACTTATAAATTCTTTTATGGGCCCATGTACAGTTTTATGTTTTTAATAAAATATATCATTTCCTTTTGATGAAGATTTTTCACCTTAGCCTATTAATAACACCTAGATGCAGGTTTATAACCAAATGACTCGTTTAGCGAATTAAGCACAGTTTAAAGTTCATAGTAATGGTCTTGGAGTAACCAAGGCATTACAACTTGGTATTAGAGCGTGCCAAGGTTTAGGATTCCTATAGACTGGCTGGGAATGTACACTCACCACTGAAGACAAGCTTGACTCATGGTTTGGTAACTATTTATGTGGTTATATGTTTAACTGCTTAAATAAAGTATAAATGCTTTACATGTCTACATGAAATATATTAAAAAGGCTGGGCCTTGACTACTGCATCATAAGCAAGAACGTTCATGGTGAATTTTTAATTGATACGTGTTAAATGCTAAATGCTATGATCATGTATCCATTTGTATATCAGTATAATTGTGGAATATGGGTGATTATTTGTTGATCTTGGACCGTGAGGCGGAAAGAGGTTTAGTTATCACTGCCTAACTGGCCGCATTGATTGTTTCAGCAAGGTTTAAGTTATAATAATGATTCCAAGACATACAGATTCATTAGCGGGCCAGGAAGATCAAGGCCAGAATAACAGACAAGGTCAAGAGAATGACCAGAATCAGATTCCACAACCAGCACCTGATAACTGGCAATAGTTGTTTAATGACTTACAGGCCAGAGTATTGAGGCAGGAAGAAGAAATCAGCCTCTTGAGACAACAACAAGCTCCTGCAGGCAATGATTTAGCTGAGGCATCACCTTTATCGGTGCCAATAGTTGAGTAGCTGCCTTAGGTTGGAAGCAAATGGGAACCTCTTTATGAAAGGTTCAGGAAATAGAAACCTCCAGTTTTTTAGGGTAGTGCAAATCCAGCTAAGGCAGAGCAATGGATGAGTATGATTACCACCATCCTTGACTTCATGAGGGTGTCTGGTAATGAGAGGGTGGCCTGTGCCACATACATGTTTCGGGAGGATGCCCGAATTTGGTGGGAGGTTATATCCCAGACCAGAAATTCCAATGCCTTAAGTTTGGAAGAGTTTCAGACTCTGTTTAATGAAAAGTATTACAATGATGCCATCAGGGCTGCTAAAGCTGAAGAGTTCATCAGAATACTTTAAGGGAGTCTATTAGTGACTGAATATGCTCTGAAGTTTGATAGACTGGCAAAGTTTTCCATGGAGCTAGTGCCCACTAATGGGACCAGAAGGGAGAGATTTCTCTAGGGGCTACAGCCTAGATTAGCCCAGGATGTTCGTATCACCACTGTGGCTGGAGTTACTACTTATATACAGGTGGTGAAGAAGGCCCTCACAACTGAGAGCGCAGAAAACAAGATCTGGCGGGACAATGTAGCCAGAAGAGAGTTTAGGAGGGCAAGACCTCCATTTCTAGGTTTAAGTGCAAGTGGAGGCCTCAGTGATCAGAAGAGGAAGGTTCCTGACACCTTCCCAGCTCCAGGCCCTGACAGGCGACCATGTGATATTTCAATTGGCCGCCAAGGTGGCAATGAGGCCTGGAAGACTTATCTTGAGTGACCTAGGTGCAAGAGGTGCCATTTGGGGGAGTGTAGGGCAAAGGCCTACTTCTTATGTGGAGCAGTGGGTCATTTCGAGAAAGATTGCCCAAAAGCAAGAAAGGAAGAACCCAGAAAGGTGGACAGCTCGGCCCCAACTCGAGTGTTCGCGTTGACTCAAGCAGAAGTTGAGGCTTCACCCTCAGTGTTTATAGGTCAGCTTCTTGGTAATGGAACCACTTATAATGTTTAGATTGATTCTGGCGCTACACATTCTTTTGTTGCTAGTAGAATTATTGGTAGACTGTGTAGACCATGTGATTGTTATGCTATGGGGTTCGAGACCTTATTACCCACTGGGGAGTTAGTAGTATCCAGGAGATGGGTCAGATCTTTGCTAGTGACAGTGGAGGGCAGAGAGTTGTCAGTGGATTTTATAGAGTTAGTTATGACTGACTTCGAAATGATTATGGGGATGGATTGGTTAGTGAAGTATGGGGCAACCATTGATTGCAGAAGGAAGATGGTCACCTTTGAGCCTGAAGGTGAGGATCCTTTTGTATTTGTTGGTACTGTGCATGGACCTCGCATACCTATGATATCTATTTTGAGGGCTAGAGATCTATTGCAAGGATGTTGCATAGGATTCTTAGCCAGTGTGGTTGACACCACACAGGTCATGCCAGTGAGACCAGAAGAGACCAGACTAGTCTGTGAGTTTCTGGATGTGTTTCCAGAAGATTTACCAAGGTTTCCACTGTTGGGGTTTTATGCCCTAATTAAAACTCAAATTCTTTGTAATCTCAATTTATTATCAATAAAAGAATAGAAATCATTTTTTGACTTGGTTAATCACTTTGCTCACATGTTTTATTTTCATGATTATTTGTTTAATATAAACTTCTATTAAATCCCGAGCATATAGCTAATCTTATTTATAGTGACGTAATTACAGTGGAATATAAATATGATTATATGTTCAAAATAAGTTAGTCCTATGATTAGTCAGAGCACCGAATTTATGCTGACTTGCCAATCTACGATATGATCTACTTACACATTACAGTGTTATGTTCTTTCCAGAACATTAGCAAAGTAGATAAGATCGGATGTATTTGTTACATCGAACAGGACCGATATTGACAGTTGATAAGATAAGTAAACATACCATTATTATCTATTCTAGTCATATTATATAGTTGACCATAGGTCAATTCAATCTCAATTCTGAGTGGTTAGTATTCTAACTGATTGTATTATTTGAGTTCTTTGACTTGTTTGTTACCAGCTTACCCTACGGACTAGCCCATACTTACATCTTGGGAACTCGGTAGTATAATTGAGTGGGAGTGTTTATCATAGATATGAACATCTATAGTTTCTGATGAAGAAGTGAAACAATGGTTTCCTTTTAGTTTGGTTCAAGGTGTTAAATGATAGAGATCTCATTTCAGTAATTAAATTAGTTTACTGAAATATCATTTACAAGGAACTAAGTGTTTTAAGGATAAAATACAATGAGGGGTAAAATAGTAGTTTAGTCCTATCTCATTGTAGACCGTCTATAGAGGATTGAGTGACAATTATGGTTGTAACAATGGACAATTAATAGCATATCTATATTTGTTATAGAGCATTCTATGAATTCAAGAGTGCAATTCCGAGTCTATAGTGGAGTCACGAGGAATTAATAAGTTAGTAAATTTATTTGTTAGATTTATGATAACTTAATGGAGCTTGATTTGATAGGCCCATGGTCCCCATTGTACCTTGGATAAAATCATCTAGATAGTCTCAATTAATTTATTTAATCATCAATTATAATTATCAAAGTTGACCAGGTCAATTTTGGATAGTTTCACAGAGTAGTGTAATTTTGAGAAGAAAAGAGAAATTATGACAGATTTATTAATTAAGATAAATTGTTATCTAAATTAATATATAAATTTAAATCAAGGTTCAAATTATAAATAATAAATTTGATAAATGATTTAAATAATTATTTAATTAATTAAATCAATAGAAAATAATACAGGCCTTGATTTTAAGTCCAATGGGCTTATAATCAAATGGGAAATTTCATAGGCCTAAAGCCCATGATAATTTCGACCTAGGGCTTCAAAATGGCTATTATTTTATTGATTTTTTAATTAAATTAAATGGCCTAATTGAGTCCATAAAAGGAGTGCTTAGAGAGAAGTCAAAACATAAGTCACAAGTCAGATTTAGATTCTCTCTAAACACAAGTCCTTTTCTAAGCCTCTTTGTTATTTTCTCTTCTTCTCTCTATATCTATCTCATGTGTTGAGAATTTCCCACACTAGTCTAGGTTGTTCTAAGGATACATTAGAATATTGTGAAGAAAATAGAAGATCGGTTCAGTTTCTTGATAATACTCTACGACAGAGAGGATACAAGAGTTAGAGAAACTGAAGGAAGGACTCTTTAATTCCGTTGCGTATACTGTAAGTATTCTATTCTTTGTTTCTCTTTGAATTCAATTTTAGAAACATGTTTTAGGCTATCTCATATTAATTTGTTTAATATTAGTGTTGACCCACGATTTGGCCAACTGACACGGAGTCAAAATATGAATGATATGGACGAATATAAAGAGAATAATGTAATGACGAAAGTAAAGAAAACACAGTAATTTATAGTGGTTCGGCCCCAGGATCTGGTAATGACCTACGTCCACTTAGAATTATATTGATATGAAATCAGAAGTGTGATCAGAGAACTTGGGTTCAATGAGTTTCAGCACTTCACATAAAGCAATACAAGTTTTCTAGGAGAAATTCTATCTCTCTATGATTTTTCAGCCAAAAAGTCCCCTTCCCTTGAGCTATCTCTTGCTATTTATAGGCTCAAGGAGGGTTACAAAAGATCGTTACATATATTATCCCCTGAATAGTGGGATATTCAGAAGATTGCATGAAACAAATTCGGGATTCACAAAGATCTTCCCATAAATGTTGCTTTGCCAGCGGAACCACCGACCAGACTGGTCGTGGCAAAGATAGGCTTGTCCTGCTTCTGGTGTGTCTCCTGGTCGATACTCTAGCAGATGCTTCCAGGTATCAGCCACGTGTCAAGAAATTATTCGCCACGTCACAAATGCTAATTTACTGGATAACATTTGCCCCCCAAAGTTTATTTACTACGAACAGTAAATAAAATTTGAACGAATGACTCTTCGGTAACCCCTCCTGACGTGTCAGGACCCTTCGTGTGTTCTTGAAAAAAGCAAACCACTCCTGTCTAATCATGGCTTTTCAGTTCCCCAGAAACACTTTTGACGGCCATCACGTTTCCCCATACTTCGAAAAAGGAAAATTAATTATCACGCCTTTTGAATATCAAAGACAAACTTATATAAGATCACCAGAGCCATTTCTTTCCTTTTCACGCACGCCACTACTCCGCCGAAAACCCTAAAAACCAGAGCTTTACCTTCTCCGGTGAACGTTCTCTTGTGCTTTCAAGACTTAGACGGTGGGCTCCTTGACTCCCGAAGCTCTCACTTCCACCTTCACGACCATTTTCCCTGGTAAGTTTCTTGAAACCTCATGCTTCTAATTTCTCGTGGTGCATGCTTTTTAATGGTGTACTGTTTGAGTCTCTTGGCTTCTGGTTTTTTAAGCACCTGTAGATAGAATATTTTTGTAGGCAGAGTAGGCTTATGAGTTGGTTTAAAACCCAGGATCAGTGCTTTTTAGGACGTAAAATCGAAGTAGCATTTCGATTTTTAAGCCAGTTGAAAATAATTTTTCCCGTCCTAAGGGGAGTCGAAAAAGCTTTTCAGGAAAACTTTTCACTTTCACCCTTTGATCCGTTTTTTAAACTGTTTGCACAAAAAGACTTAGTTTCTTGTTTGAATGCTGTTGTATAAAGGCTTAGCTTTTATACTCGACCAACGTTATTCTAAAAGCCTTCTAGACTCCTTTGACCTCACCTCCCCATTCTTCTGTTTGCAGATTTTAATGCCAGATTTGTGGGGAGGTGAGAGACCCATCGACGACGACCTCCTCGCCCAGCTGCTCGAGGGAGAAGAACAACCAACTGATCGCATTCACCAGATACCTTTCTCACGAGCCTCTTCCAGACCACATCCTTCTCCTCCAATGGCCCGTTCAAAGTCTTCTGGCAAGAAAAGGCCCGAATCTGAAAGTAACCCTACTTCTCCTGCCCAGCCTGGCTTGCAGGCGGGGGCTCCCTTGACCAGTGGTCGAGAGAATCTTGTTCCTGACCCTAATATCCAAACTAGGGCTCGTCCTCGTCATAGGAATCCGCCTGATGTCGAGTGGTACACTCCCCCAGCCAGTTTGATGACCCCTCGGATGGTCGCCAACTGCTTCAGAAAATTCCCCCTCACGGGGGTAACCATTACACGTCCTACTGCGGACCAGAGGGCTAACCGTCCAGGAGGAGCGAACAGCGCCTGGTCCTGGTATCACATTGAAGCGGGGGCTTATCTCCCTCTTCATCCTTTCTTTGTAGGGGTGGCCAATTATTTCGGCGTCGCTCCCTTTCAAATAACCCCCAACGGATATAGGATGTTGGCTGCACTCTATGTCCTGTACAAACTTAACAAATGGCCAGAACCTTCACCTCATGAGGTTAACTACCTCTTCGACCTCAAGTCCAATCCTCAGCACAACGGGACGGGCTTTTTTCACTTCTGTCACCAGGAAACCGGCCGGACGTTCCTGAGTGGTACTACTCATGTCTCGAACGTGGGGCATTATAATAAGGAGTACTTCTTTACTCCGAACATAGCCAGTAACAACTTGGCCTTCGCGAGAGGAGGTAAGAGCTTGTCTTTCGCTGGTCGATACTTTTCCCCAGAGTATATTCTTTCATTTTTTCTCAATTTTGACCTGTTTTTCAGGCCCCTGGTTACGTCCGACTCCAACACCAGACATGGTGTTGAGGTCCAATGCTCTGGCCAGGATGTCTGATGCAGCGAAAAGCATCAAGGCCTTGATCATTGAAAAGAACTTGAGGTCATCTGGCCTCCTGGCTCCTCGCCATGAAAATAGAGGGCCCGTGGTGGACGAAGCCACTGCCGAGGGGGTTCCCGAGCAGCAACCTCCTGTGCCTTCTCCCAGGAGGAGGCCTACAGGAGTTACGATCAAGGAACCCACGGGCAGCCCTTCTGCAGAAAGGCCTTCTGCTCCCCAAGGCAAGGGGAAAGAAAAAGCCACAGAGCCTGTTGTTGACTTGGGAGAGTCTTCTGATGACAATGGTAATGTTATTTCGCTTTTAAATGGTTTGCCAATTCCCTGTCATATGTTTGATGGGGACGGTAACTTTACATATGCTCCAAATCTAGGGCCAGACTTCTTCATGCCAGAAAATGAGTATATGATTAATAGAGTCAATAGTGTAGCGACCAGTAGTTGTAGCTCGGGTATTCACTTTATTATCTTCTTTCTGTTGTATTACTTACTTTCACCTTTCTCTTCCCTTACTAACCTCTTGTGTTTATTTTCATGCAGATATGTCGACTCCCAACATTTTTTACATGTACCAGGCCGAAGAGGAAGAGGAAGTCCCTCAACTTCAACGGAGGTCAAAGAAGCGAACTAGTGAAACCAGTCAAGGCCCTTCAGCCAAGAAGAGTCGACTAGAAGACCTTCCTCAGGGTACACCAACTAGGCAAAGTCCTGCGCCAACTGGGCGAACTCCTACCCCTCCTCCAGCTCCTTCGGAACAGCAAAACACTCCTGTTCAGTCCAATCCTCCAGCTGCGCCTGCTAGGGAGCAGCTTTCTCGCGAAGAGGCCCATGGGGCCAGGCTCGTGAGCCGTGCCATCCGATCCATTAAGGACCGACTTGAACGCATAGGCAAAGGTGAGCGTGTTGGGACCGCCATGATCCAAGCTGAAGAGCTACCAATCGACCAGATCCTGAACAGGGCTCTGAACGAGATCTCCAGTGTAAGTGTTTCTTTATTCTTTAAGTCTTTTAGTTTTTTAGACCTCGTGATAAGTCCTAACTTCTTTTTCTTTCGTTCATAGGCCTTACTTTCTGCCACTACTGCTCGTACCCGAGCCCAGGCTTATTTTGAGCAGGTCGAGGCTAAAGTTCTCGAGAAACATCAGGTGAAGGCGGCCGAGGAGCTTTCGGCTGCTGAGGCTAAGCATGCTAAGGAGTTGGAGACGGTGGTCCGAGAGAGGGATGCAGCAGTGACCAAACTGTCCGCGGCTGAAGCTGCAAAAGATGCAGCGGTTAAGCTGAGGGAAGAGTACCGGTCGTACAACAAAACTCATCTCCGCGAAATCAAGCATCTGGAGGGGGTAGTCAAGACTAAGGACGAGACTATTGCCACTCTCGAGGGCAAGGTGCAGCAGTTGGAGCTTGACAACTCCAAGAATCTGGAAAAGTACAAAAGGACCACACTCCGATGTTTCTATAACTTCTGGAAACACAATCAGGGTGCTGACTTTAGCTACCTTTCAGAGGAAGTCAGAGCTGCGGAGTTGGCCTGGTGCGCTGCTCAACTGGCTGAAGAGGAGGCAAGAGCTGCGACTCCTGCAACCCCAAGCGTCGTTGGTTTGGAAGAAGAAACCATCGAGGAAGTGACTGACCAGGATGCTGCCCAGGACCCTCCTGCCTCCCATGCCTCTTAACTTTTATTAACTATTTTTCTTTCTTTTTGAACATGCGACCCACGGGTCGTGATGTAAAGACAATAGTTTCTTTTTAAACTTTGCTGCACGGGCAGTAAATCTTTTTTATTTGAACAGTTACATCCAAGCAGCAATGCTTGCGGTGTAAAAGCTTAACTCTTGGTGCTATAATATTTTTACTTATTATAACATTTGTCCATATGACCGAACTTAGCATAGTACTTTGGCATGATTTAACAAAACATAAATTTTGAAAAATACTCTAAGTACTGTAGCATGCTTTCACTCATTTTGTTCATGTGTTTACATACCTTGAGAGTATGCTTTGCTATCGATGTGCCTTATATGCCCCCCAAGTGATCGAGGAGCTTTAGGTCCTTGGTCACTTGCCTTGAACATGGCCTGTTCGAACATTCCTGTTCGTGTGGAAAAATGATACTTGTGATACAGCAAAACAACACACGTAATGAACAAATACTTGCAAATGTAAATTCACAAAAGGTTGGCAAGAATGACTGGCTGAGCACAATCCCTTATAATCTCGTATTAAAAATGGACTAAACATGTCTTTACGAGTGATTCTGAAATAGAATCTTACATATACGAGCAGTTAGCCATACATCGTGGCTAACCCTCTTTGCAAAACTTGTAAAAATTAAAAGAAAAATTTAAACAAGCCAGTCCTTTAAGAAGGGCTGTTTATTGATAATACTTGCGCAGGTGTTCTCCATTCCAATAGCACGGAACGAGATCTCCGTTTAAGCGTGCAAGTTTGTAGGTGCCTGGGTGAAGGACTTCTTCAATCTGGTAAGGTCCTTCCCAGTTAGGTCCGAGCACGCCAGCAGTGGGGTCGCGAGTATTTAAGAAAACTCGTCGTAGCACCAAATCTCCGACGTTGAATTTTCTTTCTTTAACTTTGGAGTTAAAGTACCGGGCGACTTTTTGCTGGTAAGCAGCAACTCGGAGTTGAGATTTTTCTCTTATCTCATCGATCGAGTCTAAGGACTCCATCATCAACTAGCTGTTCGCGTCCTGGTCGTAAGTCAAACGCCGATGTGAGGGGGGATCTAACTCGACAGGTAACATTGCCTTATATCCGTAGGCTAGAGAAAATGGGGTATGCCCTGTCGCTGTTCGATGAGATGTTCTATACGACCAGAGGACTTCAGGTAGCTGTTCTGGCCACACTCCCTTAGCTTCTTCAAGCCTTTTCTTCAGGGTGTCCTTGAGGGTTTTGTTTACAGCTTCGACTTGCCCATTCGCTTGGGGGTGCGCGACTGAAGAAAAACTCTTAATAACTCCGTGCCTCTTGCAGAAATCGGTGAACAGGTCGCTGTCAAATTGGGTCCCATTGTCTGATACTATCTTTCTGGGCAAACCATACCGGCATACAATGTTCTTGATGACAAAGTCGAGAACTTTCTTGGTCGTGATAGTTGCGAGTGGTTCAGCTTCGACCCATTTTGTGAAGTAATCGACTGCCACAACTGCGTACTTTACTCCTCCTTTTCCTGTTGGCAGTGACCCAATCAAGTCTATTCCCCATATTGCGAAAGGCCACGGGCTCTGCATTTGCTTTAGCTCGTTTGGAGCTGCTCATGGGATTTTGGAGAACCTTTGACATTTATCACACCTTCGTACGTACTCCATTGAATCCTCGTTCATTGTTGGCCAGAAATAGCCCTGTCTGAGAACTTTTTTCGCCAAGCTCTGCCCCCCAGCGTGATCTCCGCAGAAGCCTTCATGCACCTCTTTCATGAGTTCCTTAGCTTTTTCTGATGTAATGCACCTGAGCAGTGGCATTGAATATCCTCTTCGGTACATAACACCGTCGAGCAGTATGTACCTAGCAGCCCGCCTTTGCAGAGTTCTGGCCTTGTTTCTATCTGCTGGCAATGTCCCATTTGTCAGATACTCCAGGTAAGGCACCATCCATGTATCTTCTATACGAATTTCCATGTTGGCTTCGGCCACATCAATGCTTGGTTTACTTAATCTCTCTACAGGGACTATGTTCAAGGTATCAGCATCTTTAGCACTTGCGAGTTTGGCCAAGGCGTCTGCATTCGAATTTTGCTCTCGCGGAATCTGCTGGAGGGTGTACTTTGTAAACTGGGCTAGCAAATCTTTTGTTTTGTTAAGGTAGGCCATCATCTTTAATCCTCGCGCTTGATATTCTCCCAGGACCTGATTCACGACCAGCTGAGAGTCGCTGTAAATATCGAGCGCTTTTATACTCATATCCCTGGCCATTCTCAGTCCAGCGAGGAGCGCTTCGTATTCTGCTTCATTGTTTGACGCTGCGAAGTCAAACCTGATTGCGCAGTGAAATCGATGCCCTTCGGGCGTTATCAATATCACTCCCGCTCCAGCGTGGGATTCATTGGATGATCCATCCGTGAATAGCTTCCACGAAGGAGTCTCGTCTTGAGGCATGGGCGCGTCAGGCTGTTTGCACAGCTCACTATTGGGGAGTTCGGTGAACTCCGCAATAAAATCGGCCAAGGCTTGCCCTTTTATTGCTGCTCGCGGTGAATAAGTTACATCGAACTATCCTAATTCGACCACCCATTTTAACAGTCGTCCAGCCGCCTCAGGTTTTTGGAGGACTTGCTGAAGGGGCTGGTCAGTCAGAACTGTGATAGGATGGGCTTGGAAGTACGAACGCAACTTTCTGGAGGCTAGAATTAGGCAATATGCTAATCTTTCGATCGGTGGATATTTCAATTCTGCACCGATAAGCCTTTTGCTGACGTAGTAAACAGCTTTCTGTACGCTTTCTTCCTCCCGTATTAGTACCGCACTAAAAGAAACTTCGGTAATCGCCAGATAAATATACAAAGTCTCTCCTTCGATTGGTTTTGATAGGATGGGAGGTTGCGACATATGAGCCTTTAAGGTTTGGAATGCTTGCTCGCAGTCTTCCGTCCATTCAAACTTCTTATTTCCCCTGAGCAGATTGAAGAATGGAATGCACTTGAGTTGATTTTGAGATGAATCTACTCAGGGCAGCGATCCTTCCGGTCAGGCTTTGTACATCCTTGATTTTCTTCGGCGACTTCATGTCGATCAGGGCTTTTATCTTGTCGGGGTTGGCTTCGATTCCTCTTGAATTTACTATAAACCCCAAAAACTTCCCTGATCCGACTCCAAAGGAACATTTAAGGGGGTTTAATTTCATCTGATACTTGTTCAACACATCAAAGCATCTCTGCAAATCCCTCACATGTCCTTCTGCCCTTTTGGACTTTACGAGCATGTCATCCACATATACCTCCATGCTTATCCCAATTAGCTCTTTGAACATGTGGTTGACCAGTCGTTGGTAAGTCGCACCTGCGTTTTTCAGTCCGAAGGGCATTACTTTGTAACAATACAAGCCCGTATCGGTCCGAAAGCTGGTGTGATCCTCGTCAAGGGGATGCATGCTGATTTGGTTGTAACCCGAATACGCATCCATGAACGAGAGGATCTCATGTCCTGCAGTTGCATCGACTAGCTGGTCGATCCTCGGGAGTGGGAAGCAGTCTTTTGGGCAGGCTTTATTGAGGTCTGTAAAATCCACACAGGTCCGCCACTTGCCGTTAGGCTTGGGGACCAGCACCGGATTTGAGACCCGCGACGGATAAAACGCTACCCTGATGAACCCATTTTCTTTAAGTTTTTCGACTTCTTCTTTTAAGGCCTTTGATCTATCTTTATCGAGCAGCCTTCTTTTCTGTTGCACCGGTGGAAAGGCTTTGTTTATGTTCAGGACATGGCTGATTACTGCAGGGTCTATCCCAACCATGTCTTTATGCGACCAGGCGAAAACTTCCTAGTTCTCTTGCAAGAATCTCACCAGTGCCTGCTTTGTGGTAGGTTCTAAATTCTTCCCAACCCTCACGACTCTGGTTGGGTCTTTTTCATCGAGTTGGACCTCTTCCAGGTCCTCGATGGGTCCGACATTTTCTTCAAAATCCCCAAAGCGAGGATCCAAATCTATATCCTCACTTTGGGCAACACCCTATTTGGTGACTTTACCACCTGATTGGGTTTGTCTGTCTTCTGTCATCTGCAATCGTTCTGGGGTAGCGCTCCTCGACGCTCCACTTTTTGCCTTTGTGATCGAGGCGTTATAGCACTCCCTGGCTTCCCTTTGGTTTCCCAAAACGCATCCTACCCCTGCGTCCGTTGGGAACTTCATGGCTAGGTGCCACATGGAGATGATGGCCCTCAGCTCAACCAGTATGGGTCTTCCAATAACGGCGTTATACGCTGAAGGACAATCGACCACTACAAAAGTGGCGAGTAGTGTCCTTGAAGCAGGCGTTGTACCCGTTGTTACTGGGAGTTTGATCATTCCGGCTAGTGCGAGTCCTTCTCCAGAGAAGCCGTATATGGTTTGATTGCAGGGCTCCAAGTCCTTTACGGACAACTTCATGCGTTCCAGCGTTGATTTATACAGGATGTTCACTGAACTTCCTGTATCGACCAGTACTCTTTTTACCATCATATTGGCCATCTGGATATCCACGACCAGCGGATCGGAATGTGGGAACCGGACGTGCTGGGCATCACCCTCAGAGAAGGTTATCCCGTACTCCTCTGAGCGAGCCTTTTTTGGCGCGCGGTCCTCCACAGTCATCATCTCGATGTCCTGGTCGTGGCGTAGAGTTCGAGCATATCGTTCTCTGGCCTTTCCGCTATTTCCCCCGAGGTGCGGGCCTCCACAGATGGTTAAGAGCGTTCCGGCTACGGGGGCAGGCTGTAATGGTGGCGAGCGCTGGCGTGTGGACGTCTGCTCGTTGCCACCTGGAGCTTCTCGTTGGGAAGTTCCCGAGGCCCGTACGTACCTTCTCAAGTGTCCTTGTCTTATAAGGAACTCGATTTCGTCATTTAACTAGTTGCATTCATTAGTATCATGTCCGTAGTCGTTATGGTAACGACAGAACTTGGTGGTGTCTCTTTTCGAAATGTCTTTTCGAATGGGCCCAGGTTTCTTGTAAGGCACACTAGAGCTTGTGGCCTGGTAAACCTCTCCCCGAGACTCGATGAGGGCAGTGTATTTAGTGAACCTAGGTTCATAACGATTACCCTTGGCTCATTTATTGTCGGAGGTGGAAGGCTCGTTATATGGCCGTTTCCCACCATTTTTTCCATTACCGTTGCCGTTTTTATGGCCTTTGTCGTTGCCATCAGGTTTGGAACCATTGGCGGCTTTGGAAGGTTCGGTGGCCTTTTTACCCTTGTTCGAGGGTTTCCCATCGTCAGCAATGGCTTCCTCGAGTTTTATGTAACGATCGGCTCGATCCAAGAACTCTTGGGTCGTTTTAACTCCTTCCTTTCGGAGACTCTTCCAGAGGGGAGAGCAACGCTTTACCCCTGCGGTAATGGCCATCATCTTGCCTTCGTCTCCTACTATTTTTGCTCCAGCCGCCGCCCTCATAAATCGCTGGACGTAGTCCTTCACTGACTCTCCGTCCTGCTAGCGGATCTCAACCAGTTGGTTTGCTTCGGTCGGGTGGACACGACCCGCGTAGAACTGTCCGTAGAACTCCCTTACGAACATTTCCCAGGAAACTATGCTTGCAGGTGGGAACTTAAAAAACCATTCCTGCGCGGCTTCAGAAAGTGTTGCAGGAAAGATCCTGCACCGAGCGTCTTCGGACACTTTCTGAATGTCCATCTGGATTTCAAACTTATTCACATGCGAGACGGGATCCCCGTATCCATCAAAGTTCAGGAGCGTAGGCATCTTGAACTTGCTGGGAGTCTCTGCGTTGGCTATCCTTTGGACAAAAGGAGTGCCTTTTCTTCTATCGTGGTCGATGTAAGAGGTCCTTCCCCCGACCAGCTGTTGCACAGCCTGATTCAGTGCGTCTATCTGGGCTTGCAATGCAGTAGGAATAGCTACGGTCTCCGCTGCTGGGGGGATGTTCTCACCGTGCTTCTCTCGACGATCATTGAGTATGTCTCTTAGGTCTTCCTCCCTTCTCCGTTGCTCACTACCTCCGAGCCGGTTGAAGACATTATTTTGCCTGGGTTGCCCCCCAGCATCTTGTCTATTTGGTTGGTCACCTTGAGGTATTTGGCTCCTGCTTTTACCTCTATTTCCGTTCCTCCCATCAGCATTGCCCTTGCCTGAGTCATCCTCGTTGTATCCGTGGCCATCTTTGAACCTTGATTGGCTGTGGTAAGATTGGCTGTTCCCTCTATTCCCGTCTCTGGCAGAAACGCCCCGAGCGTTAGAGGGTGGCCTGCGCTGGTCGCGATGTTCCCGTGCATTATCATGCCGTGGGGGTCCACGGACCGCAGAGCCTAACTCCGAGTCCCTCCTGTTACCAGGAGGGTAGTGACCTCTGTTCGCTTGGTGTGGCCCATCATTCTCACGGCGTCTAGGACTACGAGGCTGTCGCTCGGCCCTATTCTGCCTTTGCTGCGGGGGATTACCTCGAGCAGCTTGGGATGGTGGATTTGCCTCGGGGTCCAGTGGGACGTCGTCATGGGGCATCTGGGGCTGTTCGGGCCTTTGCGGACTTGAAGGATGGATTGGTGGGCTAGGATTGGGACCTCTCTGGGGTGGACCATTTTCAGGTTGGTTAGGCTGCGAGGCAGGCGCAGCCTGATTTCTGGCCAACAGCAAGGCCGCTTCAAGGGCTGCCATGGCCTCGGTCTGGCGGCGATCCACCTCTGCTTGTCTCTCACTCAACTCCGCCCGCTAACGATCAAGTTCCTGCTGCTGCCTTGCCATGGCTTCTGCGGCAGTCTCTTGATTGGCCCTCAGATTAGCCAATTCTTCTTGCAACGCGCCCAGGGTGCTCTTCAGCGTCGCATCGTCCATCTCCTCCTCTTCAAAATCTAGTTGCGGCTCATCTTCCGCCATGCTTGTGGGTGGAGGAGGAGGTGGTGGATTCGACGGTGCAGTGGCGGCAGTCTGGCCAGCTTTCCTTCCTGCTTTCGCCATCAGTTTTCTTAACAGCAATGAATTTTCCTCTCAATGAAAGCACCAGAATGTTGACCCACGATTTGGCCAACTGACACGGAGTCAAAATATGAATGATATGGACGAATATAAAGAGAATAATGTAATGACGAAAGTAAAGAAAACACAGCAATTTATAGTGGTTCGGCCCCAGGATCTGGTAATGACCTACGTCCACTTAGAATTATATTGATATGAAATCAGAAGTGTGATCAGAGAACTTGGGTTCAATGAGTTTCAGCACTTCACATAAAGCAATACAAGTTTTCTAGGAGAAATTCTATCTCTCTATGATTTTTCAGCCAAAAAGTCCCCTTCCCTTGAGCTATCTCTTGCTATTTATAGGCTCAAGGAGGGTTACAAAAGATCATTACAGATATTATCCCCTAAATAGTGGGATATTCAGAAGATTGCATGAAACAAATTCGGGATTCACAAAGATCTTCCCATAAATGTTGCTTTGCCAGCGGAACCACCGACCAGACTGGTTGTGGCAAAGATAGGCTTGTCCTGCTTCTGGTGTGTCTCCTGGTCGATACTCTAGCAGATGCTTCCAGGTATCAGCCACGTGTCAAGAAATTATTCGCCACGTCACAAATGCTAATTTACTGGATAACAATTAGATATACATGAAAATAAATAAAGATCTTGTATAAGCTAATCTAATAGTATCTACCTTTGATAGAGTTTTCCTACAACAATAGTTATTAGTCGACCATTGGGGTGGCACCTTATGAGATGTTTTATGGTAAGAAATGTAGATCTCCCATTCATTGGGATGAGACAGGGGAAAGGGGATACTTGGTTCCTGAGGCAGTTCAGAGGACCAGTGAGGCCATTGAGAAGATTAGAGCTCGGATGCTTGCTTCTCAGAGTAGGCAGAAAAGTTATGCAGATCCCAAACGTAGGAACGTGGAGTTCCAGGTATGAGGCTATGTCTTCCTTAGAGTCTCGTCGCAGAAAGAGGTGAGAAGATTTGGAAAGTAGGGCAAGTTGAGCCCTAGATTTGTAGATCCATTTGAGATCCTGGAAAGGATTGGTCAGGTGACTTACAGGTTGGCCTTACCACCGGCATTGTCGGCCGTGCATAACATATTTCATGTTTCACCTCTTCGGAGGTATGTATCTGATGTGACTCATGTTTTGAGTTATGAAGATTTGGAGCTTAAGGCAGATCTCTCCTAGGAGGAACAGCCAATCCAGATACTAGACAGAAAGGACAAGGTCCTCAGGAATAAAACGATACGTTTGGTTAAGGTATTATGGAGGAACAGCAAGGTCGAGGAAGCAACCTAGGAGCTGGAGTCAGATATGCAGAATCAGTATCCTGAGCTATTCAGGTAAAGTTCGAGGATGAAATTTCTGTAAGGAGGGGATAGTTGTAATGCCCCAAAATCCCTAATGAGGTTTAATGGTCGGATTAGAAGGCCGAGAGGGCCATAATTGATTTATTATACCATTAAATGATTATATGCATGATTATGTGAATTATATTATTATATGATTATAAATGCATACATGTGGGTCCACTTTTCATTATAAGGGCATTTTGGTAATTTGGCCTGCTGAGGGCATGTTTGTATATTTTCATGCATGTTGGTGAATTATTGATGAGGCCACATTATAATGTGGATTTGTTCGAGCTATTCGGCATGAGACGATCTTTGAATACAAGTTAGTGGGTTGGTCATAACGGTGTTAATTTCGAGGCTCGGGGTGAGTCTCGGGGTAATTTGATGATTATTACATTACTGGGAATTAAAGGGTAATGGGATATGATTTATTAGTATTTGAGAATATTGGGAATAACAGGATTTGGAGGATGATAATTATAATTAACAAGATAGACGGGAAATGACGATTTTGCCCTTGGGGGCTGTTATGGAAATAAATATGAACTAAGGTCATTTTGGTCATTTGACCAAGGGATATATTCAACTATAGAAAGTTTTAGAAGGACATAAGCTAAAGCCAAAACAGAGACTCTCCTTCGACTCCCACGGTCATCTTCTCCTTCTCCTTCCCTTTGAATTTTTGAAGCTTAATTTGAGGATTCAAGCTAGGAAATTAGAGCTTGAGGTTCTAGGCTTGTGTTCTACCATTGAAGGGGATTCAATATTGGGTTTGAGGTAAGAATTCATCCATGGTTTTGCTAGTTTTTGCTCTGTTTTGTGTTAGTTTTGAGCTTGATGTTTTGATTATAGAAGTGGGAATTTGATGAGGTTTTAAATGGTTTAAGGCTTGGATTTTGTGGTTAAACTAGTGGACATGATGTGTTGGTGATTGGTTGTGATTTCTGGGTTGGTTTGATAAGAGTTTGATGAGGTTTTGATGGGAGAAAACATGGGTTTTTGGCTGATGGGCAGGTAGGGTCGTGGTGCTAGGTTGGGTATGCCGTGGCGCAAGGTGCAGACAAGGATAAGGCTGACACCTCTGTTTGGGAGGCGGGCCGAGGCATGGTGGAGTAGGATTGCAGTTCTTAAGGGCTTATTTGGCCAAAAATTTGTTTGTGTCATGGGAATCCAAACCTTAGGCCTCGGGATCGTTCCTACTACCCGGTTTAGTAGGATTCGACGTCCCGGAGGCGAGGTCTTGGTCTGAGCACCTTTAATTATTCATTTTATTGATGGAATCCCATATTTTGTTATGACTAGGTGACCGCTAAGGGACTTAAGGATTGATCATTCTCAAGGGTCGTTCTTTTATTATTTCACACTCAAACCAGAGGTAATAAAACTGCACCCAGTATGTGACATGCATGGTTATTAATGAAGCATGTTGAGTGCTCTACATGTGGACATTGATTGCATATTAAATGCTTAGAAATCTTGCTTACTTGTGAGTGGAACTGAATTATTAGCCAGAATCGGCAATGGTGTCAGTATTGACTGTGAAGCTGTGACTTATTAGTCAAGTTCGACAGTAGTACTGAGCACTGGTCATATGGGTTTGACCTATGAGTCAAGAACGGTATTAGCGTGTTTAATGCAAGCCAAAAATATTAGATCTAATCGACATAAGCATATCGTAATGAGCATGAATTTCTTGACCGACCTTAAGTTCGATGAAAGCAAAAGCACTTGTCTAGTCTAAAGGCTAGTTACATAGAGTCAGGGCCAAAAGGCTCAGGTAACTGCATCGTCACATGGCTAAGGGTGCGGAGCCCAAGTTCGTGACTTACTCATCAGTCACTTATCTTATTCAAGTTCATGACTTACTCATCAGTCACTTATCTGATTTGGGCTACACGCCCCAGCATGATTATTAGAATCTCGATACCATCTGATTAGGGCTACACGCCCCGACATGATTATTAGAATCTTGATATTATCTGAATTGGGCTACAAGCCCAGTATGATTATCATAATCATCAATTGATATTGTAGACATGCAGTAATGGGTTTTCTTGCTGAGCCTTGGCTCACGGGTCCTATGTGGTGTAGGTAAAGGAAAAGAAAAGCTCACCCAGCCTTGAGTGGAGAGCTTAGGTGGCGATGTGTACATATGCGGCTACTTGACCACCACGGCCAAGGTGTTTCTCAAAGGAACTAGGGGTTAACCCTATATTTTTCCGCTTAGGTCGGCATATTGTAATTTTTAAATTGTAATGACTGTTTTTTATTGTAAATAACTTGTAAATGCTTTTATGGGCCCATGTATAGTTTTATATTTTGAATAAAATATATCATTTCCTTTTGATGAAGATTTTTCACCTTAGCCTATTAATAACACCTAGATGCACGTTTATAACCAAATGACTCATTTAGTGAGTTAAGCACGATTTAAAGTTCATAGTAACGGTCTTGGAGTAACTAGGGCATTACATTTTGGGTCGTTACAATAGTCATCTATTCAGGGCGCAGGACCCCAGGATGACTTAATAGTCACCAATTCAGGGCACAGGACCCCATGATCATTTATTAATGCTTGTATACATGTAGTAATAAGTTTTCTTGCTGAGACTTGGCTCACGGGTGCTGTAACGCCCTGGATAGCCAAGACTGCTACACTGTGTACTTATAAAGGTGCAAGACTTGCTAATCAAGTCATTAATTTGAAAACGTGTCATTAAACATGTATGAGCTAGGGTTAAAAAGGTTTTGGTCTCAAAAGACTCGTTTTATATAATTAAACTGTTATATACATGGGATCCCAAAAGAAATAGAGTTAAAAGTTGATTTACAGACTTCCAAAAAGAAACATAAACAAAGGTTAGCCATACTAAGGCAAAATAGACAATCTCTGGGTTTTTCGTCCCTACCTAAACCTCAACTGTGGCGGCTGAGCAGCTGGCTATGTACATTCTGCTCGTAGAGCTCTCCAATCAGGGCTGATCAAGCTTACCCTTGCCTTTACCTGCACCACGTAGCACCCGTGAGCCAAGGCCCAGCAAGAAAACATGAAATGCAACACAATCAATAATATCAGACAGTAAAATTCACTAAGCATGAACTCTCATCAAATAGTCCACATTAGTACCACTCAGCATATATTCAGAATCATGGATGCAATCAAACACTTATAACATTCATATCACATAATAATCAGGGACGACAACTTAGGCCGCACCCTCTGTTTATCCCACTGACTCCGGCCCGCTTAAACCGAGCTCAGTGCATATTAAGCTGTCCTCGGCTACTAGTGGTCGAGTCGCGCCCTGTGCGCTAGTGTAACCCTTGGAAATCTTAGGCCATTGGTTCACTAAATAGCTTGCATGGCATAATACCATCTTTTCAAGCATTCACAATAGGGAACCCTTAGTCCCATCACATATATTCAACCAGGTGCAGTTTTCTTACCTTTAAACTTTGCAGTTATTGTTTACGAGCGACACTCCTCAAGCACGATCCGTTCCTTAGCCTAAGCTTTTATCACCTAGTCACAACCAAAATATAGGGTTCCATTAATATTCAAATTAGGGTTTTCGGTTCAAAACCTAACTTCCGGGAATCCGAATCCCACCAAGCATGATGGTGAAATCGATCCCGAGCATTCTAAACCACATTCCCATGCCTAAAATCCCCAAAAGTTCAAGTGCACAACCAAGGGCTGTGAACCTTGAAGCTTAGCCGCAACCCTGCCCTCAAAACAGAACCAAAGCTACCCCTGAAAGAGGACACGCGCCGCGGCCCTTGCCTTGGGCACCGCGGCGCTCACCTTTGGCCGAGCCCTCTTGGCTCATCTTCATCCTAGGGCCGCAGCGCTCTAGAACAGAGCCGCGGCCCTTCCCTTCGAACCTAGAATTCCAACCATTTCTAGGCTTGAAACCTTAGCCAAATTCACCCTTAAGCTCCCTACTTCAACACCCAACAATCCCAACACTTTTAGCATGACTTAAACAACATAATTCCACAGAAAACCCAGCCTAACACACACTAAAATTCTCTTTTCAATTTCTGAAACTCAAGAGCTATAAACACTTAAACCAGCCATTCAAACTCAAATTAAAACTTCTAAATCACAAATTGAGACTTACCTTTTCTGCTGAACCACTTCACCAAGCCAAATCCAAGCTTTCCTCCTTAATTCTGCCCTTAAACATCAAAATTGAAACTTCCTCAATACCCAGCTGAAAACTCATAATTAAGACCTCAAGAACATGGTTTAATCCTTACCTTGGCCTTGGTTAATCATCTCCTGGATAAACTCTGAACTTAGCTTCAAATCCCCACCTCAATTCTCAGCTTGAAATCCTAGAAATTTCCCCTGCTTTTCCTTATGGTTTTCACCTAGTTTCCTTGAGAGAGAAGTGAGTAAACTGAGAAATAAAGTTGGTTTATTTCTTTCTACAGGTTCCCTTAAGTTTGTCTTATTTGTTAAGTTAATCCCAAGGCTCGGGGTGCCGAAAACGTCCCCGAGGGCAAAACGGTAAAATCCCCCAATATTCCCACCTAGACTTCCTAACCTCAAATATATCTCCATATATTTATTTTCATTACCCGATAGTCTAAATAACTACCCAATACCTAAAATATCCCTAACTTATCCAAAGTCAACTGCTAAGCCCCGTTGTGACTTTCCCCAGCTAACTAGCTCTAAGATCGTCTTGAGTCGTGCTCTGCAGATCTACCCACATAATAATGTGGTTCTCACAATTACCATATACACATATCATATTAATACCAATATAACCACATAAGCATTATTATTCATATAATTATGCATTTAAATCAATAGAATCATTCAATTCACATTTAACCCAATAATGCCCTCCCGACACACTAATCAAGGCCCTTAAGCCTCATTAGCAAATTTGGGGTCGTTACAGGTGCTAGTACAGGTATAGGGAAAGAAAATCTTACCCAGCCTTGAGTGGAGAGCTTAGGTGGCAACGTGTACATATGCGGCCGCTTGACCACCATAGGCAAGGTGTTTCAAGGGAACTAGGGTTTAACCCTATTTTTGTCGCTTAGGTCTGCGGATTATAACTTTTGAATTGTAATGACCACTTTGGATTGTAAACAACTTTGTAAACACTTTTATGGGATCCCATGTACAATTTAACGTTTTTAATAAACTATCCATTCCTTTTGACCAAAATTTTAACCCTGGCCATTAATAACACTTAGATGCATGTTTATGGCCTAATGACTTGTTTAGCGAGTTAAGCACTATCTAAAATTCACAATGTGATGGTCTTGGTTATCAAGGGCGTTACAGTATGTGAGTTTCCTTATTTGTTCCCTGCAGACTTGCCAGGGTTGCCACTACACCGAGAGATCGAGTTCGTCATAGAGTTGGCGCCAGGGGTAGAGCCAGTGTCTAAAACACCTTATAGAATGGCTCCGACAGAGTTGAAGGATGTGAAGATTCAGTTGCAGGAGTTACTGGATTTGGGATTCATCAGACTGAGTTTTTCGTCGTGGGGTGCTCCAGTGTTGTTCGTCAAGAAGAAGGATGGATCCTTAAGGATGTGTATTGACTACTGATAGTTGAAAAAGTTGACCATCAAGAATAAGTACCCATTTCCTAGGATCAACGACTTGTTTGACCAACTACAGGGGAAGACAGTGTTCTCTAAGATTGATCTTCAATCAGGCTACCACCAATTAAGGATTAAAGAGGAGGACATACCAAAGACCGTTTTCCACACAAGGTATGGACATTATGAATTCCTGGTTATGTCATTTGGATTAACCAATGCCCCAGCAACCTTTATGGACTTGATGAATAGGGTCTTTAAGGATTATCTAGACAAGTTTGTGATCGTATTCATTGACGACATACTGGTGTACTCTCAGTCAGAGACTAACCACGAGCAACATCTACACCTGGTATTACAACGGTTGAGAGAGCATAGGTTATATCCTAAGTTCAGCAAGTGTGAGTTTTGGCTACCCCAAGTAACATTTTTGGGTCATATTTTTAGTAAGGAGGAGATTCTGGTGGACCCAAGTAAGATTGAGGCAGTGAGAGATTGGCCTAGGCCGAGCAGTGTACCAGAGGTTAGGAGCTTTTTGGGATTGGTAGGGTACTATCGGCAGTTCGTCGAGGGATTCTCTAGAATAGCCACACCATTGACCGAACTGACGTGTAAGAAGACTAAGTATGTGTGGACAGACAGGTTTGAGAACAGTTTCAAGGTGTTGAAGTGGTGACTAATCACCACTCCGTTAGACAGTGAGAAGTTTGTAGTCTAATGTGATGCTTCCAGGCAGGGTTTAGGGTGCGTACCGATGCAAGCTAGAAAGGTAATAGCCTACGCGTTGAGACAATTGAAGGAGTATGAGTAGAGGTATCCCACACATGATCTGGAATTGGCAACGGTGGTATTTTCACTTAAGGTTTGGAGGCATTATTTGTATGGCGAGAAGTGTGAAATATACATCAACCATAAGAGTTTGAAGTACTTCTTTACTCAGAAGGATCTGAATATGTGCCAGAGGCGTTGGCTAGAATTGGTAAAGGATTACAATTGTGACATTCTATACCATCCTGGGAAGGCCAATGTGGTGGTTGACACGTTGAATTGGAAGGGCCCAGGATAGTTATACAGTGCAAGGCAGATATTAGATAGGTTAGCTGAGGAGATGACTAGAGCTGGTATTGAGTTGGTGGTTGGTCAGTTAACCAACATCGCTCTTCAGTCCACGCTCCTTTAGAGGATCAAGGAGGCACAAGGGGATGATCCCCAATTAAAAGAGCACAAAGAGGGCATCTTAGCCGGAGTGGCTAAGGACTTTTCAATTTTAGAGATGGGTTTGTTGAGGTACAAAGGTCGGGTTTGCGTTCTAATGGATTTTAGTATCGGACGAGAAATCTTAGATGAGACTCATACCACTCCCTATTCTTTACATCCATGTACGACGAAGATGTAACAAGATTTGAGAACCTTGTATTGGTGTCTGGGAATGAAGAGGGATGTGGTGGATTATGTGGCCAAGTGTTTGACTTGTCAGCAAGTAAAGGCTGAACATTAGAGGCCAGCAGGGTTGTTGCAGCCTCTAGGGATTCCGGAATGGAAATGGGAGGATATCACCATGGACTTCATGGTTAGATTACCGAAGACTGTGAGACAACATGATTTAGTGTGGGTGATTGTGGATAGGTACACCAAGTAAGCCCACTTTTTTCCTGTTAAGACAACTTATATGGTGGAGCAGTACGCTGAATTGTATGTGAAGGAAATTGTGCGACTACATGGGGCTTCGAGGTTGATGGTATTCGACAGAGACCCCACCTTCACCTCCAAGTTTTGGGAGAGGCTATAGAACGCTATGGGTACACAGTTGTGGTTTAGTACCGCTTATCATCCTCAGACGAATGGACAGTCCGGGAGGACGATTCAGATACTGGAGGATATGTTGCGAGCCTATGTGCTGGATTTTGGGGGATCTTGGAGTAAGTATCTTCCTTTGATTGAGTTTTCGTACAACAACAGTTATCAAGTGACTATTGGAGTGGTTCCGTATGAGATGTTATATGGGAGGAAGTGCATATCACCCATCCATTGGGATAAGACGGATGAGAGGAGGTGTCTAGGTCCTGCGATTGTTCAGAGGACCAATGAGACGATTGAGAAGATTAGAGCTCGAATGCTTGCCTCCGAGAGTTGGTGGAAGAGTTATTCAGACTTGAGACGCAGGAGTGTAGAGTTTCAAGTCAGTGATAATGTGTTCCTTAGGGTTTCTCCCATGAGAGGGGTGAAACAGTTTGGAGTAAGGGGCAAGTTATGCCCTAGGTTTGTTGGCCCCTTTGAGATTCTGAAACGGGTTGGAGAGGTAGCTTACAGATTGGCGATGCCTCCAACTCTATCAGGGGTTCACAATGTGTTTCACTTATCCATGCTCTTGAAGTATGTATCAGATTCTATGCACATGCTGAGTTATGATAACTTGGAGCTGGATCAGGATTTATAGTATGAAGAGAAGCCGGTTCAGATTCTATACTGAAAAGATAAAGTCGTGCGGAGCAAGACCATCGCCGTAGTGAAAGTGTTGTGGAGGAACAACAAAGTGGAAGATGCGACTTGGAAACTTGACACAGATATGCGGGATCGATATCCCGAGTTATTCAGGTAATTTCGAGGACGAAATTTCTGTAAGGAGGGGATAGTTGTAGCGTCCCAAATTTGCTAATGAGGCTTAGGGCCTTGATTAGCATGTCGAGAGGGCAATAATTGATTTAATTATGCTAGTATGTGAATTAAATGATTATATGATTATAAATGCATGTTTATGTAAATTGAATATGCATGTGGGCTCCATTTGGCTATTAGGGGCATATTTGTAATTTTAGCCCGTTGAGGGCATAAATGTGATATATGTGTATATTGTGATTGATACCATGAGTGAGTGGTGATATATTTGTGATGCACGAACTAAGATGGTCCTAGGGAGCAGTTTAGCTAAATAGTCACAACGTGGTTGAATACCCAGCTCGGGAGGAGCCTATGAGTATTCTGGGAATATAATATGTGTTAGGGAATTACCAGGTAATGGGTAGTAATGTAACAATTATCTGGGCATGTCAGGATTAAGTAGGGATTTATAGGAACACTCGAGGAGTTAGCGGGATGTGGCAAATGACGGGATTGCCCTAGTGGCATTAAAGGATTGAGGATAGGTTTAGGGGCATATTTAGGTATTTTGGGACTTAGGTAGCTGGGGTTACACTTAGCCACTACCTTATTCAAGAAACCAAAAGGAAGCAAAATAGTCAATCCCTCTAGTTCTCTCTCTCTCTTGGTTCTTCCTCTCCTTCTCTTGGAACTTAAGTAATCTTTGGGAAATTCTAGTGAATGGGGTTGTGGATTTGATTCTAAAGCTTGGGGAAATTTAAGGCTTGTGGCAACTCGACCAAAAGGAAGCAAAATAGTCAATCCCTCTAGTTCTCTCTCTCTTGGTTCTTCCTCTCCTTCTCTTGGAACTTAAGTAATCATTGGGAAATTCTAGTGAATGAGGTTGCGGATTTGAGTCTAAAGCTTGGGGAAATTTAAGGCTCGTGGCAACTGGAGTTAGCTCAGGGTGAGGTCATCACGAAGGTAAGGATTTGAACAAGTCTTTTTATAAAGTTTTCTATTTTTGTTAGAGTTTTGGGGGTTGGAAGCTTGGGTGATTGGATTTGGGTTGTAATGGGGTTTCAATCAATTTGTTTGAGGCTATGTGCTGCTCTAATCATAGTATACGTGATTTGGGACTGAATTCTGGCATTAGCATGGGTTTGGATTGGTTTGCAGGAGATTTAAAAGTCTAAAAATGGTGGTATTTCTGGGTTTCAAGGCTCGAGTCGCGACCTTGTTCATCAGGCGTCGCAGCCTGCTTGAACAATCAGGCTTGGGGGCCTCAGAAACTTGCCAAGGCACTGTGACGCATGGTGTAGCGCGCCGCGGCCCGTGTCCTTCAGCAGAGAGGAATTTTCCTCTGACTTGAGCACACCGTGACCTTTAAGGGGTTGGGTCGTGACTCAAATGCAAAATTATGGCTGTTTGAGGGTTTTAAGCTCGGGAACCCAAATATTAAGTCTCGGGAAGGGTTCTACTACCCGGTTTAGTATAATCCAAGGTCCCGGAGGCTAGATTAATATTCCAAAGTTATTTATTGTTTTAAGACCTGATGGATGGTTATTATGAATGCATTGTGACTAGGTTTTCAATGAGGCTTAGATTAAGGGACTATGCTCGGGATCACATTGGCTTATCAGCTCGGGACACAGGTAAGAAAATTGCTGTACCCGTAGAGAAAGGCATGGCCCTATTGTTTGTATTGTAGGGCACGAACCTAATGATTATGTTTAAGACGCATTTAAATATCTGTGAATATTATGGATGTTTATGAATGAACGGCGAGGACCGAGAACAGCGAAGGCCAAGAACGGCGAGGGCAGGGAACGACGAAGGCCGAGAACGGCAAGAAGCCGGGTACGGCAAGGGATCAGGATAGACGTTGAGCACGCTAAGTGCAAGCCGCTAGGGAGAGACCCTCCTAGGGTGTTGTATCCACCTGCTCGGTGAAGACTGCAAACCCAGGGCCTAGTAAAGCGCCTGGGAAGGCGTAGGCAGTTATGTGTGTTAGCCCGCTGGCTGTTTTGTTGTATACTGTTGAATGTTATGTGATATGTTATATGTTGAGTTTTCTTACTGAGCTTCGGCTCATGGGTGCTCTATGGTGCAAGTAAGGGCAAAGGAAAGGTTGACCAACCATGAGTACGGAGAGCGTGGAGCGACAGGTACATGTTCGACCTACCTTCCTGTCACGACCAGGGTTATTTTGGAGAATGTACTGTAGTGAACCATTTTGTCACTTAGGTCGACCTTAGTTGTACTTTTGAGTTGTAATGTATTTTCTAAACAGTATTTTGGGATCTTAACTGTATAACTTTTATGATTTCAATGAATGTCCAATTTTTTATAGTTAATGTCATTAAACAAGTTTTATTTCAGTTTAGTCACACTTTTAATCTAAAACCTCGATTAGCGAGCTAATGACACATTTTGAACTCACATAGTAGCAGTTCTAAGGAAGTAGGGTGTTACACATGCAGTCCATTGATATAATCACTTCATGTAAATCTGTCCTCCAATTATTGGTTTGTTAATTAGAGTTGGTAAAAAATTACCGTTTTACCCTTCTAATTACCTCTTGTTTCTTAAGTACCATTAATTCACTAGTGAATAGTTAATTTATAATCTTATTATAAAATTGAGCTCCAAAACTATTCAGTTCCATAATTAACCCTCGATCCTTTTAGGAAAGCTTGGATTCCAAATCTTGTAAGATCATGTTCCTAGCCATTCATTATATTGAATCTCCTGAACAAAAGTCACTAGCCTTATTATTCTAAGAGACATTCACGAGTGAATCAAAAGACCTAACAAACATGGACATGAGTTCATGACTACTCAGGATTTAGATTGATCTACATATGATCATCGTTTTGATAAGAATTAAGTTTTTATGGTAAACGGTATGTTTATAAAAAAAACTTAATTCACATCGATCTAGTCATATATAATATAATTATATAAAGTACATTCACTAAGATGCCTATCCACATCAGTGATCTGTATCTACATCACATGTATTAATAAAATACTTAGTGAACTGTACTAGCAACCATTTATTAAAGATTCCTTACTCTAATATGTTGCTAACTTTTTTTATTCATTATATATGAACTTAATACTCTCGCACTCATACAAGATCATACTCTCATTAATGAATATGGAATTTTATGATAATTATAGTAATTATTCAGTAAAAATCAAACATTCAATTATAAGAAAAATGTACATTTATTTAATTCCAAAATAAAATGTTTTTACACATGCTTTTAGGGCATCAACTCTAACATATACTTTACAAATATGGAATCTGCTTCTTACTTAAGTGGAAGTGTTGGGGTTTTATGCCCTTGTAGTCACCATCACCCTCTTCTAGGTTCTCGCTAGGGTCTTCCTCAACGTTCCTCGGAGGATGAGAAGGATTTAGTGGGGCCGCAAGCTCGTTTTCTTTGGTAGTATTGTCTAGGTGCCATGATCAACGAGGGCATGGGTGACCTTCGGTGGTAGGTGAGGAGATCTCACTCCAAGACTCATACTCTCAATGAAAGAACCAAAATGTTGACTCATTTGTTCATCAACTTGCACGAAGCAACGAATGAAGAGTTGTTTTGCGTGTAAAAAATCCAAAGTGGAATCTTGGATGTGAATAGTGAACCAAAGAAAATGAAATTAATGCAATTATAAATGAAAGAGACACGATTTTATAGTGGTTCGACCCCAAAAAGATGACCTACGCCCACTTTAGTCAATATTATTGTTGATGGACTTTGAACCCTCAAGAATAATTACACTGAGTTTGATCTTGCTCTTGGGACAATGACAAAAATGAAGAATGAGAGCTCTCTTGAAGATGAATAGTTACTGACTTAATGAGCCAACTAGACAGCTTCGCCCAGATCTAGACTGATCCGACTCGATTCTCATTTTTATTCTCTATCCTCTTTAGCATCTTGATTTGCACCATTTATAACCACGGGGATGGGAAGAGATGATGATGGCAACTTGTCTCCTGATCAGACTAATTTTCAGTACACTTGGACAAAGACATGATTCTGTCTCACCAAAAATGGCAATCTGACGTGTCTTGTTCATGAAAGAGTTGAAGGCGCACTCTGGTGCAGGAGGAGGCTTGGGTGGAGAGGCCCATCGACGACTGGCGATCGGCGAGGGCCACTGGTGACCAGCTAGGACTCTTGGCGACTAGCTGGGGCTTATGGTATGTACTCGATGTACTCTGGCTTGGGTGGCTACAGCCACCAGTGATTGACTGACGCTCCTGGTGACCGGCAAGGACCTTTGGCTATTGGCTAGTGCAACTGGCTAGGGCAATTGGTTATGACTTCTCCGTCCTGCAGTTGGCGATTGGCTAGGGCCATTGGCTACCACTTGACTTTGTTTGATGGGAGGAGTAGACTTATGTTGGCAAGATCTGTTTCTTCCTAAGTGTTGAAGGAATGACAGGGGTCATCCTCCTAGGTGAGCGACAGTGGTTGCGACTTCTTGCCACTTCACCACTTGTTCTGACATGTCATCAGCTTTACGGGCTGCCACGTGGCAATGCCAAATTTTGGGTATAACAATATGATTTTTTTAAAGATAAAATACCATAGGGCCTAAAGTCCTGTAATTGGTGCCAACCACATTCCAAATGGACTATGGCCCACACATAAGCCCAATATAATTAGGGCTTAGGTCTTCGTTTTGGTTATTCATAAATAGAACGTAACATCGGTGAAAGAAAGAAAATGATTTCACGTTATTTTTCCCATAGAGAAAAATAGAGAAGTTTATTCTCTCAGTTTTGTGAGAATAATACTCTTTCATATGTTGAGATTCAAAGTGTGTTCTTGCGTATCCTACCAAATAGAATATACATCCACCTATCTCCTTTTCTTTATGCCAGCCATAGTATGGAAGATGGTTGGTTAAAATACTAAAACACTATTTGATCTACACGTGTACTACATCTAGAAAGTGTATTTGGAATTTTATTCTTTAATCAAATTCATGTCGCATGAGAAAGATCACATTCTAGTTATGGTTTCTAGATTAATTCATTCATATGCTTTAATAATTGTTATTATAGCATATACAAACTATCTCATGCTTTTGCTGCACTATCAATCACATGATCAAAAGGCAACACCAGCAGGTCAGTTGTTGCGAGGTATAACTTGATCATTGCGTCTTGGTGCATTTCATTGAGCAGAACCTATATCTGACCTTAAGTCTTCTGGATGTACTTTATTTTGATATGGAGGAGGTAATTCATTATCACGAGTAGGCAAGGTCTGGAGGTCAGGTAGTAAATTTCTTCCACTTCTTTCTTTTCAAAATTGATTGCCAACAAGTGAATCATTGAAATTCCTTGGTTGTTGGTTGAGCCTGTTGGAATGATGTCTTTGTTCCTCCTGTTGGGAAAACTTATACAGGATCTTTATTTATTTTCATGTATATCTAATATCAAACAAATTAATATGAGATAGCCTAAAACATGTTTCTAAAATTGAATTCAAAGAGAAACAAAGAATAGAATACTTACAGTATACGCAGCGGAATGAAAGAGTCCTTCCTTCAGTTTCTCTAACTCTTGTATCCTCTCTGTCCCAGAGTGTTATCAAGAAACTGAACCGATCTTCCATTTTCTTCACAATCTTCCAATGTATCCTTAGAACCACCTAGACTAGTGTGGGCAATTCTCAACAAATGAGATAGATATGGAGAGAAGAAGAGAAAATAACAAAGAGGCTTAGAAAAGGACTTGTGTTTAGAGAGAATCTAAAACTATCAGAAAATCAGTGATTAAACTTATGTTTTGACTTCTCTCTAAGCACTCTTTTTATAGACTCACTTAGGCCATTTAATTTAATTAAAAAATCAATAAAATAATAGCCATTTTGAAGCCCTAGGTCGAAATTATCATGGACTTTAGGCCTGCGAAATTTCCCATTTGATTATAAGCCCATTGGACTTAAAATCAAGACCTGTATTATTTTCTATTGATTTAATTAATTAAATAATTATTTAAATCCTTTATCAAATTAATTATTTATAATTTGAACATTGATTTAACCTTATTTATTAATTTAGATACCAATTTATCTTAATTAATAAATCTGTCATAATTTCTCTTTTCTTCTCAAAATTACACAACTCTGTGAAACTATCCAAAATTGACCTGGTCAACTTTGATAATTCTAATTGATAATTAAATCAATTAATTGAGACTATCTAGATGATTTTATCCAAGGTACAATGGGGACCATGGGCCTATGAAATCAAGCTCCATTAAGTTATCATAAATCTAACAAATAAATTTACTAACTTATTAATTCCTCGTGACTCCACTATAGACTCGGAATTGCACTCTTGAATTCATAGAATGCTCTATAACAAATATAGATACGCTATTAATTATCCATTGTTACAACCATAGTTGTTACTCAATCCTCTATAGACGGTCTACAATGAGATAGGACTAAAATACTGTTTTACCCCTCATTGTATTTTATCCTTAAAACACTTAGTTCCTTGTAAATGATATTTCAGTAAACTAATTTAATTACTGAAATGAGATCTCTATCATTTAACACCTTGAACCAAACTAAAAGGAAACCATCGTTTTACTTCTTCATCAGAAGCTATAGAAGTTCATATCTATGATTAACACTCCAACTCAATTATACTACTGAGTTCCCAAGATGTAAGTAAAGGCTAGTCCGTAGGGTAAGCTGGTAACGAACAAGTCAAAGAACTCAAATAATACAATCAGTTAGAATACTAACCACTCAGAATTGAGATTGAATTGACCTATGGTCAACTATATGATATGACTAGAATAGATAATAATGGTATGTTTACTTATCTTATCAACTGTCAATCTCGGTCATGTCCGATGTAACATATACATCCGATCTTATTTACTTTGCTAATGTTTTGGAAAGAACATAACACTGTAATGTGTAAGTAGATCATATCGTAGATTGGCAAGTCAGTGTAAATCCTGTGCACTGACTAATCTTAGGACTAACTTATTTTGAACATATAATCATATTTATATTACACTGTGATTACGTCACTATAAAAAAGATTAGCTATATGCTCGGGATTTAATAGAAGTTTATATTAAACAAATAATCATGAAAATAAAACATGTGAGCAAAGTGATTAACCAAGTCAAAAAATGATTTCTATTCTTTTATTGATAATGAAATGAGAGTACAAAGAATTTGGGTTTTAATTAGGGCATAAAACCCCAACAAACTCCCACTTGCACTAATTGAAACTAATGTCTTAATTCTACTAATCTCATTTCCTTGATATGCTTATCAAATGTAGCTTCTGGTAGTGTCTTTGTAAATAGATCCGCAAGATTGTCTTCAGTTGCAATCTTCATAACCTTCACATCTCCCCTGGCCACATATTCTCGAATAATGTGATACTTCCTTTCTATATGCTTACTCCTCTTGTGACTTCGAGGTTCTTTCGAGTTGGCTATCGCTTTTGTATTGTCACAAAACAACACAAGCAGTTTATCCATTTCTAGAATAACACCAAGGTCCGAATAGTAGTTCTTTAGCCAGACTATTTCCTTAGCTGCTTCTAACGCGGCTACGTACTCAGCCTCCATGGTGGAATCTGAGATTGCAGACTGCTTTACGCTTCTCCAAATCACAGCTCCACCCCCAAGAGTAAACACCATTCCAGAAATAGACTTCCTGTCATCGACATCAGTCTGAAAATCTGAATCGGTGTAGCCTACAGGGTTCAGAACACCACCCTTGTAGACTAACATATAATCCCTAGTCCGTCTCAAATACTTCAAGATATGCTTAACTGCTATCCAATGTTCTGGTCCTGGGTTTGACTGAAACCTGCTCACTACTCCCACTGCATAGCAGATGTCTGGTCTAGTACATAGCATGGCATACATCAGACTTCCAACTGCAGATGTGTAAGGAACTTTTCTCATTGCATCTTCCTCTTCAGGAGTCTGGGGAGACTGCTTCTTTGAAAGATGAATTCCATGGCGGGACGGTAGACGCCCTTTCTTTGAATTTGTCATTGAGAAATGTTCAAGCACTTTATCTATGTAAGTTGCTTGAGATAGAGATAAGAGTCTGTTCTTTCTATCCCTGATTGTAACGCCCTACTTCCTTAGAGCCGTTACCAAGTGAGTTTTAAGACAAAACAGTATGCAATGAACTCGCTAACCGAGGTTTTTAAAACAAAAGTGTGACTAATTAAAAAGTTAAGGCTGTAATCTTAGAAAAACGCGTTGTTTCAATAAAACTTCTAGTATTAAACATTTGGGATCCCAAAATAAGGTTTGAAAACTATTTACTTCTTAAAATAAGTTTACAATTGATCAGTTATAAAAATCATAGACTATTACAGCCATTTTCGAATAAACCCCCAACCAAAGCAGTCGGGCAGGCCAAACATGTACGCGTCGCTTCACGCTCTCCGTACTCATGGTTGGTTGACTCAGTCTTTGCCCTTACCTGCAACACGGAGCACCCGTGAGCCGAAGCCCAGCAAGAAAACTCATGCAGTTTATAACATATGAAAAATATACAGTTAATCATATCAGATAATCCACAAATAAACGAGTCAACCAGTAGACTAAGCAAACACGGCCATGCCGCCCCAGAAGCCTTACCGAAGCCTGGGGTCTCGGTCCTCACCGTAGGGATATCACACGTATCCCCTGGGTCCTACCCTGACCATAAGCATCCCATGTGCTAAGTGTTACTTCCGGCCCCGCTGCCGTTCTCGGCCTTGCCGCCCTCGGCCATAGCCGTTCATTTCACTATAATCACATATAGCATAAATCAAACAACATTCAAACAAATATCAATTCATTTAAATCTACACCCTAACATGTAATGCAATATAGGGTCGTGCCCTGCAATCATCTCATCATGCAATATAGGTTCGTGCCCCGCAATCACACTATGGGCCCACGCCCTATCCTACGGGTGTTATAGTTTTCTTACCTTTCCATTCAATAGCTTAGATCACCTGACTCCTTGAGCACGATCCCACTCGAGCCTTAGTGCACACCTAGGCACAAACATAGGTCAAAGTCAACACCGAACCCCAAGTCCGAATACCTAGCCTCGGGACCAATCCCGAGCCCCCGGGAAGTCCTAAATCCCCAAAACAAAGTGGCGGAATCGAGCCCCGAACCCTAGGTCAAAATCCCTCATCAAAACCCAAAAATCCACCTCTGTGAACAGTGCAGCGCTACAGCGCTGAAAAGAGGGCGCTGTAGCGCTACAAGCAGAACACACCCCCCAGAACAGGGGCTAGCGCTACAGCGCCCACTGACTAGCGCTGTAGCGCTAGTTGCAGCCCAGCAGAACCCGAAAATCGCATCTTGCGATTTCCTTCAACCAATTCAACCCCAAACTTGTCCAAACCTTTTCCAAACCCAAAATCAAGCTTATAAACACCTCACACTCATCCCAAGCTTCCCAAGAACTCAAAACCCAAGTACAATCAACCCAAATCTCAAAATTCACCATGAACAACCCTAAACCCAGAAATTCAATCAACAACAAAGTTAAAGGCTTAGAATTCTTACCATTGATGCAAATTTCGACCTTGATTCAACCCTAGACCTCCTTAGCTTGTTCATCCTCAAAGCTTGCCCAGTAATTCCCTAAAATTCCTATCAACTCAGCTCAAAACACAGCTCAAACCATCAAAACCCTTAAAACTGAAATCTCTAAAACTTACCTCAAAAGTTGATGTGTTCTTGCTAATCCTTGCCAAATCTTCAAGTATAACCTTAAGATTCTTGATGCTCAGCCTATCCTAGCTCTCCACCGAGCTTTGCCCCAAGAAAAACGGAGAGGAATGGTGCAAGAATGCACAAACCGTTCCTTGAGAAAACCCCCCTGTTTTCTCTCTTTTCTTTCTTTTCTTTTCTTTCTTTCCTTCAGCATTCTCACTCTCTAACAATCCCACTCACTATATAAAGCCTTATAAAATCTATCTTTAAAAGCCAAATGACCAAAATGCCCACCCTATTAATTCTAAATCCTTTTGTCCAAATAGGGCCATTTTAGTCATTTTACTCAATTCCCGCTAATCCTCAAGTGTCTCTAATATTTTCCCGTTGCTTTCCAACACCTGATAAACCACCAAATAAGTATCCCCCATCATCAAAATAAATCTCAATCTATTCTCCGAATTCCTGCTCATATCCCCAGGCTCGCCCCGAGCCGGGTATAAATTCTCGTCATGACTTTCCGCTAGCCTGCTCACTGGGATCGTCTCGAGTCACAAATCACATATACACCCACATACCACTGTGGTCTCCACAATCATCACATATCAATGCAGTTATGCCCAACATGGCCAAAATTACAATTATGCCCTTCTAACACGAACCGGGCCTACATGCATACTAATATACATAGTCATTCATCTCAGATAACAAATAGTCATATAACATGCTTTAAATCATAACCATGCATTTAATTCATAAAAATCACACAAAAATCCCGTCATGCCCTCCTGGCATGCTAATCAAGGCCCTTAAGCCTTATTATCTAATTTGGGTCGTTACAACTCTGGATACCTAGAACATAACTTTCTTCACCCAAATCCTTCATCTGGAATTGAGTGCTCAACCAATTCTTCACATCTGATAATTTCTTAACATTGTTTCCAATGAGTAAGATACCATCTACATAAAGAACCAGGAATACCACTATTTGATTTGCCTTCAGTTGGTAAACACATGGCTCATCAATATTTTTTTCAAAGCCATAGGTTTTGATTATTTCATCAAACCTAAGATTCCAGGAACGAGAAGGTTGCTTAAGTCCATAGATGGACCTATTCAACTTGCAAACTTTTCCTTCTTGTCCAGATACTTTAAATCCTTCTGGTTGATCCATAAAAATGACTTCTTCAAGCTTTCCATTAAGAAAATTTGTCATGACGTCCATTTGCCAGATCTCATAGTCGAGAGCGACTGCTATGGATAGGAGGATGCGAATGGATTTGAGCATGGCTACCGGACTAAAAGTTTCCTCATAGTCCATGCCTTCTCTTTGGGTATAACCATTTGCCACTAATCGAGCTTTATAAGTCTCGATATTTCCATCAACACCTCGTTTCTTCTTATAGATCCACTTGCACCCAAACGCCCTAAAGTCACTAGGTGCTTCCACAAGATCCCAGACGGAGTTTGAGTACATGGACTCCATTTCCTGTTTCATGGCTTCGAGCCATAGTTCCTTTTCAGGGCTAGCCATTGCCTATTTGAAAGACAACGAATCATCATCACTAGTGTCACCAACAACCATATTGGTTTCACCATCCAAACCATAGCGAACTGGGTTCCTAGAAACCCTCCCACTACGACGAGGCTCCATGACTATTTACTCAGGAACAGTGGTAATTTCTTCATTTAAATTGACTTGCGTCGGTTGGACGTGAAGAGTGGGAATTTCATCATCAACTCGCATTGATGACGATGGAACATTGGTTGGAGTCAATTCTTTAACTATCTCCTCTAAAAATACTTTGCTGCGAGGTTTAAAGTTCTTGACATAGTCATTTTCCAGAAAAGTAGCATTTGTAGAAGTAAACATTTTCTTTTCTGAATGACTATAGAAAAGTCCACCCCGAGTACCTTTAGGATAGCCAACAAACATGCAAACTTTAGTTCGCGGTTCTAGCTTTCCCTCCTTTTTCCTCAAGACGAGAGCGGGACACCCCCAGATTCTATAATGGTGTAAACTAGGTTCACGACCATTCCAGCGTTCTAAAGGTGTTTTGGGGATTGATTTAGATGGCATGACATTGAGCATGTCGTTCGTGATTTCAATTGCATGTCCCCATAACAAAGTTGGTAGAGTTGAGTAACTAAGCATGCATCTAACCATTTCCAATAAAGTTCTGTTCCGGCGTTCCGCTACACCATTTTGTTGCGGAGTGCCTGGGGCAGTAAATTGTGATAAAATCCCAAGTTCAGTTAAATGATCTTGGAACTGCATATCCAAATATTCTCCACCCCTATCAGATCGCAAGATATTTAATGTTTTACCTAATTGGTTCTGAGCCATTGCTAGGAATTCCTGAAACTTTGAAAATGTTTCTGATTTCCTATGCATTAGGTAAAGACATGAGTATCTAGAGTAATCGTCAATGAAAGTGACGAAATACTCAAAACCACCCCTGGCTTGTACATTCAAAGGTCCACAAACATCTGAATGCACAAGACTAAGTGGTTCTTTGGCCCTATCACCCTTTGTAGAGAATGGACGCTTGGTCAGTTTGCCTTCTAGGCAAGATTCACAGACAGGTAATTCACCTAAGGTGAGTTCCCTCAAAGTTCCGTCCTTTGTAAGTCTTTGAATCCTATCATAGCCAATGTGACCTAGTCTCAAGTGCCATAAATACGCCATATTATTGTTATCGGTCTTTTGACGTTTATTGATCCTAGGTTTAGCTACTTTGAATAAATCGTTATTAAGAGCGAGGGGTTCGTTAGGTCGCATAATATAAAGCCTTTTTTCCAAACATGCAATACACAATTGTGATCCATTGAAGGAAATAGATATATTAGAACTTGTGAAAGTCATAACAAATCGTTCTAATTGCAATATGGAAACTGAAATTAAATTTCTACTAAAATTTGGAATAAAAGATACATCATTTAAAATTAAGTATTTATTTTCAAACTTCAGACGAGCTATTTCTCTAGCATGGACCGCAACGAACGCTCCGTTCCCAACTCTAAGCTTTAAGCCACCTTCGTCAACTTCCTCCCATGTATCAAGAAGTTGTAAAGAGTTGCAAACATGGTTGGTAGATCCAGAATCAATAATCCAAACAGATTTTTCATTCTCTAAAACATATGTTTATGAGATAAATGAACTATAATCATTACCTTTCTTTTTATCTGCTAGAAACTTGGGGCAATCTTGTTTCCAATGCCCCTTCTCTTTGTAGTGAAAACATTTACCTTTACCTTTCTTGTTTTTCTCCTTAGGCGTCTGTGCACTTGGTTGTACACTCGCCTTTGCAGGCTTGGGATTGTTTATTTTTCCACCTTTCCTCTTGTTTCCAGCTTTCGAAGACGAAGTTGGATGAACTTCAACCTTAGCTAGATCAGTAGCAACATCAGTAGTCTTATTTTCACCTCCTTTACTAGGTCCACCCATGACAGGTTCAATAATCTGAAGTTCGTTCATGAGTTACGTCAAACCATAGTTGAGTTGACCATGAACGTGCAGACACGATGCCATCACGAACGTGCAGAGACGGTATTATCCAAGCATTTACGGTACCATCACGAGCATTGACGGTGCCATCACTAACGTGCGGACATGGTGCTCGTTCTGGGGATTCCTCAATCATGACGAATTCGGAGTTGTCACCAATCATCTTTATATTGATATTCTGCTTCCAATTAAGGAAGTTTTTTTTAGTGAGTTTCTCCATCGAAAATTGAGAAAGGATGGGAGTAGACACAAACACTACTTAGCTTAAAACTACCAATTATCAATAAAATAGAAATCAATCACATTTTCTCAATAAAACTTCTATTCACACAAATTTCAAGAAATAGCACAACATATACCAAATATATGTAAGATATGAGAAAAAAATACAAAAAACAATCATATCTCTATTTCTTTAGGTTTTAAATTAATCTATGATATCCTCATCCTGGTTGGCGAGAGTCAAAAATATCATTAGTTAAATAGAGTTGTAAACTCATTTAATAATGGACACCACTATTAACAACGTACTATTCGATCAAAATAAGAAAACAAGATCTCTTATTTTATGAGCTAGAGCCACAGTTTCAATAATCATAGATTTAGTCTTAGTAGTTATCGTAAGGGTAAGTCTAGTAAAATTTGACCTATAATTATCTATCTTTCGAAATCTAACCTTGTCAAAATAACTAATGAACACCTTCAGTAGGGGGACGAATCAAAGCGCCTCGAGGTCCCATTAAGCTATTGACTATGTTAAACCAACGGTGGAGATCGAATAAAATTCTTAAAATAAGCTCATTATAAAATTTAAAATAGTATTTTTATTATATATTTTTAGAAAATTAATGACTATGGTTTTCCAAAAAAAAATTAAACAGATTAAAATTTTTAAAACCAAAGTCCTATAATTTTCTATTAATTCCAAAGTGTCACATTGAAACAAATTCAATTAATTTAGAATTAATTTGTTGCTAATCAATATTTAGGTTTAACTAATATAATGAACCTATACAATTAAGTCCAACTCAAGTAAATGGGCCCTAACAATTGGGCTTATATGGAGGAGGGCTGGATCCAGTATGTCGTTCCCACTACAAAGGCCCCCTATCTTCCATACAAGATCCAAAAGACAGGAATTTAAACCTTCGTTTTATTAATTGTTATTAATTTATTAGGCCCACTATAATCATGCAAAGAAAATGGGCTTTCACAAGTGGAATCACCCACAAGAGAGGAATTTAAACTTTACATTTTCTAATGGGCCCAAATAAAACTTATCATTTTATGAATATTTTATTTGGCAAAATACCATATATTTGACAAACATATGGGCCACTATATGCATCTAAGCCCAATTGCAAAAATACCACATATAGTGCAAACAGACATGTTATAATTGGATGGGCCTAATCATGTTACTATATGAGCAATTCTATGAATTTATGCAAAAATACTATAATTTATTTCATTTGCAAAAATACCACAATTAATTATCTAGAATTTATCAAAAAAATCAAATTAATGAAATTTGTACAAAAAATAAGTCAATTTAAATGAAATTTATCAACAATTAACAATAGTTAATTTAAATTTCATTTATCAACAATCAACTTGGTTTTAGGTTAATTTGAAAAAAAAATATTAATTTAATTTAAATTGGATTGTACGCCCTAATTCTCCACGGGCTATTAGCGAGCTGAGGTAGGGCATAATTATATCAGCCACGTGGATGCCACATACTCGGAGCTGCTGTTACCAGGTCCCACCTCTTTAGCTCGAGATAACCAAAGGCTTACTAAGGTTACTAAGGAGTTGGGTCAGGAGTATAGACACCACAGGCCAAGAAGACATCCAGCTCGAGGGACGTGCTTGAGTTGGAAGTTGTGACCCTTTATAAAGTCAACCACGCAATGTAAACATGCATATATCAGACATCACGTGTCTGATATATCCTTGAATTCTCGGACACGCAGCATAAACGTGCGTATTCAGGCACCCACGACTGGGTTAGGCCGTGCGGCCCATTATCCCCCTCACCTATTAATTAGACCACACTTCATTTGTCAGGTTTTAGGAATTAATCATGAATGTCACAGAAGTGACATGATGGGTAGGAAGGTCACGGGATAACCCCCCTTGCCAACCCCCAGGTGCCCTCTCCTATAAATATGGAGACCCTGGGAGTTACAAAGGGTTGGATTCTATTGTGTAAAGAAATACCTTGTAAAGAATACCAGAAAGCTAGCAATAATATTGGTTGGTGGAGTATAAGGATTTTAACCTTTGAACCACCTAAAAAAGTATTCGTGTTATCATTTTATTAAAAGATCATTCATCTTTTACGGTTCATTACTTAGCACTAATCCCATTCTCTTATTCTATTAATCATCTGTTGGCGAAGAACCGCGTCAACAGTTTGGTGCTTTCATTGAGAGCTTGTTAGATTGGTGCTATCGCAAATACCCAACCATGGTGATCACTTGCTCAAGACACGGTAACGAGGCAGACCAACATGATGGACAGGAGGCCCATCATGCTGCCATCTCCGATGATCAGAACCTTGAGGTTCAACAGTGGCCGGGCAAGCAGCCAATAGGCCAAGATGACACTGGAAGTTCGGCACCCCGGCCACCCAATCTGAACCCAGATTTTTACACGGTAGTAGAAATGGAGAATGCTCAGCTGAGGAGTCAGCTGGCGAAGGCTAACCAGCATATTAAGGAGGTGTTGGCCCGACTACCCCCTCTTACAACTGACGTTAATGTCGGAAAGAGGCAAGGCGAGACTCATAAGTCTTGCTGGGGTAATCGGTCCAGGCCTAGCCGGTCGGTCAGACCCTCGACATCTAACTCTACTCCCACATCGCACCACCGGGAGACCACTTTTGAAGAACTACCTAGGGTCGAGCAACAGTATAGCCGGTTGGTTCGAACTTCAACTCCCATCTCACTACCACCCTCGAGTGCGCCCAGGAGGGCTCGAGGGAATTCTCAAAGGAGATCCGGGGAGGGTTCACAGCGACAGCCCATCCCAGCCAGCCATCCTGCGCCCTGCTCAGACCGCCGAGCGTAGGACCCGGAGGTTGGCAGAGCCGAGCGGCTCCTACCTAACATGATCCGCCCTAACGAGACCAGGATCTCATCCCCGGTTAGACATCCTCCTTCACTGATAAGATATCCGTCTCCTCCTCGGCCAGTCCGAGATATTCCAGCTTATGGGAGCAGTAGGAGAAATCCACCTTCCGCAGGGCCTTCCCATCGTAGCAGGGTGTCCAGAGAAGTCCCAGATCCTCACCCCCAGAGGCAGGCTCCAAGCTTTTCAAACGGGAGCTATTGGACCGGAAGCCACCGTAGTGACCTTTCTGGCGGAGACCTGCGCCAACGCCTGAGCTCAGCGCAGAGTCCTCAAGCCACCCCAAGGGACGACCTCCGAGATCGTCTAAACTCTCAAAGAGGATGCCCGGCGGGAAACGGCAGCCGTGCTCGCCCAAGGGAAGACCTGTCCGAGTTACGCGACAGCGGGAATGTCCCGTATAACCTATCTCAAGATAGGAGGGACAATAACCCGCCAAACGTGTACAATGGATATGGAGCTGTTGAACAGCCCTGGAATAACCAAAGAAATCAAGACAAAACCCTTGAGCGCCTGGCTCAGATGGAGGAGCTAATGAGGAAGCTCCTGTCAGAGAAAGAAAAAGACGAATATGATTCAGGGGACGAACTTGAGCTCTTCGCCCCTAGCATAGCAGCAACGGCATACCCATCCGGTTTCCGTGTGCCGCACCTGTCCAAATTCAACGGAGACGGAGATCCGTCAGACCACCTGGGTATGTTCAATACCCTGATGATGGCCCACAACATTGGCCCCGAGCTGAGGTGTTTAATATTTCCCTCCACCCTGATTAGGCCGGGCAAACAGTGGTTCAAACAGAGTAAAAAACAGTCAATCAGCTTGTGGAAAACTTTCTCTACTGACTTCAAAAGAGCATTCCGAGCTTCCCAGGCTACCCGCGTCAAGGCCGACACCCTGGCAAACGTACGGCAGCAACCCGAAGAGCCTCTGAAGGCTTACTTGAGCAGATTCGCGAACGTCGCTGCTCGGGCCAGAGACGCAGATGACAGCTCTAAGCTCTTGGCTTTGAGGATTGGAATCCTCGTCGGAGGGGGACTCTGGAATGAGATACAAAGGAAGGGAGTTAGCTCCATAAACGAATTCCTAAATAGGGCCTAGGGGTGGATCAACCTGGAGGAGGCACAAGCCTCAGCTGCAGGAACCAGTCAGGTCCCCGAGCAGCCCGCTGGAGTGGGAACGGAGGTCACGGCAACGACCCAAACCGTTACACAGAATAACCAGTTTGGTGGAGGCAATAGAAAGGGGAGCAGCAAGGGCAACCAGCACGGCCCAAAGAAGAGTAAGTCCGTAGAAAAATTTAAGCTGGTCTACGCAACTTATACAGAGCTCACCCACTCTAGGGAGAACATCTTCCTAGCAAACTCTGCTTGCCTTCCCTGGAAGAAGCCGGAGTCGTTAAAGCACCAGAAGGGAAAGCGAGACCCTTCTAAGTTTTGCCGGTTCCACAACGACATTGGCCATAATACCGATGACTGTAGACACCTGAAGGATGAGATCGAGACTCTTATCCGAGCTGGCCCCTTGGCTTAGTATGTGCAAAACAGAGTTCCCGCAGGCCATCCAGCTCCGGAAGTCCCGGTCAGTCAGCCCGGGTCTCAGGCAGATCAGGACGTCCCTCCTCCCGTGATAGGAGGAGAGATCTCCATGATCTCTGGAGGTCCTCATCTGGCTGGCACGAGCCGAGGTGCCCAAAAGAGGTATGTCAATGAACTTAAGGCTCATAATGGAGTGGATTTTGTCCCCGAGCAGCATCTACCAAAGCAGGAACGATTGGAGAGGCAACCAATCATTTTTACTGAAGAAGATGCCAGCCACGTTCAGTTCCCTCATAACGACCCTCTGGTCGTAGCAGTACAGCTCACTAATCGGAGGGTTAGGAGAGTGCTGGTCGATAATGGGAGCTCGGTAAACCTTCTATTTCGGTCCACGCTGGAGAAGATGGGTTTGTCTGTCACCGAGCTGAAAGCAACCTCCATGATGCTTTATGGATTCTCTGGAGAAGGATCGGCGGCAATAGGGACGATCGAGCTGGTGATCACCTTAGGAGAGGGACCTCGGACAGTCCCAAAACTCCTCAAGTTCGTGGTCATCGACTGTTCCGCCGTGTACAACGCCATTTTGGGTCGACCTACACTTATAGCTTTTGAAGCCATTACCTCCATTCGCCACCTTGCGCTGAAATTCCCCTCTTCCACGGGGATATGCACGGTCTGTGGCAATCAACTTGCTGCCAAGGAATGCTACAGCATTTCCATGAAGGGAAAATTAAAACCCGAGCAGTTAACGATGACCGTCTAAGGTGAAGAAGAGGAATCTCAGGAACCTTTGCCTAATCCTGAGATTGAAAAACCTCAGAGCGCCGAAGGGAAAAATATCGTCCTAAGTGAGGATATTGACCCCAGAGTAGGCGAGGATAAGTTCGAGCTCCAAGCTATCGAAGAGCTCGAGGAAGTAAATGTCGATCCACAGAATCCCTCACAAATGGTTAAGCTCGGGAAAAACCTCTGTGGCGAGAGGAAGGCGGAGCTGATCAAGTTCTTGCAAGAGAACCTGGATGTGTTCGCATGGTCACATGAGGACATGGTGGGAATCAGTCCAAGCATTATCATGCACACCATCCATATAGATAAGAGCGTGCCTGCGAAGTCCCAGAAACAGAGGCGCCTGGGAACAACTCGAGATGAAGCCCTAGAAGAAGAAGTAGCCTGTCTCAAAAAGTGCGACTTTATCCGCGAAGCTAAGTTCCTTATCTGGGTCGCCAATCCTGTGTTGGTCCCAAAGCCCAACGGGAAATGGCGGACCTGCATCGACTTCTCCGATTTGAACAAAGCTTGCCCCAAAGGCTGTTTTCCATTGCCAAGGATCGACCAATTGGTGGACGCCACGGCGGGGCACGAGCTCATGTCCTTTATGGACGCGTACTCAGGAAATAATCAGATCACCATGAATCCATCGGACTAGGAGCACACTAGCTTCATGACCCCAACTAACGTATATTGTTACAAGGTCATGCCGTTCTGGCTGAAGAACGCCGGTGCTACATACCAGAGATTGGTAAACAAGATGTTCGCCAACCAGATCGGGAAGAACATGGAAGTTTACTTTGACGACATGCTGGTCAAGTCAAAAACTGCTGATAACCATGTTTCCGACCTGGAGGAATGCTTCAAGATACTAAGAGAATACGACATGAGGCTTAACCCGCAGAAGTACACTTTCGGGGTCGCATCTGGAAAATTCCTGGGTTTCATTGTCAACACTAGAGGAATTGAGGCGAACCCCGATAAGATCAGGTCGTTGCTCGAGCTTCCCTCACCTCGGTCGCGAAAAGAGGTTCAAGGCCTGACAGGAAGGGTGGCAGCCCTTAATCGATTTATTTCTAAATCCACCGACAAGTGCCTGCCATTCTACAACCTGCTCCGGGGGAATAAGAAGTTCGAATGGACAGAGGAGTGTGAACGTGCCTTCCTCGACCTGAAATTGCATCTGGTCGAGCTGCCCGTGTTATCCAAACCAACGGCAGGAGAGCCTCTTTTCCTTTACCTAGCCATCACAGAAGATGCAGCTAGTGCCGTATTGGTCCGAGAAGAAGACCGGGTTCAAAAACCAGTCTATTACATCAGCAAGAGGCTTCTCGGAGCTGAGTCCCGATATCCATTGATGGAAAAGATGGCGTTCTGTCTCATCACGGCCTCCCGAAATCTCAGGCCGTATTTCCAATCCCATTCAATACACGTCATAACCGATCAACCTTTAAGGAAGGTTTTGCAAAAACCTGAAGCATCTGGACGTTTGTTGAAGTGGACTATTGAGCTCAATCAGTTCGAGATTTTTTACACTCTGCGAACTACAATAAAAAGCCCGGCCCTGGCCGATTTTGTGGCAGAATGCACAGAATTCCGAGAAGATTCTGTGGAAGATTCTGTGGAAGATTCACACCAGGTCACCTCGACCCAGGCGTCATGGAAGATCTTCATAGATGGCTCATCTAATGAGAACGGCTCCGGGGCTGGAATCATTTTGATATCCCCAGAAGGCCATAGATTCCACTCGGCGTTGAGATTCGGATTCAAGGCTTCCAACAATGAGACTGAATACGAAGCTTTACTGGCGGGGCTAAGAGTGGCCCGGGAGCTGAAGGCCAGCTCCGTTCAGTGTTTCAGCGATTCCCAGCTCGTGGTAAACCAGGTGCTAGGTGAATATCAGGCCCGGGGAACCAAGATGGCTCCTTACCTGGCCAAGGTAAAATTCGAGCTGTCCGCATTCGAACGGGGCTCAGTCGAGCAGATACCTCGGGAGAAAAACGCCAACGCGGACGCCCTCGCCAAGCTCGCTACCTCCGGGGAGACAGAGACTTTGGGTTTAGTACTGGTAGAGTTCCTGGAGAAACCAATCATAGAAGTCGGGGCGGAGGTCGAGATGATCGATGCCAGACCGACCTGGATGACCCCCATCCTCGAATATCTCACCGAAGGAACGTTACCGGAAGAGCGTAATGACACACGGTGGATACTTTACCAGGCTCCAAGGTATACAATAGTAGATGGGATGCTATACCGCCGTGGGCACTCTCTACCCCTCCTACGATGTGTTCTACCAGGCGAAGCAAAGACCATTTTGCAAGAGGTGCATGAGGGTTTTTGCGGAGATCACACTGGGGGGCAAAGTTTGGCCCTAAAAATCTAAAGGCAAGGATATTACTGGCCCACTTTGTCAAAAGACTCAATCTCTTACGTCAAGAGATGTGACAAGTGCCAGTGATTCGCCACAGTTACCCGAGCTCCCCCAGTCGAGCTGAAGATGATCTCGTCCCCGTGGCCATTCGCAGTCTGGGGAATCGACTTGGTTGGCGCCCTCCCTACTGGAAAGGGAGGGGTCCGTTACGCTGTAGTGGCTATTGACTACTTCACCAAGTGGGCTGAGGCAGAACCCTTGGCCAATCACCTCCAAGAGAGTCCTCGACTTCGTGGTCAAGAGCATTATCTGCCGGTTCGGGCAGCCAAAGAAAATCGTATCAGACAATGGGACACAGTTTGACAACGACCTTTTCACCGAATTCTGTGAAAGGTACGGCATTGTAAAAAGTTTCTCCTCCGTGGCCTATCCCCAGGCAAATGGGCAGGTCGAGGCCGTCAATAAGACACTAAAGGTGAGCCTTAAGAAGAGACTGGAGGAAGCCAAGGGGGTATGGCCGGAACAACTCCCCCAGGTACTGTGGGCATACCGGACCTCACATCGAACTCCTACGGGTCATACTCCTTTCTCCCTAGCTTTTGGGAGTGAGGCAGTCCTTCCTGTCGAGATAAAGATATCTTTGCATAGAGTCCAGGCGTATGACTAGAACCACAATCATGAACTGCTTCGCGCGTCCCTCGACCTGATTGATGAAAGACGAGAAGATTCATAGCTCCAGCTCGCGCATTACCAGCAAAAAATCACTCGTTATTTCAACTCAAAGGTCAGAAAACGCGCCTTTAGCATTGGCGACCTGGTCCTCAGGAGAGTCTTCTTAGCCAGGAAGGACCCAAAGATGGAGTATTGGGACCGAACTGGAAGGGCCATACCAAATAACCGAGGTCATAAAGGAAGAGACCTACAAGTTAGCTCGGCTAAATGGAGAAGCAGTTCCACGGACTTGGAACGCCATCCACTTAAAGAAATATTATCAGTAATACCCTTGTAAGGCTTACTCAGAAAGGCCATTTTTTGTTTATTAAGCAGTGAGAATTAAATCTTTTTTTTCATTATTGTGTATATTTGTGAATGTAATCTCATGTAACCATGAAAGACCCTTTCCCAATTACTTGGGGGGCATATGGTACCTGGACACAACCAGGTCGCCTTAAAGACTTAGAAGTTGATTCAAATCGATTGATCGATGTTTTTTCTAAAAAGCACGAGATATTGATAAAGGATTAACATGAACTAAGTCGTATCCTGGATATAACTGGGTCGTCCTAAAACTTAGAAGTTAATTCAAATTGATTGATCGTTGTTTTTCTTAAAAAGCACGAGATATTGATAAAAGTTAACGCGAACTAAGTTTTCAAATTAACGTCCTGGATGTAACCAGGTCCTAAAACTTAGAAGTTAATTCAAATTGATTGATCGTTGTTTTTCTTAAAAAGCATGAGATATTGATTAAAGTTAACGCGACTAAGTTTTCAAATTAATGTCTTGGATGTAACCATGTCCTAAAACTTAGAAGTTAATTCAAATTGAATGATCGTTGTTTTTCTTAAAAAGCACGAGATATTAATCAAAAATTAACGCGAACTAAGTTTTTAAAGTAATGTCCAGTATGAAACCAGGACTTATCTTAGAAGTTGGCTCAAAATTGATTATGTTTTTTCCTAGAAAAGCATAAAATATCAATCGCAGCACCAACAAAAACTACGACTTACCAAAATGCATAAAAGCAAAAAGTTGGCAAAGCCAATTGTCTTGAGGTTAGAAAACCTCATACAAAATTACAAAAAAAAATATATGTTGTTCAAATGGCAGAAAGAAAAGAAGTCCCAGGCCCCACCAGGCTGCTCCGATGAGGTCACCACCTCGCCCTCCTACTCGGCGGCTGCGGAGGTCTCCCCGGTCTCGGAGGGCGCCTCTTGCTGAAGGCAAGCTTTGAACTTCTCCAGGAAGTTGTCCCATGCCTCAGCCCCCATAAAAGAGAAGTCACCATCTGGGTTATAGACCCAGCAATGGTACAACATGGCCTCCATGGAGGAGCTAGCGGCTGCCCTCTCCGTCGCTAGGGCAGCCTTGGCCTCCTCGAGCTCAGTCCTCGCGGCATCCAGTGCGGCCTGGGCGGCCCTGGCCTCCTCGAGCTCAGTCCTCGTGGCGGCTAGAGCAGCCTTGGTAGCCTCGGCCTCCTGCAACTTAGGTCGAGATGCGTCCAACTCGGCCTGCGCAGTCGCCAGGGCATCCTTGGCATCCTGTTCCTGCTTTTGGGCAGTCTTAATGGCAGCTAAAGTTTTCTGGTGCTCGCCCCGCATATCCTCGAGCCAAGTCCTAGATCGGGATATGCTCCGATGGAGAGCCAAGGCACCCTGCAAGATCAAAAGATGATAAGGCAACTGCCTTAGAAGAAAAAACAAACATGTGATGCATAATGAGCAAGGGATACAAATGGCAAGGCCAACTTACCATGAGAGCCATCCCCAGCGAAGACTCCATCACGTTCTCCGGGCTCCTTGTCTCGATCGCCCGCAGGTCCCTCTCGGCGGCACTGTAGTAATGGTCCACGGTGTAGCTCGCCGTCTCGTAGATCGTTCTCCGAAAGACGTCGGGGATCTTCTCCAGAGCCCGGGGGTTCACCGGGACGCGCACCTCAAGGGTTGTGGTTGACAAGGTCCCGATGGGCACCTCCGTTTCCCGAGCAAGGTCGGGAACTCGCGGGGGAGGAGGAGGCATCTTCATTACAGGAGGGGGCGGAGGCACTTTCTCCTGGGCTGCCGGAGCCTAGTTTTTCCCCTTTGCAGGGGACTTAGAGGTGCTCCCGATGGCCTTCTTTTCCATCCAGAACTTTTTCACCATGGGCCCAGAGGCCCCAGAGGAAGGGTTACCTCCAGGGAACATGGCTCGAAGGTCGTTGCTCCCAGGCTGAGACATCTCCTCTGAGAAAGCAAAGGCAAAGTATTAGTATACAAGTAAAAGTATTCATGCAAAACAACAAAAGGTAAAGGGAAAACAGATCTCAAGTATATATTGAAAAGGATCCTACCCTCCGAGCTAGAGGAGGAATCTATGATCACGACCACCGGCCCCGGAGCTGCAGCGGGGGAATCTAGGATAATGACTTCGCGGGCTGGAAGAGGCTCTGGGTCCGAATCTGGCTCGGGACTAGACTCTTCTACGTATTGCCTAAGACCCAGAGCTACTATACCCTCCCGAAGGGAGGGCCACAACCGAAGATTGGTCCCATACTCCTCAAAAAAGGCTGACCTAAAAGCTATGGTGTTATCTACGACTACAGTGCCCCTAGGGCGGCTACTTTCGTAATCCAGCACGAACTGGTCGACGCATTGGAGTAAGGTTACATCGCGGTCTGGGTCACTTCGATGACGTTGAACGGGCTGGTTAGGATTGAACCTAGCTAACCGAAGGTCTGCAGTGGCCCTATCTAAGTCCCTAAACATGTAAGGATTACCTTGCCCGGAAGGATCGGCTGCTGCTCCGGACCGAGCCCTCTCCTCGTCTGTTCCTTGGGCGACCTCCAGCGCCCGCTTCCGCCTCACGAGGGGCACCTCGTCCTCCTTGTCCTCTTCTTCTCCCGCGGCCCCCTCCTCGGGGATGGGTGCTATCTCGCGAGCTGGAGGGAGGCCCCGCGGTCTCCTCAAGGCCAAAGTCTGGCCTGGGGAGATTAGCTTGCACGCCAGCATCGTCTCGTCCGACACGAGCTGGCGATAGTCCTTTTCGCTGGGGGGCAGCCCCGCCAATGTCTCGTATTGACCCCCGAGGGTCACGGACTTGGTCGTCCTCGCGAAAATGGCTGCATGGTTGTTTTTAAGTCAGGAACTAATAAAGGAAGATAATCAGTGATCAACTTACGAGCTAAGAGCAAAGGGCACTTACGAGGGCGGTTGAAATAGTGATGTTCACAATTGTGAAACCCCTTCGACATGAAGAACTGGTCTTTAAAGTCGTTGGGGTGGCTGGGCAGCTCGATGACCGCAGCCGTGTTTGGAAAACGGATCAGATAGTAGAACCCATCGCCTCGCCCCCTCTGCTCCGGGCTGGCCTTGAGGCAGAAAAAGTAAAGGATGTCCGCAGGCGTGGGGACCTCCCATTCCTGCTTTAGGAATAAGTATCTCAACCCCACTAACAAATGGTAGGAGTTTTGGGGGAGCTGGAAAGGAGCCAGCTTCTCGTAGTTGAGAAAATTTGCGAAGTATTGGTCCAGTGGAAGGAAGGCCCCAGCCTGGAAGTGCTCGTCACTCCAGGCCGCGTATTCTTCATCGAGCGGCGTGTAGCTCCACTCGCCTTCTAGGGGAGGTCGGGCATTTAGGGCACCCTTCCCAATCTTAATATTGTGGGAAAGGAATATCTTATTCACTTTCCCCTGGTTGGTGATCTTCGAGACGATCCTCTCGGCCTCGAAGAAGGTGTCGGGCCGCACCTCGAGCTCCTGCTCCACGGCTGGACCGAAAACGGGGATTGGAGAGTCCATGACCACCTCTTTTCCCTTGGCTTGCTGAGAAGACGAGCTGCCAGCAGTCTTCTTAGGGGCGTTCTTCTTTGGTCCCATCTGGTCGCCTAACGAACAAAAGAAGAAATTTTAGAAAAGACGACCTAAGCATAGGAAAGAGTCTGGTGCGAAGTGTTTCCTTTACACGGGCTGAGGTAATCTCAACCCGTGGAGAGTGAGACCACGCGGTTCTATGAACACGCGCCTGTTCTCCCAACGAATCCCCGATTACTCGGAATCCGTGTGTCAGGAGGGTTAGGATAAAAGTTTGCCTTGGAAGGAAAGTTTCAGTAGGCAAACAGTGCAAAACCGCCTGTGAAGCGTGTCCCATAAGCTACCTAGTTTTGCACCCAAAAGGCTGGTTATTTCAAACAGGCATACCAAAAATCCTACCCAAAAAATTTCCCCAGAATGTGTACCCTATGAGTCATGCTCCTAAATGGTTTTTTCTACGATCGACGCCCTAGAATAAAAACCTACACCTGTCATACCCACAAAAACCAACCGAATATTGCATGCGGCTATAGAAACAATTTACCTAAGCAACAGTGAAGAGGAAATTTAAATCATGCATGAGCGGAGAACTTACAGAATGTTTTGCTGTGAAGAGGCTGAAAGGGTCGTCTGGGTTGGAGCCTTGTCGAAATAGCTGGTGCCAAAGCCTCAAAGGAGCTCTCGCGCCTGAACTTCTGGAATGCTGGGAACAATAACCGGAAGAAAGAGAGGGTTTTTTGAGACTGAGAAGGAAGAAGAAGATGGGGAAATAAGAAAATTTTCAAATGAACGGGTGGCCCGTGCATAAGGTGGCCACCCCTTTTATATATGTAAGAGGCCAAGTGAGGAGGGTCGTTGGATTGCCTTGATGTAGGATACGAGGCTCTCTACTCGAAAGGCGAAATGACAGCCGAATATAGGCTAGGCCATTTAATGCGGTTCTTGGAAGACGTATCGTCACCAACCACGATGCTCCACGTATTCGACGCCTGCATAATGGGCGGGATGTGAAGAGTCCACAAGGAAGCCTAAAAGCCCCCACTGTGGCACCAGGTGGCGTCGTGTGCCACGAGCAGGGGATTGGGGGGCAAATGTACGCCATAATTCTCCATGGGCTATTAGCTAGCTGAGGTAGGGCATAATTATATCAGCCACGTGGATGCCACATACCCGGAGCTGCTTTTACCAGGTCCCACCTCTTTAGCTCGAGATAACCAAAGGATTACTAAGGTTACTAAGGAGTCGGGTCAGGAGTATAGACACCACAGGCTAAGAAGACATCCAGCTCGAGGGACGTGCTTGAGTTGGAAGCTGTGACCCTTTATAAAGTCAACCACGCAATGTAAACGTGCATATATCAGACATCACGTGTCTGATATATCCCTGAATTCTCGGACACGCAGCATAAACGTGTGTGTTCAGGCACCCACGACTGGGTTGGGCCATGCGGCCCATTATCCCCCTTACCTATTGATTAGACCACACTTCATTTGTCAGGTTTTAGGAATTAATCATGAATGTCACAGAAGTGACATCATGGGTAGGAAGGTCACGGGATGACCCCCCTTGCCAACCCCCAGGTGCCCTCTCCTATAAATATGGAGACCCTGAGAGTTGCAAAGGGTTGGATTCTATTGTGTAAAGAAATACCTTGTAAAGAATACCAGAAAGCTAGCAATAATATTGGCTGGTGGAGTAGAAGGATTTTAACCTTTGAACCACCTAAAAAAGTATTCGTATCATCATTTTATTAAAAGATCATTCATCTTTTACGGTTCATTACTTAGCACTAATCTCATTCTCTTATTCTATTAATTACCTGTTGGCGAAGAACCGCGTCAACAAGGATTTATCAAAAATTAACCAAAGTTAATTTAAATCCCATTTATTAAAGAAAATATTTTATTAATTGGCTGAAAAAATGATATTTTTTAAAATTTAACCAATTTTAAATTTTAAAATCAATATCTTAACTATTTTCCAAAAATATCTTGTGTTGTTACAACTATTATCTAATATTTTAAATATTAAAAAAATAAAATATAAATAGTTATAACAATCCTAAAATATCTCAAAATAGTTAAACTAATTCAAATATCCATAAAAATATCTAACTAACAATATTCAAATTTCAAATAATTCAAATATTAAAAGCTATATAATAAAAAGATATTTATATTTTCATATAAAGATTTAATAAAAAAAAATCAAGAATTTAAATGAAAATATCTTAAATATCTGATATCATAATTTTAATATTTTAATATATTAAAAGATTTAAAATTAAGTTGTTAGTCTATTTTTAAATTTGAATTTGAATCTTTGTAGAAAATATCTAATTATTTAAATCTCAACTAACAAAAATATTTTATTTTTAAAAAAAAATTAAATGATAAAACTAAAACAAAAAGATATTTTTGGTTTTGATAATAAATAATGTATTTTCATAATTTTTATTTTTTTTTATTTCTAAAATAAAACTGGATGAACAATACCCGTTTCGGGTACTGTTCACCCGAGCATGGTGGCTGGGTTGGCGCGCATGGGAGCCAATGCAAAAAAAAAATTTGAGCAATTTTTCAAACCAAAACTATTTTCTAATTAATTTTTAACATGCTTTACACAAAATAAAACATATATAAAAATTAATAGCATAGAAAACACAACAAAATAACCTAAAATTTGCTAAATTCACATAAAATCAATATGCTTCATAAAAATATGAAAACCATCAAATTATTCAAACATATCAAATAATTCAATTTTAAACATGTTCATGCATGAAAATAAAGATTAACCTGACTTTGAGGCCAGTTGTTGGGAAAACTTATACATGATCTTTATTTATTTTCATGTATATCTAATATTAAACAAATTAATACGAGATAGCCTAAAACATGTTTCTAAAATTGAATTCAAAGATAAACAAAGAATATAATACTTACAGTATACGCAGCGGAATGAAACAGTCATTCCTTCAGTTTCTCTAACTCTTATATCCTCTCTGTCGCAGAGTATTATCAAGAAACTGAACCGATCTTCTATTTTCTTCACAATCTTCCAATGTATCCTTAGAACCACCTAGACAAGTGTGGGCAATTCTCAACACATGCGATAGATATAGAGAGAAGAAGATAAAATAACAAAGAGGCTTAGAAAAAGATTTGTGCTTAGAGAGAATCTAAAACTATCAAAAAATCAGTGATTAAACTTATGTTTTGACTTATCTCTAAGCACTCCTTTTATAGACTCAATTAGGCCATTTAATTTAATTAAAAAATCAATAAAATAATAGCCATTTTGAAGCCCTAAGTTGAAATTATCATAGGCTTTAGGCCCGTGAAATTTCCCATTTGATTATAAGCCCATTAGACTTAAAATCAAGGCATGTATTATTTTCTATTGATTTAATTAATTAAATAATTATTTAAATCCTTTATCAAATTAATTATTTATAATTTGAAAATTGATTTAAACTTATTTATTAATTTAGATACCAATTTATCTTAATTAATAAATCTGCCATAATTTCTCTTTTCTTCTCAAAATTACACAACTCTGTGAAACTATCCAAAATTAACCTGGTCAACTTTGATAATTCTAATTGATAATTAAATCAATTAATTGAGACTATCTAGATGATTTTGTCCAAGGCACAATGGGGACCATGGGCCTATGAAATCAAGCTCCAATAAGTTATCATAAATCTAACAAATAAATTTACTAACTTATTAATTTATTGTAACTCCACTATAGACTCGAAATTGCACTCTTGAATTCATAGAATGCTCTATAACAAATATAGATACGCTATTAATTATCCATTGTTACAACCATAATTGTCACTCAATCCTCTATAGAATGTCTACAATGAGATAGGACTAAAATACTGTTTTACCCCTCATAGTATTTTATCCTTAAAACACTTAGTTCCTTGTAAATGATATTTCAGCAAACTAATTTCATTACTGAAATGAGATCTCTATCATTTAACACCTTGAACCAAACTAAAAGGAAACCATCGTTTCACTTCTTCATCAGAAGCTATAGATGTTCATATCTATGATTAACACTCCCACTCAATTATACTACCGAGTTCCCAAGATGTAAGTATGGGCTAGTCCGTAGGGTAAGCTGGTAACGAACAAGTCAAAGAACTCAAATAGTACAATCAGTTAGAATACTAACCACTCAGAATTGAGATTGAATTGACCTATGGTCAACTATATGATATGCATAGAATAGATAATAATGGTATGTTTACTTATCTTATTAATTGTCAATATCGGTTTTGTCCGATGTAACAAATACATTCGATCTTATCTACTTTGCTAATGTTCTGGAAAGAACATAACACTGTAATGTGTAAGTAGATCATATCGTAGATTGGCAAGTCAGTGTAAATCTTGTGCACTGACTAATCTTAGGACTAACTTATTTTGAACATATAATCATATTTATATTCCATTGTGATTACGTCACTATAAATAAGATTAGCTATATGCTCGGGATTTAATAGAAGTTTATATTAAACAAATAATCATGAAAATAAAACATGTGAGCAAAGTGATTAACCAAGTCAAAAAATGATTTCTATTCTTTTATTGATAATAAAATGAGATGACAAAGAATTTGGGTTTTAATTAGGGCATAAAACCCCAACACCTCCATGGTTGTTGGTGAGGAATACCATATCCTCTAGGTTGATTGATTAATGCGCAAATGTAACTTCAACTAACAGTAGTTGTAGCATAGATGTGCAGTCGATTCCACAAAGAGGCAAATAATCATAATTATCAATAAATAGAGTTAAGAGGTAAATAATATGAGAAAAATAAAACAATCGATATTTTTGTTATTTTGGGGGATGAAAGATTACAAATAAAGATAATACAAAAATAAGATAAATATGTGGTGTAACGAAAGGTAACAAGTTGGAAGGAGGAAGAGTCACATATATGCAATACTTCTTTATTTGGATTTTTTATTCACAAAAATACACAAATGAAAAGTTATCGTCCCAACTATTCATTTTGAAGATTTAACATTGAAGTACAAATATATTTCACAAAAATGTATGTAAGTGATTAATATTCTTTATCATGGAATGGTGAGATAAGTCTTATGAGAAATCCAAAAATGACATGATATCAATGACAATAATATAATAAAATATTGGACATAAAACTTAACACAAATATTACTTTTACTATTTATAAAATACATAGAAAGAGTATGACTAATTCTATATAGATTTAACAAAATTAAATTTATATGATTGAAATGGAGAAAATGATGAAAATATTATCTATTTTATTTTTAATAATTTGATAATACATACAAAGTGCTTGACAAGATTTATATACTATTAGTAAATAAAAATAGAGATAATAAAATGAAGAAAAAGAGATGAAAGAAAATAAATCACTCAAATATATAAACTTAAAGCACATGATTAATAAAACATATAAAACAAAGTCATATTGCATATAAAATTATTTCTAACTTTCTTATGAATGTTAGATTATTATGCTACACATTCTCATAAAAAAAAAAAAAAAAAAAAAGTGAGACTAAAATTTAATAAAGTTTAACTCACTCAAAAATTACATATCCAATAGATAAAATAAGAAGTGTTTGGAGTTATAAAATTTAATAATAAAGAAGAGTATCATATTTATTAATAATAGTATTATTTTTGGTGTGGTTATAATTGTTTATTTGGTCTTGGTTATGCATGCAGGTGGAATTGAAAAAGAGAAGAGCAGCTGAACTGATGGAAAAGATTGATCTGACGTGTTGACTGATGCATTGATGCGTGGGCAGGTGTGCCGTACGTCCAGCAGGTGGGTCCAATTGTGGAGTGCCAAGTGGCGTGCAACTAATGAAGGCTGAAGGAGCAGCGGACCGGGTTGGGTGGGGCGTGGGCGGGTCACACGGGGCTCTAGAGCTAGGGAAGGTAGGCGGGACGCGTAGAAGAGCCTCCACTTGGCGCACTGGTGGGTAGCTGCAACTGGACTGAACGTGTGGCGAGCGGACGGATCGACACCTGGCAGGCGTAGGTGAGAGGAGAAAGGGAGAGAGTTAGGCCGGACTACTGGGCCGTGGGCATTTCTTGGGCCTTTTCTTGCAAAAATGCTAAAAGTTTACTTCTTTTTTTTAATTATCTTTTTTTCTTCTTTCTTCTTTCCTAATATCACAAATGCATTTTATTCCTAAAAAAATTACAATAAATTAAATCATAATTAAATATTTTATTCATAAAAATATATTATATTAATTCAATGAAAATTATAATTAAAACTTAATTTATTCAGACATTTAAAATCAATAAATGTGCATTTTTACCCCTAATCATTAATCTTTAGGTCTCATTGACTGTGGTCGATGAGCCTCAGTTTGTCAGTCATGATTTTGTGGAATATTCTGTTGTGGATTCTGCTGGATTGGAGGTGTTGTGGTTCCATCATCCCTTTTTGAGCTAATTGGAGAGTCGCTTCAAAGGCTACATCAACTTCTCTATACATGCGATCTGCCTTTTGATGTCGTTCTTTTAACATTCTCCTTCGGTGGTCCATTTTAGCTTGTTGATTAGTTAAGGCTTTAGCTAAAGCCACTTGAGTAGCTTCTTGAGTGACTTGAATGTTGGCCACCTCATCCTGCATAAGGCCTATAACATCACTGATCTGCTCAACCTCTTGGGTGGTGCCTTCTCCCGAATCCAGCCTGGGCTCAGTACTTGGGTCTATTGGACCTTGTGGCGGTATCAGTTGTGTGCATTGGTTTGTGGTGTAATGGTTGGTATTCTTTCCCTGGGCCATTACGAATTGGGATGAACGAAAATAAAGACGGTGTTATTGAGTTCAAGTCTCAATGAAAGGACAAATATGTTTACCACAGATTTAGCCAACGATATCAAGTCAATAAAACGAAACAAAATTAAGAGAACTGAATAATTAAAACAAAGAACACCTAGAATTTATGTTGGTTTGATCCTAATAATTGGTAAATACCTACATCTATTTGATACTTTTATTGAATGAAGTCTCAAGCTCAAGATTAGAAGAACAAGATTCGACTAAGTTTCTTAAGCTTGAGAGAAAATACAAAATAGTAGAGTTTCTGTATGTAAAATTTGTATGAAAAAATAAATAAGCCAGTAGTCTTGTATTTATAAATTTACTGGCCTTATGTAATGGGTCTTGGTCCTATAATAGCATTTTATCATGATATTTACATATAAATGACACAAAAATACATTCAAATTTGATATTTTACAGAATAAGCTGCTCGAGCTATGTGTCTTGAACTTTGCACTCGACCCGTCGTATACTTCGACCAACTATATATCGACCAAAAGTATTCTTGTCATACTGCTTCTGGAACAGACTTATCACTATCATGATCGCTACACTCGACTAACATTAGTGTCGTATGACATTTTCCTTTGTCATGTGTCATACAAAAGTATCACGTCATTAGACTAACTTTTAGGGACAACAATATTTTAACATAAAAGTATTGTTTTAATTGGTTTTAACTTATGAGCTCTACATTCAAATTCACAATATAAGATCGACATCATGAACTTGATTGACTATTCTCACAAGGGTTATTACCGGCAAAATTCGCTAATATTTTGGTATAGTAGCATTTAAGTCCATAATATTTTTTTAAGACAAAAATCTCTGATATTTTGATATAGTAGCATTTAAGTGCCTAATCTTTTTTATTTAGGCAAAAGTCTCTTATGTTAACATATATGTGCACCTGTTTCCTAAGGACTCATTAATTATTTAAAACAAGATAAATTGGTGAAAATAGCCTATTTTTTCGGTGGTTTTGCACTCTGTCCTACTTTTGATAATTTTTTGCAAAATGGCCTCTGTTTAAAATTCGATTAGTTGTCTAAATTTTTCGACCAGCTATCTAAAATTTTCGACCACCTGTCTAAATTTTTCGACCACCTGTCTAAATTTTCGACTAGCTGTCTAAATTATGAGATGTCATTTTGCAAAGAATTATTAAAACTAGGCTAAAGTGCAAAATGACTTTAAAAAGATTATTTAGTTGATTTTAAAATTGTAAAAGTCAAATAAAATTATATTTAATTAATAAAAATAAAAATTAATTTAAATAATGAATTGAAAAATATATTACTTTTTTAAAAGAAAAAAATATTACTTAAAATTACTAAAATAAAATTTTATTCATTAACACATATTTACTTATTTACTAAAATATTTTTTTGACCTGGAAAAATTGTGTTATTGTATTAGTTGTTATGTTTTTACCAAAAGGCCCGTATGGTGAATAACGAAAATTTCATGAGACCTCACTTTGTGCTTGTAAATTTTGTTTTCTTAATATTAAAATGGTCTCTTGGCAAATGACTTATTTTTTAAAGTCATTTTGCACTCTAGCCTAGTTTTAATAATTATTTGTAAAATTGTCTCTCATAATTTAGACAGCTAGTCGAAAATTTAGATAAGTAGTCGAAAAATTTAAATAGCTGGTCGAACATTTTAGACAGCTGGTCGAAAAATTTAGATAGCTGGTCGAATTTTAGGCAGATGTCATTTTACAAAAAAATATCAAAAATAAGCGAGAGTGCAAAACCACTTAAAAAAAAGAGGCTATTTTCACCAATTTCTTATATTGAAATCATAAATTTTGGCATTTTTTATATTGTAATATATAAGTATATTTATTATATGGTGCATTCAAATTTCAAAATTTTGTTTTATTTTCTAGAAAGTAAGTATATGAGTTTCAATTTAATAATTAAAAAAATGCTATAAGCTTAAAATTAAAATTATGTCTTAACATATTTTAAACCCAACAAAATCACTATGATATATTTTTTTTCAACTATTTGGATTTTTATTAGACCATAACTTACTTGTTGTTTTGTTTATTTTAATGTATAAAAAATAATTAATACCAAATATAAGAATATTGAAAAATTATGATGCAATAATCAATACGATGTATAAATTATTGTTCTGTTACAAATATTATTAATGATTAATTACATCTTTGAACATGATTTGAATTTTATTTACAAAAATCACTTTTTTCTATACCTTAAAACAACTTTTTTATTTATTTATTTATTTTTCTTTCTTCAAATCTATCTATTTTTCTTTTCTCTCTTTTCTCCAAAACATAAAAACAAAATTTCGGCCACACCGCTAGTTGTTTAGGCTCACGGGTGGTACCACCGTCGATGGAGAAGATGACCGGAATTAAAAGTAACATTTTACTTTCTTTTATATTTGTTTAACCAAAAAGTTTCTTAATAGTTTTGTTGTATTTACAAAAATAACTATGTAGTTGTTTTTTAATTTGGTTAAACAAAAAATCATAATAAAAAACAAAAATGTGTATTTTTTATTATAATACGAAACTAACTTCTATGTTTATTTTTTGTTTGATTAATAAAAAAAAATTATTATTTACATGTAAATTACATTAGTAATTAAAAAGTGAATCAAAACTTTTCATTAAAAAAAAGTTACTATTCAGTATACTAAAAATAACTTTTGATGATAAACTATATAGTAATTTGTTATACTTTACTATAACTCATTAGTTCCAAAAATAAGTTTGAAAGTAACGTAAAAGTATCTTAAATAATAAGACATTATAATATAGCCTAAAAAAACTAATCAGTATTTTAAGATAAAAAACTTTCAACAAATAAATTTTGAAAGTAACCAAAACATATATAAAATAATGTGCTCTAAAAATATATATATATATTTTTTTGTAAAAGAGTAACCAATTGATAACTTATCTTCATTATAAGTAACTAAAATATTACTTTTGAAAACCCAGAAAAATCGAAATGTTTCCAATTCAAGTATATTATTTTTTAAATCTGGTATTTTTTGATTATATGACAAGATATTTTTGTAAATAAAATTATATAGGTGTTTTTTGTAATTATTTTATGTTATATCTATATAATTGTAAAGATCCTTATTATTAAAAGTAGAATTTTTCAAATTTATTTATTTATTTTATTGGATTGAATATTACATTGTACTTTAAAAAAAAAATATCACATTGTTATATATATATATATAAATATATATATTTAAAATAATGTGCTCTTTCCAAAACTTTAACATTTTTTCTATAAGATTTTTTAAAATTATTTTTAGATATTTATGGATAGTGATTAATTAAATAGCTTATATATTTTTTTATGTAAAATTTAATTTATTTAGATTGTAAATATATATGTGTAAAATTTGAGAAAATTAAAAAAAAAATTCTTTAATTTGATGTATACAAATTGACTATAGATAAGGTTAATATGTAATATACAAAAGTCGCACCTGTACATAAACTATCACCAGAAGATAAAATATCCACTTAGTCACTTTTGTTAATATTTAAGTTTGATGAACCATAGTTTGCGTCGGAGATTATTCTATAGTCTTCCTTCGCTTTTACATTACATAAGGACTCTTTGTACAAGAATGGATTTTCGACCTTATGAATTGCCCCTATTTCTATCTCATTTCATCTTATTTATAGTGAGGAGTTTAGGGTTACAATTAGATCATTGGCCTAAGTTATTAAGCTTGACCCACAAATAATACATTACAACACAAATACATTTATAATTTAATAAATGACGACTCTATATTCCTACACAAATTATGTTAACGTAGATGTTGTGTTGAACGAACATGCATAAATTAACCATGATGCATGACCAAATGTCTCTGTTAGCGACCCTTCTTGTCTCTGTTAGCAAACCTTATTCTTCTTGAGCGAACATGAAAAGAGAAATGTCGCTTAAGCGACCAGACCCTTCCTATTAGCATTTGGTGGTTTTACTTTGTGCTTTGTGAGAACATGAATGTGATTAGTTATTGTTCATCATCCTTTTATAATTGCTATTATTTGAAATATCATCATGTCCAAAAAAAAAATGGATATAACAATACTTATCTATCTTTTTTTTCAGATTCATAATTGTTATTGGATATCTGGATGCTATACAAGAATGATGAGGATTTGTAGAGGTAGTATGTGTCTTTAATGGTGGGGCTGGATTAGAGTTATTCATTTGATCTTTCTTTGCACATTGGTGCATAAGAATGTTTAGCCGTTGCGACTGCTTTCTCTTAGAGATCTTCATTTTTCAATGATTTCAGGTCTTTGTTAGAGAATATTGCATGTTTATTGTCTAATTTCCCAAGAGTATCCTTAATTTATGTTTATCATCATGGATTAACTATGCATGCTATGTATGACATTATGAATTATTTTCAATGAATAAATTTCATTGGGACAAAAAAAAAAAAAACCTAAAAGAATAGATAAATTTTATAGATATAATAATAATAATAATAATAAAAAAAAAACTCTTTTCTTGATTCGAACAATTCTCTACATGGCCCTAAAAGTGTTATGGGCATTTTTGTAAACTTATAAACTTCTAGAGAAAGAGATTGATATGGATCACCATCTGTTGTCACTTTGGTGGAACATGAAAATTATTTGATTTGGATCTTTCTCTAGCCAAATACAATGGATATTAATATATGTTTTCCACTCTTCAACTGGCAAAAGAATTATAAGGAGTCAATATTTAAAGTAACAAATCCCTTAGTTTTACGCATAAAACAGTTCAATCTAAATTTCCTTAGAATTTTAGTTTGTCTTATTTTGGATAAATAGTATCATATTCTAATAGCATGTTACCGAAGTACAGTATAAGGGGTATAATCACTGTGAAGATGATCCAAAAATAGGAAACTTATTAAGTCTAACTTATTGATCTTCATATTTTCTTCAAAATCCTTGGAAGGCAACTACTTTGGTCTCATACAAACCCTCTTCCTTGCTAATCTAAAGAAAATTTTCTTCTCCATTATACTGCTAACTATTGAAAAGGAAAAGAAAAAAAGGATAAGAGGGAAATTTACATGAAAAGGTTTAGATTAAGGCTGGCTATTGGGGAGTCTGACTAGAATAGAGTGTTCTGGCTTGTGGTCACATTCATAGTCAAGATGAACAAATGCTCTCTCTACTTCAGGGAGTTCTTCAATCTTTATTTGTAGTGATTCACCAATTGCATGAGCTTCTATTAATGGCAAGTCTTCTGGAAGTTCAATGTCAACCTGAATTTAACAATTAGAAAAATGATCAAACTAGAAGAAATGTAAGATTTCTTCTTCAAAGAAACACTTTTTGTGCATAATGATATACACATATGCAAGCAGTAAAGGTTTTAGCCTGAAAAATTATGAAACTTAATGATATAATCTACTGTAAACTTACCTGGAAAGAAAAAAGATACTTAGGAAAGTGCTTAAAAAAACTCAAAATGAACTAACCTCTACAAAGTACAGAACACCAAAGGTGTATGCACGGACTGTGTCAACACGTCTGATTAGAGGATGATGCCTTAGAACAAGGTATGTGAGTTTCTGCAAGACTTCTGGTGGAGCTGATTGGCCAACTAGAGAAACTACATGAAGAAAATGTTAATTTGAGCATGAAAATCCAGTCTTAAAATAAGACAGTACATGAAGAAGGAATTCTTTATATTGAAGGCAGTTAACCAAAGTAACATGTAAGTATAGGGTATTATGAAATCATTACCAATCTCAGATTTTTGTGTCGTGTGCTTTTTTTTTCAATTTAGGCTTTTCCATAAGCAGAACCAAAAATAGTATGTAGTTTGACTGTTTGAGAAGGTTTATTTGAGTTCAATTTTTATTAGGCCATAAGAGCAAACCTGCATTTTCCAGCACAGTGCCAGACCAGTTCATAATAGTATAGATTGCAAGAATAATGGCACCAACTGGATCAATCCACCAGTAGAATTTGTCACCAAGAACAGCAGCAACCAAACCGATTACATTTGTTACCACATCAAAGTAATGATCCTATTAAAACCAACATCAGTTTAAGCATTGTGTTAGGAGAACATGGTATAAGAACATGTCATTGATTCCATAATGATGATTTTGGCTGCAAGTTTTATGTAGCATCAAACCTTTGCGTAGGCGCGGACGATTTTGTTGCCCGAGCTTCGGCAATATATCCAAAGGACAAGTTTTACTCCAGTAGCTGTAAGCATGATTGTATATAGCCACAACAACTGTTCCGAAGTCATTTTCTCGGATGGTATGTCCTTGATAAGTTGTTGTAAAGCCTGAACGAGCACCTGGAAGCCTATTAAGAAATTAAGCACTTCAACTAGGATACATTACAATGGGAAGCTTAAGTAATCAACTTAGAAAAACTTGTTGGAATGTAATTGAAGATTACTAACTCTAATTTCCAGCAATCTTTTTAGCCTTAAGGTCAAAATTTTATTCCTTTCTTTAATGTAACTTATTTCATTTAAAAAACCAGGACAGCAACGACTTAGCAAACCAAGCTTATTCAATAAGCTTTTAAAAAAAGACACTTATTTGAAAGGATTGGAACATACCAAGAGTTGCCATGACAGCTGCAAAGATAACAATTCCAACTGGTTGAACTCTCAGTTTTCCAATAGGATACTGGTAAATATTTATGTTCTTCATCGACAAGTGCGTAAACCAAAGTATACCACCTGCCATAAGATCTAACAAAGAATCCAGTGTTGATGCAGCAATTGCTATGGATCCACTCTTCACTGTAGCATATATCTAGCATACATAATAAATACAAATATATGTAAGTAAAGTCTCACCACTACAACTGCATTAGCATTGTTTGAAAAGTGGAAAGAAACTCTACACATTTCAAAAGTGGTTACTAAGGGCTAACCTTGAAAGCTAGCAGAAAAACATTTGCCCAATTGGAAATGTTCATTGCTCTCTCATGTTTGTCTTGCTCTTGGAGATCTTGCTCTTCATTGTTGTCATGGGATGATTGTAGAGAGTCAACTTCCTCAAAGGATCTGAGTGTGGCAAATTGCTTTTCATAATACTCTCTCTCCCCTAATATGAAGAGGAAAATCAAAGAGAAAATATATAAAATTAATCACAAATACAAAATACCATAAACAGCATATATCAAGATCATTTTGGTTAACTTTCACAAGTTTATTTCAGCCAGAACAGTCTGTTTAGAAAAAGAAATTCTTTTTAAAGTAATTAATATGCATGTTAAGGTTTCATTCTAACCAAAATGAAGCACTAAAAACTAATAAACCCATAATTTTAGGATTAGCAGCCTTACCTAACATATATAGTGGTCAGAGCATTCATATGTTCATTTGAAGATAGTAGATAATAACGAAAATGAAGAAGGAAATGGAACATAGATTGTAAGTTACCTTCTAATAAACCAGTGGTTTTAGTAAGGTCAAGATTAAGAAGGGCCTCAGGATCAAGCCCAGAACGAACCTTTTCAGGCAATTTGGAGAAAAACTCACACTTAAGAGAAGTAACAGAGTTACTCTTGTGCACCCTCCCATTCTCAATGGGATTCCCACTTTCATCAGTTAACAACAATGGGGTTTTTACATTATCCAAACCACCACCTTCCATTTCATTCACTAATCGATTATTTTTAATTTCTTTAAGTTGTAATGAGATTTTCAACAATCTATGATCCTAAAAAGACAATAAAAAAAAAAAACCATACGAGAGAAAATGGACTTGGCAGGCTCTTTCGCCTCTAATATGCTTGTTTGAACCTAGAAAAAGGAAAGAAGAAGAAGATCACATGAATTGGCTAAAGACTGAAGTAACTCCTGACTTAGTTGGCTTTTTATATATATAAGCATGAAACATGTTCCGCTCTACGAAACTTGAAATTTAATATTAGTCATTGCTTTCTTCTATGCCTTTTTTTTTTTCAAATAAAAAACAATAGTTGTGCAGGAGAATAGAATAGAACGACATGCTTGTAGTTCGTGGCTTGGAATCTTTGGCTGTGTCTGTTGTTAGAAATAAATGGCACTAAGATTTCAGGTGTGACATAACTGTAGTTGGGTTTCCAATGGTAGCTGATTACCTACCACAATTATGCTGCCGCGAAAAATATAATACCTCAAAAAATGAGTCTAGCATTTGGCCAAATTTATGCAATTATACTTGCAAATTAACTTAAAATGTGAATGAAATCATTTAATTTTAATTGAATCTATATAAAAAAATTATTAAATAAATAAGTAAAAAATTAAAATGCTTTAAATTAATAAAAACAACAATATTTAATGGTAAAATAGTAAATAAAAAATGTGATGGGAACCAAATTTGACAATATATTTTGTGCTAAATTTGGCACACATTGTGCATTACAATTGGAGTCTCTTTTTCTCGTGCTAAAAAATAACAGTATACCACTTTTATAACTCTCCATTGAAGATGCTCTTGTAATAATTTTTTTTTTAATTTGTTCTAAAATATAACAATAGATCACATTTTTGACATTCCATTGACGATACTCGTAATAATTGATGAAAATGCTTAATTAAAAAAAAAGTGAAAATGGGCTAAGTGTGGTGTAGTGTTAGTAGTATTGCACTAATATAAGTAGCCCTAAAATATCACAAGTAGTGATAAGCACACATATTATTTATAATATAATGTTTAAATTAAATAATGTGACAAAGTGTGTCACATATTGTAACATTATATATATATGAGAGTTACATTTTTTAGATAGTGTGAATATCCAAATGTGTAACATATTTGGGGTTACAAAAAATGTTACAAATTTGCAACTCTCAAATATTATCCAATAATGTATAGATTTGATGTTACACATTTTGATTTGAATTTGTCAAAGCCATAAGTGATATGGTTATTGGAGACATGATTTTAACCCCTATAATGTGCTTGGAGGTTACAAAGTCATGTGGGAAGAGTATAGAAGAACCATTTGGAAAAATTGCAGAAAATAATGTGCTGATAATGAGTTATGGTCGCGACCTGAGGAACAGAGGCTCACAGCTGCAGCCAGGAATAGCTCTAGTCGCGGCCAGTGAGGCTGAAAATCAAAGCCATTTTCCATTTTCACTTTGAACGGTTCTAACAACTCATGTAACTCCCAAAACTTTTTTTTAATTCCATAAACATTCAATTAAACATTGGTAACAGCCATGGAGATTGATGAAATTTAAAATTCAAAGGGTGTCTCAAAACTCTATAAATAAGAGCCTATTGCTCACTTGTAAGACATACTAATTTCTATCCACTAGAGCACTTGGCTATAAATTCACCATAGAGGTTTGTCTATTCCAGAGAGTTATTTCCATTTGTGAGTGTTCCCTTAGTGCTTGAGATAAGTGGAAATAAGCTTTTGGACAAAGGTTATAAACCTTGTTCAAGTTGGTGATCCTTAATGCTTTTCACGTTGGTTGTGTGAGTGAGAGTTTTGTTTATTGTTCTTGTTCTTCCTTTTTCTACTATTGCTTTTTCATCTCTTTCTCTTATTTTCTATATACACCTTTGTTTGTATCTTTTGTTTTAGAGTTGTAATATCTTCTACATCTTTCTTCTACTACTTCTAATTTATTTGTATTTATTGTCCAGATTTGTATTTTTTATTATTCTCTTTATCTACACATTTCTACATTTACTTGTATTTTTTGTTATTGAGTTGTAATCTTATTTAATCATTCACCTTGTCATTTGTATTATTTTGCTTAGAGTTGTAAGAGTCTTACATTTTCCATTGAGGCAATATATATATATATATCTATCATTCAAAAGCTTAACAATTGTTTGTTTCAATAGAAGGTGAGACCATCAAGATCATGAACCAAGACCTAGTGAGGTTGGATAGGTTTGATGGATCCAATTTCACTAGGTGGCAAGACAAGGTGAGATTCCTCTTGACCACTCTCAAGATCGCCTACATCCTAGAGTCCACCCTTGAACCTCTCCCAGTGCCATCCGAAAAAGACACTCCCGAGGTGGTGGAGAAAAGAAGGAACAGAGAGGAGGACAATCTTTTTTGTAGGAGTCATATCCTCAATGCCTTATCCGATATGCTCTATGACCTTTATACCAAGACCAAGTCGGCAAAGGAGATTCAGGATGCACTTGAGACAAAATTCAAGGCGGAAGAGGAAGATACCAAAAAGTTTTTGAATTCTCAATACTTTGATTTCAAATTTTTTGGTGATAAACCTATTCTTCCTCAAATTCATGAGCTTCAAATAATTTTTAACATATTGAAAGTTTTGAAGATTGAGCTTCCCAAGGCCTTTCAAGTTGGTGCAATAGTGGTAAAATTACCACCAAATTGGAGGAGCTATAAGAAAAGAATCCTATATAAAAATGAGGATTATTCTTTGGAGGAAATCCAAAAACATATTCGAATTGAGGAGGAATCAATATGTAGAGATAAACTTGTGAATGGGTCTAATGGAGATACTTCCAAAGCAAATGCGGTTTCACAACCAAAACATCTCAAAATAAAGGGAAATGCAAGAAGGGTAATGAGAGATCTTTGGGTCCAAAAACCAACCCAAATAAGTTTAAGGGCGAGAAATGTCCTTGCTTTGTGTGTGGGAAAAATGGTCACTATGCTAGAGAGTGTAGACATAGAAAATACCAACAAGGACCTAAGGTGAATGCAACTCAAGAGGAGAGTATAGTTGCTACCCTTAGTGAGGTGAATGTGGTCCAAGGCAAGGTGAAAGGGTGGTGGTATGACACATGTGCCACTGTCCATGTCACCTATGACAAGTCATTGTTCAAGACCTTTAAAGAGTCAAATGGCAACCATGAGATTCAAATGGGAAATGAGGGTAAATCCAAGGTACTTGGCAAATGTATCATTGAAGTATTTTTCACCCCCGACAAGAAAGTCACATTAGTGAATGTGCTTTATGTTCCCAAAATGAGTAGAAATTTGGTAAGTGGAGATTTGCTTGGCAATCCCGACATTAAGGTCGTCTTTTAGTCCGGTAAACTTATTCTTACCAAGTCCAATGTATTTTTGGGAAATGGGTACTCTTGTGAGGGTATGGTTAAGTTGTGCACCAATGATGTAACTTTCAATGTTATCAATAAAAATGCTAATTCTGCTTATATTGTTGAGTATGATTCTTTATTTTTATGGCATCTTAGACTATCTCATATATGTTTTTCAACCATGAAAAGAGTAGTAAAATGTGGTATGATTGCATGCAACATTAAAAACTATGGAAATTGTGAAACCTATGTTAAAGCAAAAATGATAAGGAAACAATTTCCTAGTGTAGAAAGATTATCTAATTTACTTGATTTAATACATAGTGATCCTTGTGAATTAAATGGTGTTTTAACTAGAGGTGGTAAAATATATTTTCTTACTTTTATAGATGATTTTAGTAGATATACCTATGTGTTTCTTTTAAAGCATAAATATGAGACTTTTGATGCTTTTAAAGTTTATAAATTAGAAGTTGAAAATCAACTAAATAAAAAGATTAAGGTGTTAAAAGTGATATAGGAGGTGAGTACTTCTCTAATTAGTTCAATGCATTATGTGAAGAAAATGACATAATTCATGAGTGCACCGCACTTTATATAATACAACATAATGGTGTTGTCGAAAGGAAAAACAAGACTTATCTAGAGATGATAAATTCTATGTTGGTGTTTTCTAAGTTGAACTTCAACTTATGGGGTGAAGCGTTGTTAACCGCTTATCACATTCTTAATCGAATACCGATGAAGAAAAATGAGATATCTCCATATGAGTTATGGAAAGGAAGAAAACCCAATATAAGGTACTTCAAAGTGTGGGGGTGTCTTTCATATTGCAAGAAAAATGAATCTAATAGAACAAAGTTAGGTTCAACAACCATAAAGTGTGTTTTTGTTGGTTATGCCGACAATAGTAACGCTTATAGGCTATTGGACCTAGAGTATAATGTTGTGATATAATCTAGGGAAGTTGAATTCTTTGAGAACATGTTATGTGACAATAATTCTCAAGCTTCAAACTCTCCAAAGGAGAAATTGTTATATGATAACTGTACGCCCTAAATATCAACAGGTTATTAGCGAGCTGGAAATGGGCATAATCCTATCAGCCACGTGGAAGCTCCTACCCGAAGCTGCTGTTACAAATCTCTACCTTTTTAGCTCGAGGTAGCCAATGGTTTAGTAAGAATACTCAGGGATCGGGTCAGCAGCGTGGACACCACGAGCTGAGACTACATCAAGCTCGGGGTACGAGCTGGAGCTGACACGTCCGATGCTTTATAAAGTCAACCACGCAATGTAAACATGCGCATATCAGACATCACGTGTCTACTCCATTCTTGAAATCTTGGACACGCAGCTTAAACGTGCGTGTTCAGGCACCCCACGACTGGTTTGGGCCATGTGGCCCATTATCCCCCTTATTTATTGATTAGACCACACTTCATTGTCAGGTTTTAGGAATTAATCATGAATGTCACAGAAGTGACATGATGGGTAAGAAGGTCACGGGATGACCCCCTTTACCAACACCCAGGTGTCCTCTCCCTATAAATATGGAGACCATGGGTGTTGCAAAGGGTTGGCTTCTAATTTGTAAAGAAATACCCTGAAAGGAATATCAAAGATATATCAATAATATTGGCTAGTGGACTAGAAGGATTTTAACCTTTGAACCACCTAAAAAAGTGTTCGAACTATAATATTCCTTTGAGATCATTCATCTATTACGGTTCATCATTTAGCACTAATCCCTCTCCTTATTCATATAATTATCTGTTGCCGAAGAACCGCATCAACAGTTTGGTGCTTTCATTGAGAGCTTTTAGATTGGTGCTATCGCAAAAACCCAACCATGGTAGTTACTCGCTCAAGGCATGGTAACGAGGCGGATCAACGCGATGGGCAGGAGGCCCACCATGCCGCCATATCCGATGAGTAGAACCCTGAGGTTCAGCAGCGACCAGGCAAGCAGCTAATGGGCCAAGACGACACTAGAAGTTCAGCTCCCCGGCCGCCCAATCCGAACCCGGATTTTTACACGGCGGTAGAAATGGAAAATGCACAGTTGAGGAGTCAGCTGGCGAAAGTAAACCAGCAGATTCAAGAGGTTTTGGCCCAACTACCCCCTCTTACAACCGACGCTAACGTCAGAAAGAGGCATGGTGAGACTCATAAGTCCCGCCGGGGGAAGCGGTCCAGGCCCAGTCGGTCGGTCAAACCCTCAACATCAAATTCTACTCCCATGTCGCATCACCAAGAAACCGCATTTGAGGAACTTCCTAGGGCCGATCAACAATTCAGCCGATCGGTCCGGACCTTAACTCCTAGCTCACTTCCGCCCTCGAGTGCACCTAGGAGGGCTCGAGGAAGCTCGCAAAGGAGATCCGGGGAAGGCTCACGACGACAACCTGCCCCGGCCAGCTGTCCTGCGCCCCGCTTAGACCGCCGAGCACAGGACGCAGAGGATGGTAGAGCGGAGCGGCCGCGACCTAGCTTAATCTGCCCTGACGGGACTAGGATCGCATCCCCAGTCAGGCATCCTCCTTCACCAATAAGATACCCATCTCCTCCCTGTCCAGTCTGAGACATTCCGGCTCATGGGAGCAGCAGGAGAAATCCTCCTTCCGTCGGACCCTCCCATCGTAGTCGGGCGCCCAGGGAAGTCCCGGATCCTCACCCTCAACGGCGGGCTTCGAGCTTTTCAAATGGAAGTTACTGGATCGGGAGTCGTCGAAGTGACATGTCTGGCGGAGACCTGCGCCATCGTTTGAGCTCGGCTCAAAGCCCTCGACCCACCCCGAGGGGCGACCTCCGAGATTGTCTAAACTCTCAGAGAAGAGATCCAGTTGGGAATGGCAGTCGTGCTCACCAAGGGGAAGGCCTATCTGAAGTACGTGACAACGGGAATGTCCCACATAACCTATCTCAAGATAGGAGGGACAATAACCCGCCTAACACGTACAATGGAACTGAAGCTGTTGAACAGCCCTAGAATAACCAAGGAAGCAAGGACCAAACCCTGGAGCGACTGGCTCAGATGGAGGAGCTGATGAGGAAGCTCTTGTCGGAAAAAGAAAAAGATGAGTATGACTCAGGGGACGAACTCGAGCTCTTCGCCCCCAGCATAGCAGCTACGGCGTATCCACCTGGTTTCCGTATGCCTTACTTGTCCAAGTTCAATGGGGACGGGGACCCGTCAGATCATCTGGGTATGTTCAACACCTTGATGATGGCCCACAACATCGGTCCCGAGCTGAGATGTTTAATATTTCCTTCCACCTTGACTGGGCCGGCCAGGCAATGGTTCAAGCAGAGTAAAAAGCAATCCATCAGCTCGTGGAAAGCCTTTTCTGCCAACTTCAAGAGGGCATTCCGAGCTTCTCAGGCTGCCCGCGTCAAAGCCGACACCCTGGCAAACGTAAGACAACAGCCCGACAAACCTTTGAAAGCTTACTTGAGCAGATTCACAAACGTCGCTGCTCGAGCCAGAGACGCAGAAGACAGCTCCAAGCTCATGGCCTTGAGGACTGGGATCCTCGTCGGAGGTGGACTCTGGGAAGAGATACAGAGGAAAGGTGTCAGCACCGTGAACGAATTCCTAAATAGGCCCCAGTGATGGATAAACCTGGAGGAGGCGCGAGCATCAGTTGCGGGAACCAGCCAGGCCCCTGAATAGCTCGCTGGAGTGGGAACGGATGTCGTGACAGCGACACAAACCGTTACACAGAATAACCAGTTTGGTGGAGGCAAGAGAAAAGGGAGCAGCGAGGGCGGCCAGCACGGCCCAAAGAAGAACAAGTCCATGGAAAAGTTTAAGCCAGTCTACGCAACTTATACCGAGCTCACACAAAATAGGGAGAACATTTTCCTAGAAAACTCTGCTCGCCTCCCCTGGAAGAAGCCAGAACCGTTGAAGCACCAGAAGGGTAAGCGAGACCCCTCCAAGTTTTGTTGGTTCCACAATGACATTGGCCACAACACTGATGATTGTAGGCACTTGAAGGATGAGATCAAGACTCTCATCAGAGCCGGACCCTTGGCTCAGTTTGCGCGGAATAGGGTTCCCGCCGGCCAACCAACTCCAGAAGTTCCGATAAGTCAGCCCGGGTCTCGGATAGATCAGGACATCCCTCCTCCTGTGATAGGAGGAGAGATCTCCACGATCTCAGGAGGCCCCCATCTGGCTGGCACGAGCAGAGGTGCCCATAAGAGATATGTCAACGAACTTAAGGCTCATAATGGAGTGGAGTTCATCCCTGAGCAGCATCTACCCAAGCAGCAACAATTGGAGAGGAAACCAATCATATTCACCGAGGAAAATGCCAGTCACGTCCAGTTCCCTCATAACAACCCTCTGGTCATATCCGCTCAGCTCGCTAACCAGAGAGTTAGGAGAATACTGGTCGATAATGGGAGCTCGGTGAACCTGCTGTTCCGGTCTATGCTGGAAAAGATGGGTTTATCTGTCACCGAGTTGAAATCCACCTCCATGATGCTATACAGATTCTCTGGAGAAGGGTCGGCAACAATAGGAACTATCGAGCTGGTGATCACCTTGGGAGAGGGACCCTGGACAGTCTCAAAACTCCTCGAGTTTATGATCATCGATTGTCCCGCCGCGTACAATGCTATTTTGGGCCGACCTACTTTGATAGCGTTCGAAGCAATAACCTCCATCCGCCACCTCATGCTAAAATTCCCCTCTTCCTCGGGGATATGCACGGTCCGAGGTGATCAGCTCACTACCAGGGAATGCTATAGCATTTCTATGAAGGGAAAATCAAAACCCGAGCAGCTGACGATGACCATCCAGGGCGGGAATGAGGAATCTCAGGAACTTGTGCCTAGTCCTGAGATTGAAAAACCTCAGAGTGCCAAAAGGGAGAATATCATCTTAAATAATGATATCGACCCCAGAGTAGGCAAAGATAGATCCGAGCTCCAGGCCATCGAAGAGCTCGAGGAGGTAAACATCGACCCACAAGACCCCTCGAAGGTGGTAAAGCTTGGGAAAAATCTATGTAGCGAAAGGAAGGCGGAGGTGATTAAGTTTCTGTAGGAGAATCTAGATGTGTTCGCCTGGTCTCATGGAGACATGGTAGTGATAAGTCCGAGCATCATCATGCACACCCTCCACTTGGATAAAAGTGTGCCTGCAAAATCCCAGAAACAAAGGCGCCTAGGAACGACCCGAGCTGAGGCCCTAGAAGAGGAAGTAGCCCGGCTCTTAAAGTGCGGCTTTATCTGCGAAGCAAAGTTCCCGGTCTGGGTCGCCAATGCTGTGTTGGTCCCGAAGCCCAACGGAAAATGGTGGACCTGCATCGACTTCTCCGATCTGAACAAAGCCTGCCCCAAAGATTGCTTCCCTTTGCTAAGGATCGACCAATTGATAGACGCCACGATGGGGCACGAGCTCATGTCTTTTATGGATGCATACTCGGGCTATAATCAGATCGCCATGAATCCAGCAGACCAGGAACACACTAGCTTCATGACCCCAACTAACGTTTATTGTTACAAGGTCATGCCCTTCGAGCTGAAGAACGTCGGAGCTACATACCAGAGGTTGGTAAATAGGATGTTTACCAACCAGATCGGGAAAAACATGGAAGTGTATGTTGACGACATGCTGGTCAAGTCGAAAACTACCGATAACGATGTCTCTGATCTGGAGAAATGCTTTAAGATATTGAGAGAATACGACATGAGGCTAAACCCCAAAAAATGTACTTTCGGGGTCGCGTCAGGACAATTCCTGGGTTTCATTGTCAATACCAGGGGAATAGAAGCAAACCCCGATAAGATCAGGTCGCTACTCGAGATGCCCTCACCCCGATCGCGAAACGACGTTCAAAGTCTGACAGGAAGGGTGGCGGCCCTTAATCGGTTTATTTCTAAATCTACCGCAAGTGTCTGCCATTCTACAACCTGCTCTGGGGAAATAAAAAATTCGAGTGGACTGAGGAATGCGAACGTGCCTTCCTCGACCTGAAAACACATTTAGCTGAGCCGCCCGTATTATCCAAACCAACGGTAGGAGAGCCTCTTTTCCTTTACCTAGCTGCCACGGAAGATGTAGCTAGCGCTGTATTAATCCGAGAAGAAGACCGATCTCAAAAGCCAGTCGGATAATGGAACACAGTTTGATAACGACCTCTTCACCGAATTTTGCGAGAGGCACGACATTGTTAAAAGCTTCTCCTCCGTGGCCTATCCCCAGGCCAATGGGAAAGTCGAGGCTGTCAATAAGACACTAAAGGCAAGCCTTAAGAAAAGACTGGATGAAGCCAAGGGAGTCTGGCCCGAACAGCTCCCCCAGGTACTGTGGGCATACCGGACCTCACATCGAACTTTGACGGGTCATACTCCTTTCTCCCTAGCTTTCGGAAGTGAGGCAGTCCTTCCTGTCGAAGTAAAGGTAGCCTCGCGTAGAGTCCAGGCATTTGACCAAGACCAGAATGACGAATTGCTCTGCGCGTCCCTCGACCTAATTGACGAAAAATGAGAGGATTCACAGCTGCAGCTCGCGCATTATCAATCAAAGGTCACTCATTATTTCAACTCAAAGGTCAAGAAATGCGTCTTTAGCGTTGGCGACCTGGTGCTCAGGAGAGTCTTCCTAGCCAGTAAGGATCCCAAGGACGGAGTGTTGGGACCCAATTGGGAAGGGCCCTATCAAATAACCGAGGTCGTGAAAGGAGGAACCTACAAGCTAGCTCGGCTTAATGGAGAAGTAGTCCCACGGACTTGGAACACTATACACTTGAAGAAATATTATCAATAATATCTTTGTAAGGCTCAATTGGAAAAGCCATCTTTTGTTTATTAAGTAATAACAGTTATCTTTTACATTATTGTATATGTTTGTGGGTGTAAACTCAAGTAACCATGAAAGACCCTTTCCTAATTACTTGGGGGGCATATATCCTGGATATAACCAGGTCCTAAAACTTAGAAGTTAGTTCAAATTGATTGATCGATGTTTTTCTTAAAAAGCACGAGATATCGATAAAGAATTGACACAAACTAAGTTTCAAATTAATATCCTGGATATAACCAGGTCCTAAAACTTAGAAGTTAGTTCAAATTGATTGATCGATGTTTTTCTTAAAAAGCATGAGATATCGATAAAGAATTGACGTGAATTAAGTTTTCAAATTAATATCCTGGATATAACCAGGCCCTAAAACTTAGAAGTTAGTTCAAATTGATTGATCAATGTTTTTCTTAAAAAGCACGAGATATCGATAAAGAATTGACGCGAACTAAGTTTTCAAATTAATATCCTGGATATAACTAGATCCTAAAACTTAGAAGTTAGTTCAAATTGATTGATCGATGTTTTTCCTAAAAAGCACGAGATATCGATAAAGGATTGACGCGAACTAAGTTATTAAATTAATACCCTAGATACAACCAGGTCCTAAGTCTTAGAAGTTGGTTCAAATTGATTAACATATGTTTTTTCCTAAAAAGCATAGGATGTCAATCACAACACCAACAGAAACTAAGTTCTCACCAAATGCATTGAAGAGGAGTAACAGTAAGGTCGAGACAAAAATATGTAAATAGATTGAAATAAATTTGGAGATACCAATTGTTTCAAGGATAAAAAACTCATAATGAAAAATTACAAAAAAGAAAAAGTAAATAAAAGGAAAGGAGAAAAATCCTAAGCCCCGCCAGGCTGCTCTAATGAAGTCACCCCCTCGCCATCCTGCTCGGTGGCAGTGGAGGTCTCCCCGGTCTCGGAAGGCGCCTCTTGTTGAAGGCGAGCTTTAAACTTCTCCAAGAAGGACTCCCACACATCCGACCCCAGGAAGGAAAAGTCACCATCCTGGTTGAAGGCCCAGCAATGGTACAACATGGCCTGCATGGAGGAACTGGAAGCTGCCCTCTCCACAACAAGGGCAGCCTTGGCCTCCTCGAGTTCAACCTTCGTGGCGTCCTGGGCGACCTTGGCAGCCTCGGCCTCCAGCAGCTTGGCCCGAGATGCCTTCAGCTCGGCCTGCACAGCAACCAAGGCGGTCTGCGCAACCCTCTCGCTCTCCTGGGAAGTCGCCAAGACAGCCTTGGCGTCTTGCTCCTGTTGTTGAGTGGAAGTGAGGGTGGCCTGGGCAGCCTGGTGCTCACCCCGGATCTCGTCAATCCTAGCCCTGGACCGAGATATGCTTCGGTGGAGAACCAAAGCCGCCTGCAAGACGAAACGACGGCCAAAGATAGGCTAGGCCATTTAATGCGGTTCTCGGAAGACGGACCGTCACCAACCACGATGCTCCACGTATCCGACACCAGTGTAATGGGCGGGATATGAAGAGTCCACAAGGAAACCAAAAAGCCCCCACTGTGGCCATAGATGACGTCATATGCCACGAGCAGGGGCTTGGGGGGCAAATGTATGCCCTAAATATCCACGAGTTATTAGCGAGATGGAAATGGGCATAATCCTATCAGCCACGTGGAAGCTCCTACCCGGAGCTGCTGTTACAAATCTCTACCTCTTTAGCTCGAGGTAGCCAATGGTTTAGTAAGAATACTCAGGGATCGGGCCAGCAGCGTGGACACCACAAGCTGAGACTACATCAAGCTCGGGGTACGAGCTGGAGCTGACACGTTCGACGCTTTATAAAGTCAACCACGCAATGTAAACGTGCGCATATCAGACATCACGTGTCTACTCCATTCCTGAAATCTCAGACACGCAGCTTAAACGTGCGTGTTCAGGTACCCCACGACTGGTTTGGGCCATGCGGCCCATTATCCCCCTTACCTATTGATTAGACCACACTTCATTGTCAGGTTTTAGGAATTAATCATGAATGTCACAAAAGTGACATGATGGGTAAGAAGGTCACGGGATGACCCCCTTTACCAACACCCAGGTGTCCTCTCCCTATAAATATGGAGACCCTGGGTGTTGCAAAGGGTTGGCTTCTAATTTGTAAAGAAATACCCTGAAAGGAATATCAGAGATATATCAATAATATTGGTTGGTGGACTAGAATGATTTTAACCTTTGAACCACCTAAAAAAGTATTCGAGTTATAATCTTCCTTTGAGATCATTCATCTATTACAGTTCATCATTTAGCACTAATCCCTCTCCTTATTCATATAATTATCTGTTGCCGAAGAACCGTGTCAACAATAACAATTCTCAAGCATCTACTTCCAAAAATAATTCTCAAGAGGAGAATTTTCAAAGGAATGTAGAGCAACCCATTGAACTTAGAAGAAGTCAAATGGTTAGAAAAGAGAAAAGTCTAGGATTGGATGAGATAGATTCTCAACAAATTTCATTCTACATTGTAGAAGGAAATATATAAGAAGTCATTAGGAAAATTCCAATTGTACTTCTTGTTGAGGATGATCCTAAGACTTATAGAGAAGCTATGCAATCTAGAGATAGTGCATTTTGGAAAGAAGCCATCAATGATGAGATGGATTCCATTCTTTCCAATAACAATTGGGAATTGGTAGACCTCCCACCGGGGTCTAAGCCAATTGGCTGTAAGTGGGTATTTAGGAGAGAATACAACACTAACGACACTATCCAAACCTTTAAAGGTATATTAGTAGCTAAAGTGTTTAGGAAAAAGGAGGGTATTGATTATTTTGATACCTATGCACTTGTTGCAAGAACAACTTCTATAAGAACTTTGTTCGCTTTGGCTTCTTTACACAACTTATATGTTCATCAAATGGATGTCAAGACGACATTTATTTATGGTGACCTCAATGAGGAGGTCTATATGGAACAACCCAAAAGGTTTGTCCTACAAAAGTATGAACATAAAGTGTGTAGACTTGTAAAATCCTTATATGGATTGCAACAAACTCTAAGGAAATGGCATGAGAAATTTGATCAAGCCATCATGTTGAATGAGTTTAAACATAACAATGGAGACAAGTGTTTTTATTCCAAAACTTGTAAGGGATATGTGATCATTGTTTGTCTATATGTGGATGACATGTTTATCTCAAGTGATAACATGAAAGGGATAGTAGAAACGAAGATGTTTCTATCATCAACCTTCAAGATGAAAGATCTTGGAGAAGTTGATACCATACTTTGTATCAAAGTGAAGAAAAATAGTGGGGGTTTTGCGTTGGGGCAAGCCCACTATATTGAGAAAATATTGAACAAATTTAATCATCTCAAGGTTAAAGATGCCAATACTCCATTCGGCCATAGTGTAAAACTAGAGAAGAATGAAGGAAGAGTGGTGACTCAATTGGAGTATGCAAGTGCTATAGGGAGTCTTATGTACGCCGCTCAGTGTACTAGACCTGATATGGATTTTGTGATAAGTAAACTTAGTAGGTTTAGAAGTAATCCAAGTGTGGATCACTGGAAGGCTATTGGAAGACTCCTAGGTTATCTTAAGAAAACCAAAGGACTAAGCCTTCGCCACTCCAAATTTCCTTCAATCTTAGAAGGGTATACGGATGGAAGTTGGATATCCAATCTTGGGGACAACTTGTCCACCACTGATTGGGTATTTACACTTGGTGGGGGTGAAATTTCTTGGGGTTCTAAGAAACAAACCTGTATATCTCATTCTACTATAGAAGCAAAGTTCATCGCTCTAGCTGCTATTGGCAAAGAGGCCGAATGGTTAAGGGATCTTTTGACGGAGATACCCCTAATCAAAGAGAATGTATACACTATATCGATACATTGTGATAGCCAAGCAATATTGGCTAGAGTATACAACGAAGTGTATAATGGGAAGTCTAGACACATTAGTCTAAGACACGGATATGTAAGAGAATTGATTCAAAGAGGAGTCATCTCAATATCCTATGTGAGAACAAGTGAAAACTTGGCGGATCCTTTTACTAAGCCACTAATGAGAGATTTAGTGGCTACCTCATCTCGAGGGTCGTGACTTAAACTCCCTAAAGAGATTCACGATTGATGGCAACCTATCTTAATACTAGTTACTTAAATAGTGTTAGGTTCAATAGGTAATAACAAGTCAATCAAGTGAATATTAGTAGTACTCAAAATAGTCCCATATGAGTACTTGTGAGTTACCAATTTGAGGGTTAAAACCGAGAGGTTTTTTAATAGAACTTAGTCTTGAGAAGACAAGTATTTTATGGTAACAAAATACTGTAAGAGTTCTACCAATATGGACCTAGGGTGGTGCCGCCTCTTATGAGAATTGAGAGTATTCTCAAGAACGTCCATGAATGGAAAGTGCACATGGTCATTAATGGTGCAAAGCGAGACAAAGATGTCTCAAGTAAACATAGCAAATGTGTGTGTGTTATCACTGGTTTGTTATTATGAAAAGTTGGTTCAATGCCTAGTGCAACCAAATTTTTAACAAACCTTGTGATAATTACACTATAGTAAGTTGAAGAATGTTTTACTTTATGCACCAATGCAATGACTTCTATATGAAAGAGTTATTATTTAATCAAGTGGGGGAAATGTTATATTTTAAATATATTGTTGATTGATTAAATAAGTGTTACAATAGTGAACTATTTATTATAGTGGGGGAATGTTATATTATTTATAATATAATGTTTAGATAATGTGACAAAGTGTGTCACATACTGTAACATAATATATATGAGATTTACATTTTTGGATAGTGTGAATATCCAAATGTGTAACATATTTTGGGTTACAAAAATAGTTACACATGTGTAACTCCCAAATATTACCCAATAATGTATAGATTTGATGTTACACATTTTGATTTGAACTTGTCAAAGCCATAAGTGATATGGCTATTGGAGACATGATTTTAACCCCCATAATGTGTTTGAAGGTTACAAAGTCACGTGGGAAGAGTATAGAATGAGCTATGGCTACGGCCACAAGTGTTCCTGGCCGGGGCCTGGGGGAACAGAGGCTCACGGTCGCAGCCAGGAATAGCTCTGGCCGCAACTAGTGAGGCTGACAGCCAAAGCCATTTTTCCATTTCCACTTTGAACGGTTCTAACAACTTATGTAACTCCCAAAACTCCATTTTAATTCCAAAAACATCCAATTAAACATTAGTAACAACCATGAGTTAGTGGAATTTGAAATTCAAAGGGTGTCTCAAAACTCTATAAATAAGAGCCTATTGCTCACTTGTAAGACACACCAATTTCTATCCACTAGAGCACTTGGCTAGAAATTTACAATAGAGACTTGTTTATTCCAGAGAGCTATTTCCATTTGTAAGAATTCCCTTAGTGCTTGAGATAGGGGGAAATAAGCTTTTGGAGAAAGGTTGTAAACCTTGTTCAAGTTGATGATCCCCATTGCTTTTCACTTTGGTTTTGTGAGTGAGAGTTTTGTTCATTGTTCTTGTTCTTCGTTTTTCTACTATTTCTTTTCTATCTCTTTCTTTCTCTTATTTTATATATACACATTTGTTTGTACCTTTTGTTTTAGAGTTGTAATATCTTCTACATCTTTCATCTACTACTTCTACTTTATTTGTATCTATTGCCTAGAGTTGTATTTTCTATAATTCTCTTTATCTACATATTTCTACATTTATTTGTATTTTTTGTTATTGAGTTGTGTTGACGCGGTTCTTTGCCAACAGGTAATTAAGAGAATGAGAGAAAAAGATTAGTGCTAAATGTGAACCGAAATAGATGTATGATCTTAGGGAACGAACGGGGTGACTCAAGACACGGTTTTTAAGTGGTTCAAAGGTTAAAATCCTTCTACTCCACTAGTCAATATTATTGATCTATTCCCAGTATTTGGTTACAAAGTATTTCTTATAAGGGATTATTTTTCCAACCCTTATCAACTCCCAGGGTCTCCATATTTATAGGAGAAGGCACCTGGAAGTTGGTAAGGAGGTCATCCTGTGACCTTCTTATTTGTCCTATCAACTCTGTGACATTCATGATTCATTCCTAAACCTGACACATAAGTGTGGTCAAATCGATAGGTAAGGAGATAATGGGCCGCACGGCCCAATCCAGCCGTGGGTGTCTGAACACGCACGTTCTTGCTGCGTGTCCGAGAAGTCAAGGAGATATCGGACACGTGATGTCAGATATATGCACGTTTATCTTGCGTGTGTTGACTTTACAAGGGGTCATAGCCTCCGTATCTAGCTCATACCATGAGCTGCGCATTTGACCCGACCTTCGGCCTTCCAATTCCTTGCTCCAGTCCTGGCGAGTCTTGGCGAGTCCTTGAGGATTCCTCGAGCTAAGGGGGGTACGACCTCAAGACAGGAGCTCCGGTCTGGGGGATGTTTATGGACTAACCATGATTAGTCCGAAGCTCGGCCTGCTAATCAGCCCGTGGGAAAATCAGGGCGTACATCTGCCCCCCAAGCTCCTGCTCGTGGTATATGACGTCGCATATGGGACCACAGTAGGGGCTTTTAGACTTCCCTACAAACTCTTCGCATTCCACTCTTTATGCAGGCGCTTGATACGTGGAACACTGTGGATGGTGACGGTACGTCTTACGAGAACCGCATTTAATGGCCTAGCCTATGCCTAGCCGTCGTTTTGTATTTCGAGTGGAGGGCCTCGGATCCCTCATCAGGGCCATCCAAGAGCCTTCTACACGTGATCCTTCACGCATATAAAAAGGGGGTGGCAACCCTACGCACGGGCCACCCTTCCATTCGAAATTTTCCAAACCTCTTTTCCTCTTTCCTCTCCATATTTCCGAAGAACGAAACCCTCGACTCTGTTGCTGCCATTTTCATCATTCAAGAAGCTTAGGCGTACGGATTTCTCCGAAGCTTTGGAAGCTACTACACTGACGAAGGTCCTACCAACGCAATACCCTCGTCTACCTCCCAGCCATACACTGTAAGTTTCCTGACCCTGTGTGCTTTGAAAACATGCTACTGTAGCTTAGGGAATTTTTTTTTCATTGTAGCCGCATGCAAGGGTTTTCTGGTTTTTGTGGATATGGAGGGTGACAGCCTTTTTAGGTTAGGGTATATTTGTTGTAGGAAATCGCTTTAGAATATGGGTTTCAGGATGCCTTTCCTGGGAAAATTTCTGGGTAGGAGTTTTGGGAATTTTTGGGTGCAAAACCGGGTAGCTTAGGGAACACGCCTCACAAGCGGTTTTGCAATTTTCTGCCTACTGAAATTTTCCCCCCAAGGCAAATTCTATTCTGAATCTCCTGACACACGAATTCCGAGTAATCGGGGATCTGTTGGGAGTATGAGCGCGTGTTCACTGAACCGCGTGGCTCCACTCTCCACGGGCTAGGCTTACCTCAGCTCGTGCAAGTAATAATTGCTTCTTCCTCCTGCTTGGGTCGCCTTTTCTAAAGTGTTTTCTTTTGTTCGTTAGGCGACCAGATGGCTCCAAAAAAGAATCTCCCCCAGAAGAACGTTGGAAGCTCAGCCTCCCAGCAGGAGAAAGGAAAGGCGGTGATGCCTAGCTCCCCGATCCCCTGTTTCGGGCCGGCAGTGGAGAAGGAGGTCGAGGTGGCCCCTGACGCATTCTTTGAGGTGGAGAGAATTATCTCAAAAATAACCGATCAGACTAAGATTAAAAAACTCTTCCTCACTCACAACATCGCGCTGGGGAAAGCCTCCGTTATTGCCCAACCTGCCTCGGATGGCGAGCGGAGCTGCGCGCCGCTCGACGAATCATTCGCGGCCTGGAGCGGCGAACACTTTAAGGTAGGGGCCTTCCTTCCCCTGGATCAGTACTTTGCTGATTTCCTGAACTACGTGGGGTTGGCCCCATTTCAGCTCCCCCCAACTCCTACCGTCTGCTGGCAGGGTTGAGGTACTTGTTCCAGAAGCAAGAGTGGGAGGTCCCCACTCCTGTGGATATTTTATATTTCTTTTGCCTCAAAGCCAGCCCGGACCAGCGGGGGTGAGGCGACGGGTTTTACTATTTAACCCATTTTCCCAACATGGCAGCGGTCATCGAGCTGCCCAGCCACCCCAATGATTTCAAGGACCAGTTCTTCATGTCAACTGGGTTCCGGAATTGCGAGCACCACTACTTCAATTGTCCTCGTAAGTGCTCTCTAACCCTAGCTCATGTGTTTAAATATCACTTTAGCTCCTCCTGCATCCCTTTCTGACTTAAACTCATTACGCAGCCATCTTCGCGAGGACAGATAAATCTGTGACCCTCGGGGCACAGTATGAAACACTGGCGGGCTTGCCCCCCAGTGAGAAGGATTATCGCGTGCTCGTGACGGACGAGACGATGGTGGCTTGCAAATTGATTTTTCCGAATCAAACCCTGAACCTAAAGAGGCCCTGGGGGCCGCCTCCAGCTCGGGACACCAGACCTATCAACGTGGAGGAGGTCGCGGAAGATGAAGACGAGGAGGACGAGGGTGACGAAGTTCCACTCGTGAGGAGCAGAAAGAGGACTTTGGAGGTCACCCAGAGGACGGGCGAGGAGAGGATCCAATCCGGAGCAGCCGCGGGTCCTTCTGGCCAAGGTAACCCTTACTTGTTTAGGAGTCTAGATAGGGCCGCTGCAGACCCCCGGCTGGCTAGGTTCAATCCTAGGCAGCTCGTCCATCGTCACAGGAGCAATCCGGACCTGAACACGCTCCTGCTCCATTGTGTCGACCGACTCGTGCTGGACCACCAGGAGAGCCGGCCTAGGGGTACTGTAGTAGTAGATAACACCTTATCCTTTAGGTCGATCCTTTTCCAGGAGTATGGGACAAACCTACGCACCTGGTCATCTCTCCAGAGGGGTATCTATGCTCCGAGGCTTAGGCAGTACGTAGGAGAATCTAGCCCCGAATCGGACCCGGAGCCAGAACCTGCGCCAATTCGGGAAATAATCGTCTTAGGTTCTTCCAGCTCGGGGGGTAGGGCTCCCTTAGTATTTGTATATTTTTTAGCTTTAACCTTTTGTCTTTATCTCTGTATGATTGTTAACTTGTAATAACCATGTTTTTTGTTTGACAGAAGAGATGTCTCAGCCCGAGGGGAGCTTGCGAGGCGCAGTCTTCGGGGGAAACCCCTCAGCCGGGCCAAGACTGAAAAGGCTCTGGGGGTCCAGGAGCACTGCTGGGACCTCCACCAAGTCCCCAGCAAAGGAGAAGGAGAAAACCCTGTCAGCCCAGGATGCGGGAGCGATTCTTCCTGCTGCCAGAGTAGGCCAAATGCCTCCACCACCTCAGCGAACTCCAACCGTCACCCAGGACGCAGGGACGGAGCTCGGGGCTTCGGCTGCGGTGGCCTCCGATGTGCGCATTCCAGTCAACCCTCAGAACCTGGAGAAGATCCCCGAGGCCTTCCGGGGAACGGTGTACGAATCGGCGAACTACGCCGTTGACCATATCTATAAGTTCACCGAGAAGGAGCTCCGGGCTATTGAGACAATGAGCCCGGTTGACGTAATGGAGTCTTCAATGGGCATGACTCTATCGGTAAGCTGCCCCCTCCTTTTTTCTTTGTCTTAGGCTTTTGGCATTATACTTTGCCCTATTTTTCCTCTAAGGCAATTTATCTTTCATTTCCTGCAGGGCGTCGTCGCTCTTCACCGGAGCATCGCCAGGGCCAAAACTCAGCTCGAGGATATGAGGACCGAGCACCAGGCCATCCTTCAGGAGGCCAAGGTGACTAAAGATGCCTTGACGACCTCGAAGGCCAATTTGGAGAAGACCCGCTTGAAGGTCCAAGAGCTCGAGACCTCCCTTGCCACCTCGCGGAAAGACCTCGAGGCTACGAAGACTGAGCTTCAGGTCGCCCTGGAGGCCGAACGGGCCACATCGGAGTAGTCCCTGTAGGATCTGTTCTATCACTGCTGGGCTTTCAACCCGGAGGCTGACTTCTCCTTCATGTCACCGAGCCTTTGGGCGAGCTTGCTGGTGAAGTTTCAAGCTCTCCTTGAGAAAGAGGCGCCGCCTTCGGAAACTGGGGAAGCCTCTGGCGCGGCGGAGCAGGGTGAAACAGTGACCTCCAAAGGGCCAACTGACGGAGCCTAGGGCGCTTTTTCTCTTTTTGCCTTTGGATATTTTTAAGTTTTTTTGTATGTAACCTTTGCATGAGGTGTTTTTACCTCGAGACAATTTGCCTTGACGCCTTTAACTTACGTTTTTTTTTTTATGCTTTTGGCTACAATATATATATCTTTTTGACAAACTTAGTCCGTGTTAACCGTTATCTATATTTCGAGTTCTTTAAAAAGAACAACGATAAATAGACTTACATCAACCTCTAAGTTTTATGACCCGGTTAAAACCAGGAACTTATTTAGAAAACTTAGTTCGTGTTAACTTTTATCCATATCTCAAGCTCTTTAAGAAGAACAACGAAAAATAGATTTAAATCAACTTCTAAGTTTTATGACCTGGTTAAAACCAGGAACTTATTTAGAAAACTTAGTTCGTGTTAACTTTTATCCATATCTCAAGCTCTTTAAGAAGAACAACGAGAAATAGATTTAAATCAACTTCTAAGTTTTATGACCCGGTTAAAACCAGGAACTTATTTAGAAAACTTAGTTCGTGTTAACTTTTATCCATATCTCAAGCTCTTTAAGAAGAACAACGAGAAATAGATTTAAATCAACTTCTAAGTTTTATGACCCGGTTAAAACCAGGAACTTATTTAGAAAACTTAGTTCGTGTTAACTTTTATCCATATCTCAAGCTCTTTAAGAAGAACAACGAGAAATAGATTTAAATCAACTTCTAAGTTTTATGACCCGGTTAAAACTAGGATAGGACTTAGTTAGCGTTAATCCTTATCCATATCTCGAGCTCTTTTAAGAAGAGCAACGATCCATAGATAAGGATCAACATCTAAGTCGTTAAGGAGACCTGGTTATATCCAGGTACCATATGCCCCCCAAGTAACTGGGAAAGGGTCTTTCGTGGTTACTTTAAGATTACACTTGCAAATATGCGTAAAAAGCTGATTTTTATTAATACATAGAAAGTGGCTTTCCAGGCCTTACAAGTGGATCATTGATAATATTTCTTTAAGTGGATGGCATTCCAAGTCCGTGGGACGGCCCCTCCATCAAGTCGAGCTAACTTATAAGTTCCCCCCCCTGATGACTTCGATGACCTGGTAGGGTCCTTCCCAGTTTGGTCCCAAGACTCCATCTTTGGGATCTTTCTCGGCCAGGAAGACTCTCCTTAGGACCAAGTCGCCAACGCTAAAGGCGCATTTTCTGACTTTGGTGTTAAAGTAGCGAGTGATCTTCTGCTGATAATGGGCGAGCTGGAGTTGCAAATCCTCTCGCCTTTCATCAACTAGGTCTAGGGAATGGCATAGGAGCTCATGGTTCTGACCTTGGTCGTAGGACTGGACTCTATGCGACAGAACCTTAACCTCCACGGGGAGGACTGCTTCACTCCCGAAGGTTAGGGAGAAAGGAGTATGACCCGTAGGAGTCCGATGCGAGGTTCGGTATGCCCATAGGACTTGGGGGAGCTGTTCCGGCCAAACTCCCTTCGCTTCATCTAATCTTTTCTTGAGGCTCGCCTTTAGAGTCTTGTTGACAGCCTCGACTTGGCCGTTCGCCTGAGGATAGGCCAAGGAAGAGAAGCTTTTCACAATTCCGTGCCTTTCACAAAACTCGGTGAACAGGTCGCTGTCGAATTGAGTGCCGTTATCGGAGACGATCTTCTTGGGCAGGGCAAATCGATAGATGATGCTTTTAATCACAAAGTCAAGCACCTTTTTAGACGTGATCGTTGCCAACGGCTCTGCCTCGGCCCACTTAGTGAAGTAGTCGATGGCGACCACAGCGTAACGGACCCCGCCCTTTCCAGTGGGCAGGGCGCCTACTAAGTCTATTCCCCAAATGGCAAACGGCCAAGGGGCCGAGATCATTTTTAGCTCGACTGGAGGAGCTCGGGTAACCGCAGCGAATCGTTGGCACTTGTCGCAGCTCTTCACGTATGAAATCGAGTCTTTGGACAGAGTCGGCCAATAATAACCTTGCCTGAGAACCTTTAAGGCCAAGCTTTGCCCTCCAGTGTGGTCTCTGCAGAATCCTTCGTGAATTTCCTGCAGGATGCCTTCGCTTCACTTGGAAGAACGCACCGGAGGAGAGGTAAGGAGTGCCCACGTCGGTACAACACTCCATCGACTACCGTATATCTCGGAGCTTGATATAGGACTCGCCGCGCATCGTTACGTCCCTCAGGCAGCTTGCCCTCGACGAGATATTCAAGAATGGGGGTCATCCAGGTTGGCATGGCGTCGATCATCTCGACCTCTGCCCGATATCCTTCTATACTTGGTTTTTCCAAGAATTCTATTGGCACCAACCCCAGGGTCTCTGTCTCTCCCGAGGTGGCGAGCTTGGCAAGAGCATCTGCATTGGTGCTCTGTTCTCGAGGTATCTGTTCGATCGATCCTCGCTCAAACGCGGACAGCTCGGCTTTTACCTTCGCCAGATAGGCGGCCATCTTAGGTCCCCGTGCCTGATATTCGCCCAGGACCTGGTTCACCACGAGCTGGGAGTCACTGAAGCACTGGACGGAGCTCGCCCTTAACTCCCTGGCTATCCTTAGGCCGGCCAGCAAAGCTTCGTATTCCGCCTCGTTGTTGGAGGCCTTGAACCCGAACCTTAGCGCCGAGTGGAACCTATGTCCCTCGGGGGATATCAGAATGATTCCGGCCCCGGAGCCGTTTTCGTTGGATGAACCATCTACAAAGATCTTCCACAATGATTGGGGCAAGGTGAGCTGAGATGAGTCCTCCGCTGGATTCTCCTGGAATCCCGTGCATTCTGCCACAAAGTCGGCCAAGGCCTGACTTTTTATGGCAGTTCGTGGAGTATAGAAAATCTCGAACTGACTGAGTTCGACCGCCCACTTTAACAAACGGCCTTAGAGGTTGATCGGTCATGACGTGTACCGAGTGAGATTGGAAGTACGGCCTAAGCTTTCGCGAGGCCGTGATTAGGCAGAACGCCAATTTTTCCATCAGTGGGTATCGTGATTCTGCCCCGAGGAGTCTCTTGCTGATGTAATAGACTGGCTTCTGAACTTGGTCCTCTTCTCGTACTAGTACGGCGCTAGCCGCGTCCTCAGTGATGGCCAGGTAGAGGAAAAGAGGCTCTCCTGCCTTGGGCTTGGATAGCACGGGCGATTCAGCCAGATGTGCCTTCAGGTCAAGGAATGCGCTTTCGCATTCTATTGTCCATTCAAACTTCTTGTTTCCTCGGAGCAAGTTGTAGAAGGGAAAACACTTATCGGTTGACTTGGAAATAAACTGGTTCAATGCGGCCACTCTCCCTGTTAAGCCCTGGACATCTTTCCGCGACCTAGGTGAAGGAAGCTCGAGCAGGGACCTGATCTTGTCGGGGTTTGCTTCGATTCCTCGGGTATTAACTATGAACCCCAGGAATTTCCCGGATGCGACACCAAAAGTGCATTTCTGGGGATTGAGCCTCATGCCATATTCTCGTAGTATTTTAAAACATTCTTCCAGGTCGGAAACATGGTTGTCGGTAGTCTTTGACTTGACAAGCATGTCATCAACATACACTTCCATGTTCTTTCCGATCTGGTCCGCGAACATTCTGTTTACTAGCCTTTGGTAGGTAGCTCCGGCGTTCTTCAGACCGAACGGCATGACCTTGTAGCAATAGACATTAGTCGGGGTCATGAAGCTGGTGTGTTCCTGGTCCGCCGGATTCATCGCGATCTGATTGTAGCCTGAGTACGCGTCCATAAAGGACATGAGCTCGTGTCCCGCCGTGGCATCCACCAGCTGATCGATCCTTGGCAATGGAAAACAATCCTTGGGGCAGGCTTTATTCAGATCGGAGAAGTCAATGCAGGTCCGCCATTTCCCGTTGGGCTTTGGAACTAGCACGGGGTTGGCGACCCAAATTGGAAATTTGGCTTCACAGATAAAGCCAAGTTTTTTAGTCGGGTCACTTCTTCTTCTAGGGCTTCAGCTCGGGTTGTTCCTAAACGTCTTTGCTTTTGAGACTTGGCAGGAACGCTTTTGTCCAGATGGAGCGTGTGCATGATGACACTCGGGCTAATTCCCACCATGTCCTCGTGGGACCAGGCAAATACATCTAAGTTAGCCCGCAGAAACGTAATCAGCTCCGTCTTCCTCTTGCTACAGAGGTTTTTCCCGAGCTTGACCATCCGTGATGGATTTTGTTTATCAATGTTTACCTCTTCGAGCTCCTCAATGGCCTGGAGCTCGGATCTGTCTTCGCCTATTCGGGGGTCGATATCCTTACTTAAGACGACTTTTTCCTCCTCGGTGCTCTGAGGTTTTTCAATCTCAGGGTCCGCCAGGGGTCCCTGAGATTCCTCTTCACTCTGAATGGCCATAGCCAGCTGCCCGGGTTTGGACTTTCCCTTCATGGAAATGCTGTAGCATTCCCTGGCAGCGAGCTGATCGCCCTGGATCGTGCAGATTCCCGTTGAGGTGGGGAACTTCATGGCGAGGTGTCGGATGGAAGTGATAGCCTCGAAGGCTATGGGCGTGGGTCGGCCCAAAATGGCGTTGTAAGCAGCGGAGCAGTCTATGACCACGAATTCGAGTAGCTTGGATACTGTTTGAGATTCTTCTCCTAGGGTGATCACCAGCTCGATCATCCCTATCGCTGTTGATCCTTCTCCCGAAAAACCATACAGCATCATGGAGGTTGCCTTTAGATCGGCGACAGTCAGACCCATCTTCTCTAAAGTGGATCAGAATAAAAGGTTCACCGAACTCCCGTTGTCTATTAGCACCCTTCTCACTCTCCGGTTGGCGAGCTGGACTGCTACAACCAAGGGATCATTGTGAGGGAACTGGACATGGCCTGCATCTTCCTTCGTGAAAATGATCGGTTGTCTTTCCAATCGCTGCTGTTTTGACTGACGCTGCTCCGGGACGAACTCCACTCCGTTATGAGCCTTTAGTTCATTCACGTATCTCTTCTGGGCACCTCTGCCTGTGCCAGCCATGTGCGGACCTCCAGAGATGGTGGATATTTCTCCTCCGACCACGGGAGGAGGGACGTCCTGATCTACCCGAGACTCGGGCTGACTGGCTGGGGTTTTTGGAGCAGGTTGGTTCGCTGGGACCCGGTTACGCGAGTATTGAGCCAAGGGGCCTGCCCGGATGAGAGTCTCTATCTCATCTTTGAGATGCCTGCAATCGTCGGTATTGTGGTCGACGTCGTTATGAAAACGACAGAATTTGGAAGTGTCTCTCTTCCCCTTGTGGTGTTTCAATGGCTCCGGCCTCTTCCAGGGGACCCGAGTAGAGTTGGCCAGGAAGATACTTTCCCTGGATTGGGTGAGTTCGGTATATGTCGCGAACACGAGCTTAAACTTGTCTACAGACTTATTCTTCTTTTGGCCGTGCTGATTGTTTTCGCCATTGCCCTTTCTCTTGCTTCCACCGGGCTGGTTGCTCTGTGCGACGTTCGGGGTTGCTGCCGCAACCTCCGCCCTTACCCCTGCAGGCTGATCGGGAACCTGGTTGGTTCCCACAGCTGAGGCCTCGGCTTCTTCCAAGTTTATCCACTCTTGGGCCCTGTTAAGGAATTCGTTGACCAAGCTGACTCCCTTCCTCTGTATATCCTTCCATAGGTCTCCTCCGACAAGGATTCCGGTTCTCATGGCCATGAGCTTGGAGCTATCATCTGCGTCCCTGGCTCGAGCAGCGACATTCGCGAATCTGCTCAAGTAGGCTTTCAGCGTCTCACCGGGCTGCTGTCTCACGTTAGCTAAGGAGTCGGCCTGGACTCAGGCGGCCTGGGAGGCGCGGAACGCCCTTTTGAAGTCAGCTGAGAAAGTCTTCTAGGAGCTGATTGACTGTCTTTTACTCTGCTTGAACCACTGCCTGGCAGGTCCGGTCAGTGTGGAGGGGAAGATTAAGCATCGCAGCTCCGGGCCAATGTTATGGGCCATCATTAGGGTGTTGAACATCCCCAAATGGTCCGACGGGTCTCCGTCCCCGTTGAACTTTGACAAGTGAGGCATACGGAAACCAGAGGGGTATGCCGTCGCTGCTATGTTGGGGGCGAAGAGTTCCATCTCGTCTCCCGAATCATATTCGTCTTTTTCCTTTTCTGATAGGAGCTTCCTCATTAGTTCTTCCATCTGAGTCAGGCGCTCGAGGGTTTGGTCCTGAGATCCTTGGTTATTCCGGGGCTGCTCGACACCCCCGGATCCATTGTACATATTAGGTGGGTTATTGCCCCTCCTATCTTGAGATAGGTTATTTGGGACATTCCCTCCGTTATGTACTTCGGACCGGGCCCCCCTGAGCGAGCCTGACTACCATCTCTAGCTCGATCCTCTCTGTGAGAGTTGAGGTGATCCCGAAGGTCGCCTCCCTGGGTGGTCTGGTGACTTTGTGCCGAACTTAATTGCTGACGCAGGTCTCCTCCAGAGAGATCACTCCGGCGATTGCCGGTCCAATGGCTCCTGCTAGATAGGCTAGGAGTTCGCCTTTGGCGGTGACGATCTGAGCTTTCCCCTGGTGCCCTGCTACGTCGGGAAGGTCCAGCAGACGGTGGGTTTCTCCTACTACTCCCATAGGCTGGGATGTCCCGGACTGGCCGAGGAGGAGACGGATATCTGATCGGAGATGGAGGAGGCCTGACTGGAGAGGCGATCCTAGTTCAGTCTGGACGGATCAAGTGTGGTGGGGGCCTTTCGGCCCTGCCAACTTGCTGGTCCTGCGCCGGGCGATCTGGATGAGGCGCAGGAAGGTCTTCGGGGACGGGCTGACGTCGTGGGCCCTCCTCGGATCTTCTTCGGGAATTTCCTCGAGCTCCTCTGGGCGTCCTCGAGGATGGCTGAGAGCTAGGAGTTGAAAGTCCTAACTGAACGGCTGTATTGTTGTTGTCTGGTCCCAGGCATTTCCCCGAAGTTTGCCTCTCGATGGTGCGATGAAGGGGTGGAGTTGGCTACTGGAAGTCTATCCGAACGGCTATGCCTGGACTGATTACCCCGGCGAGACTTAGGAGCCTCACCTTGCCTCTCTTCAACGTTAACGTTGGTTGTGAGAGGGGGTAGTCGGGCTAGGATATCCTGGATTTGCTGACTAGCTGTTGCTAACTGGCTCCTCAGCTGAACGTTCTCCATCTCCACCGCAGTATAATAACACGGGTTCGGATTAGGTGGCCGGGGCGCCGAACTACCAGTATCGTCTTGGCCCGCCAGCTGCTTTCCTGGCAGCTGCTGGACTTCAGGAATTTGTTCATCAGGGATGGCGGTATGATGAGCCTCCTGCCCATCATGTTGTTCTGTCTCGTTGCCATGCCTGGATCGAGTAGTCACCATAGTTGGATGTTTGCAGCAGCACTAATCGAACTCGCTCTCAATGAAAGCACCAAACTGTTGACGCGGTTCTTCGCCAACAGGTAATTAAGAGAAGGAGAGAAAAAGATTAGTGCTAAATGTGAACCGAAATAGATGTATGATCTTAGGGGACGAACGGGGTGACTCAAGACACGGTTTTTAAGTGGTTCAAAGGTTAAAATCCTTATACTCCACTAGTCAATATTATTGATCTATTCCCAGTATTTGGTTACAAAGTATTTCTTATAAGGGATTATTTTTCCCACCCTTATCAACTCCCAGGGTCTCCATATTTATAGGAGAAGGCACCTGGAAGTTGGTAAGGAGGTCATCCCGTGACCTTCTTATTTGTCCTATCAACTCTGTGACATTCATGATTAATTCCTAAACCTGACACATAAGTGTGGTCAAATCGATAGGTAAGGAGATAATGGGCCGCACGGCCCAATCCAGCCGTGGGTGTCTGAACACGCACGTTCCTGCTGCGTGTCCAAGAAGTCAGGGAGATATCGGACACGTGATGTCAGATATATGAACATTTATCTTGCGTGTGTTGACTTTACAAGGGGTCATAGCCTCCATATCTAGCTCGTACCACGAGCTGCGCATTTGACCCGACCTTCGGCCTTCCGATTCCTTGCTCTAGTCCTGGCGAGTCTTGGCGAGTCCTTGAGGATTCCTCGAGCTAAGGGGGGTACGACCTCAAGACAGGAGCTCCAGTCTGGGGGATGTTTATGGACTAACCATGATTAGTCCGAAGCTCGGCCTGCTAATCAGCCCGTGGGAAAATCAGGACGTACAAGTTGTAATCTTATTTAATCAATCACTTTGTCATTTGTATAATTTTGCTTAGAGTTGGTATAGTTTTGCTTAGAGTTGTAAGAGTCTTACATTTTCCATTGATGCAATATATATATCTCTAACAAGTAACACATATTTTTTTTAACCATATTAATTTATTATGTTGGGAGCATACTATTTTTTATTTAGTTTAAAATATATATACCATATCATTATGTGTATCTTGTGTATAAAAAATATGCGTGCTTAATATTACTCAAATATTTTTATGTGATGTTGTATATTATAGTTATTTAAAATATCTTATAAATTTTTGAGAAATTCAGAATAATTTATAGTGTCGAAAACACGGTTCAAACACTCTGCTGCACTCGTGTCTATTTTTTTTTTATACATGTATGAAACATGTTGTTTGAACCATGTTTTCAATACTATAAATTATTATGAATTTCTTAAAAAATTGTAGGATGTCTTAAATAACTATAATGTACAACATCATATAAAAAAAGTTAGGATTATAATTATTCAAGTGTCAATAACATGAAGGGATGCACCAATGCACCTATTTTTGGGATGCACTCTAGAATTCTCCAATGTTATTTTGTAAAGTACCATTATAAAAACTTATTTTGACAAAAGTGTCTATTAATAATACTAATTTTTTTTCATCTTAAAAAAATGTAAAAGACAATGGACTCCTTTGTAAAGGAGATTAGACTACATTATTATCTAGATATTGCCTTAAATAAACTACTTTTGTTGAAACTTGTATCATATACATTGGTGTAACATGGATTGTGATTCTATAAACTTAACAAATTGGACTATATTATAAATATTTTTTTTGGAAATTCTCCAACGTATACCTTATTTTTTGGTGTATTGGTGCGCTCCTTGGTGTTTTCTAGTTAAATTTTTTTTATAACGAAATATATTGTAGTTTTTTAGAACATCATATAAATTTTTAAAAAATTCTAAATAATTTACAGTGCCGAAAACAGAGTTCAAACAAGTTGTTTCACACGCATAAAAAAAAGGTCACGCATACAATAAATTGTTTTCAAAACTTCAAATTATTCATAATTTTCTCAAAATTTGCATAAGATTATCAATAACTACAATATATACCATTATAAAAGAATTAGAATTATAATTATCCATATGTTGAAAACACCAAAGGTGCACCAATATACTAAAAACTGAAATGTGCATTGGAGAAGCCCCTATTTTTTTTGACAAAACTATATTATAAATTTTAAACCAACATATAGCTACTCTTCACAATTAAGTTTGGGATTTAGATAAAATTATTACGAGGGGGCCGTGCCTTAATAATAAGGGCAATAAATTACTAAATCTAAAATGAAATAATTTGTTATAATTTATCTAATGAATAATTTTTTTTAAATAATTATAAAGAATTTAAAATTAAATGACATTTTAATATATTAATATTTTAAAAAATTAGAAATATTAACCTAAAATATATTATTTTTTTAAAGTATATAATGACACGTATATATTCTATTAGGTGCAAGTAACGTGCAATGCACATTTGCTTAGTTTTAATTAGAAAATTTATCAATTATTTTTATTATGTTCTTATAATTTCCATATAAATTTGTAAGAAATAAATAATATTATATATAAAAGAATGACATAAACATATTAAAAGAAAAATTAAACCAAAACATTGTCTATGTTTTCTTTTAAAAATAAATAATAATATAATAATCTTTTAGATCACAAATGATCATATTTAAGATACAAAACATTCATGTATTCAAAGCACACATCAATGATTGGAGAAGAAACTTATTTATTCTTGATAGAAGAGAAATGCTATTATAATTTCTTATGTAGTTTCATAGTCATTCTATTTGTTCACACACAAGACCTAATATAATGTATTTATAATGTTTGTTGTTATTTAATATGAATATATATATATATTTATATAAGTTAGATTAATTGATAAAACAAGAGTAATATGTTTTCTTTTTATATATAAATGATAATTTTTTTAATAAAAATTAAGATTATGTATTGTATATTGAAATTCCGTTTTTAATAATTACCAGATTAATTAAACAATGAATTAATTAAAATGCGTAATGGTAATTAGATGATTACACAGAAAGCAATTTTGTCGAGACAGAATCCGAACTTGTCACGACAGAACTGAACACAAAAATTAAACAGTACAAAAATTAAAGAACACAGCGAATTTTTACAAGGTTCAGAAACCCTTTCGGATATCCTACTCCTTGGGGCCACGCCCAGAGAATAAACCAATTAGTAAAGAAACAAAGTGTACAAAAGCATTGACTTAAACAATGTAAGACTCCCTCTTAAACTATTTCCGCAATCTTGTTGTACTCTTCTCTACGAATCTGGTTTGATGAAACGTTGATTCTCTTGAACTCCCTTCAAAGAATAGCGAGTGCACACTTCCGCCCGAAGTGAGACTTAGATAGAATCATCTCCCGAAGATCCTTATGAACACGTTCACAATAGACACTATCTGTCTACAATGGACTAGATAGATATCCACAAGTACACTCAGCACTCTCACAAAGATTAAGGTGAACAAACTTAATCTCTACAAATAAAGACACTCTTCAAAATAATGTTTACAAATATTGAAAATGGAAGAGGTGAAAATTCCAAGGGCCTTGGCAAGGTATTTATAGGAAGGGAAATCGTCCAAGGCCATGATTTTCTGGTATCTTTGAAATCAATTTGCGAATTCCTTTGATTTAGGAAAACAGCCAGCCAGATGGATTCTGTGTCGATAGAAAAGGAAACTGATGAGTCAGCAATGTGATCCGTTTGATCTGGCAGAACGAACATGGTCATTTTTCTTGACCATGTTCATTTTCGACTCCTTCTTTATTTCCAGGATAACCATAATCCTATATAATCCCTGAAAATAATCTCAAGATATTTGCACAAATATATTGTTACCAAAAATTGATTATTTGAGATAAAAAAGGTAACAAATATATTCATATGTAGAGATCTTTTCACATTACAAAATCAGCTGAGAATATTGCCAAATAAAACCGAAAATCAATATGGAGATACTACTGATTTTCCTTAATAACTTTAAAATATTTTGTCTAAAATAAAGTTAGCCAAAAAAGGACTTTACAATCTCCCCCTTTGGCAACTTGATAGACAAAAATATTTTAAGAGTTTATTTTGAAAGATCCTGCAAAGACAAACCAGATTAGAGCAAATAGTAATGTTACATTACTCCCCCTGCGAAAAGCATCTCAAAAGTAACAAGGATCAAAACATAAAACAAGATAAACCGATCAAAATGAACCTTTTACTCCCCCTTGTTGTCTATCAATAAGCCAACGGAGTAAAACCAACACAAAACACAATCCAAAGAGTCAAACTACTACCCCCCCCTCTTTGTCTAAAAAAAAAAACAAAAGACAATGACAACACAATTTTTCAAGCCTTCTTTGTGTGACCGAGACGGTTGTTACCAATGGGAAATGCATGTACTCCACTGCCTAGAGTTTTCACCATAGATGCAACAAGCAAAAACAAAGAGAATTTTTTTTTTTTTTTTTTAAAAGAATGAGAAAAAGAGTCTCTCTTTGACCGAATATAAAGAGAAGAAAATGACACTCAGGGATTTGATTTTATTCCTTTTCAAGACAAAATTAATGAATTGATATCCCAAAGAAAAGAAAACTTTGCACAGTCAAGGAAAATAAACCAAAAATAGAAACTTTTGATGTCAAATAATATAATAAGTGACAAAAACAATCAAGATACAACTTACCCTTTTTGACACACGCAAATTTGATTTCCCTCAAAAAGAAATATATATTATTATTATTATTTTTTTTATATTATTTTAAGTAGTAAAACCGAATGTACCCAAAAAAAATATCCCATTTTGATTAGTGCCCAATGTCTTCGTGCCCTTGCATGTGGAAAAAGAAACAATCATTATATCAAAACACATCTTTACTATAAGGTTTAGAAAATATATTTAATATAAATCATGCTTTTAATTTTCAAAATAAAATATCACCAAACATTTATTCCAATCACAAAAAATATTTCACTCAAATCAATCAGTGTGTATGAGACTTACAAATTTTGCCCAACAGTATATCTCAAGCATTTGTGTGTGATTGTGAAAGCAGAGATCATTGCCCTGTATGGCAATTTTTAGCCTTTTTCAGGGACATTGCCCTATGTGGCAATTATTAGCCTTTTTCTCAATGAGTAATCAAATTAGATGCTTTCACACTACACTAAAGGCTTGTTTTTAATAGTGGTAGAGTATCTTCTACATAATTGTTAGTTACATAGTTCCAACTTACTCAAGGTTAAGCAATTTACACAACAGTGTAGGTAGCTCTATTCTAAGATGGAGCTTGAAATATTTTTCGAGGAACAAAAGCTCACACACAAAACCACAGATTGGATTGAAGAAATATTAATTGGAGGGACTATTTGTTTTTTAATTTTATTTTGAAGAAAAATAGCATGAATTATATTAACTATAATTTCTAACCTGAAGTAAAAATATATTTTGACATAATGATTGAAACTTTTTCGATGAGCAAGGACAAGGAGACATCACACAACTTTTTTCAAGCACAGGGATATGGTACAGCACAAAACAAATTAATTGGGACAAACCCCCAAGGATTTCCTGAGGGAATCAAACCTGACTGTATCAAGGGCTTTTGTAAAAATATCTGCAATCTGTTTGTCACACTCAATATATTCTAAGACCAAAGTTTTATTTTCAACAAGATCCTCAGTGTGTCGAGACACATCATCAACACAAAAATATTTTTCATGAGAAATTTTCAAATGTTTTCCCAATCGACCTGGTTCACATTTACCAAAAGGATATTTACTTAAAATTGGTAAATCATGAACATGACTCATACATCCAATTTTTCTCAAATTTTCACAATCCACATGATCATGTTTTTCATGACACAGATTAGTATCACTCCTTGTAATTGTGTGACAATTGTGTGATTGAGATAATGTGTAACAATTATCGACAGATTTATAACCCTTCAAAACACAATTTTCATCTTGGTCAAGCACAAAACAATTATCAAGAGAAAAATTTACAAACAAGTCTTGGTCACAAATTTGACTTATACTAATTAGATTAGTATTAAGTCCATCAACCAAAAGAACATTTTGCAACTTTGGTAGTCCTTCAGAATTTAGAGTGCCACTACCAATTACCTTACAAGACTTACCATCTCCAAATGTGACTTCCCCATTTTTCAAAGTCTTGAAGTCAGTGAGTATGCTTTTGTTACCTGTCATATGCCTTGAACAACCACTATCAAAAAACCAAGAGTTAGAAGCACATGTTGTAAGACAAGTAAAGGCAGCAAGACATTTGAATTTATTTTTCTTCACCCAAACTTTCTTAGGTGGAGTCCTTTTCTTCAATGGCATTTGTCTCAAATTACCATGATGATTAAAGAAATTTTTGTGAAGAAGATTCATCAAGGTAAAACATTTAGGTCGAATATGACCTTTCACTCCACAGAAATTGCAAATTGGAATAAAATGACCAGATTTTTTATTCTCGAAAACTTTGTTATTGTTTTCCATCAAACGATTATCTGAACATACTTTCAACCATTGATCATCCATGTTTTTGTATGATTCTTTCAAAGAACCCTCATCCAAATCGGATTCATCTGAACCACCATGGGAACCCTCATCTGTTGAAATAGTATTATTTAAACAAACAAGATTCTCATTCACCTGCACAGAAGGAGGTCAGCAAGAAAAAACAGAAGTTAAGGCAAGATTAGACTTTTCTTCCTCATCACTACTTTCAGAGTCTTGGTCACTCCAAGTGACTGCCATGACCTTCTTATTTTTCTTTAAGGTATTGGCACATTCAGCTTGAATATGTCCAAAACCTTCACATTCCCTGCATTGAATACCTTTTTTATTAGTAGATTCAAAAGGTTTTGAAAAATTATTACCTTTGGAGGATTTAGACATGTTTTTCTTGTTACCAATCTTTTTCATAAACTTCTTAAATTTTTCCGATAACAAGATCATTTCATCATCATCTTCCTCATCTGAGCTTTCCATTTTCTCTTTGGAAGATTTCAAGGCAATCGATTTCTCCTTCACGGCAATTGGTTTCTCTTGGCGGATCTTTTGATTAAGTTCAAAAGTTCGAAGAGATCCCATTAATTCCTCAACTTTCAAGGTGTCAAGGTTCTTTACCTCCTCAATGGCTGTGATCTTGGATTGAAACCTGTCAGGAAGAGATCTAACAATTTTCCTAACCAAAACAGAGTCAGACAACTTTTCTCCTAAAGCAAAATATTCATTAGCAATGTCAGACAATTCTTCATAAAACTCAGTGAGGGTTTCTTTTTCAGACATGCGAAGGTTTTCAAATCTTGTGGTCAACATTACAAGCCTAGATCGCTTAACATCAGTGGTTCCTTCAAATTGAGTTTGAAGGATTTCCCAAGCATCTTTGGCAGACTCACAAGATGAAATCAATTTTATATAACTCTCACCAACACCATTAAAAATTGCATGTAAAGCTTTATTATTATAAATTGACAATTTATCTTCTTCATTAGACCATTCAAGTTCAGATTTTACCTGAGTCTTACCAGATTTCGAATTTATCTCGACAGGTGGTGTCCAACCAGATAATATTGATCTCCAAGCCCTTTCATCAAGGGATTTGATAAAAGCTTTCATCCTTACTTTCCAGTATGGATAATTTGTATCATTCAGCAATGGAGGGCGAGTTATAGATCTACCTTCTGCAAAGATAGACATTTCACAAGGCACAAAACAAACGGAAAAATACAAGATCGCACTAAGAGTTTAGTGACCCGCTCTGATACCAATTGAAATTCCGTTTTTAATAATTACCAGATTAATTAAACAATGAATTAATTAAAATGCGGAATGGTAATTAGATGATTACACAGAAAGCAATTCTGTCGAGACAGAATCCGAACTTGTCACGACAGAACTGAACACAAAAATTAAACAGTGCAAAAATTAAAGAACACAGCGAATTTTTACAAGGTTTAGAAACCCTTTCGGATATCCTACTCCTTGGGGCCACGCCCAGAGAATAAACCAATTAGTAAAGAAACAAAGTGTACAAAAGCATTGACTTAAATAATGTAAGACTCCCTCTTAAACTATTGCCGCAATCTTGTTGTACTCTTCTCTACGAATCTGGTTTGATGAAACGCTGATTCTCTTGAACTCCCTTCAAAGAATAGCGAGTGCACACTTCCGCCCGAAGTGAGACTTAGATAGAATCCTCTCCCGAAGATCCTTATGAACACGTTCACAATAGACACTATCTGTCTACAATGGACTAGATAGATATCCACAAGTACACTCAGCACTCTCACAAAGATTAAGGTGAACAAACTTAATCTCTACAAATAAAGACACTCTTCAAAAGAATGTTTACAAATATTGAAAATGGAAGAGGTGAAAATTCCAAGGGCCTTGGCAAGGTATTTATAGGAAGGGAAATCGTCCAAGGCCATGATTTTCTGGTATCTTTGAAATCAATTTGCGAATTCCTTTGATTTAGGAAAACAGCCAGCCAGATGGATTCTGTGTCGACAGAAAAGGAAACTGATGAGTCAGCAATGTGATCCGTTTGATCTGGCAGAACGAACATGGTCATTTTTCTTGACCATGTTCATTTTCGACTCCTTCTTTATTTCCAGGATAACCATAATCCTATATAATCCCTGAAAATAATCTCAAGATATTTGCACAAATATATTGTTACCAAAAATTGATTATTTGAGATAAAAAAGGTAACAAATATATTCATATGTAGAGATCTTTTCACATTACAAAATCAGCTGAGAATATTGCCAAATAAAACCGAAAATCAATATGGAGATACTTCTGATTTTCCTTAATAACTTTAAAATATTTTGTCTAAAATAAAGTTATCCAAAAAAGGACTTTACATATATTATTATAATAATGATATTTTATAACATTTGAATTTATATTAATATAATTATTAAATATGTAGTTTTGTATTAAATATTATTATAAGAATGATATTTTAAAATATTTTAATTTATATTAATATAATTATTATTAAATATTATTATAATAATGATATTTTATAATATTGAATTTATATTAACATAATTACTGAATATTTACTACCAAAATTTTATAAAAATTAGGGTTATGGTTGTTACACCCAAATTTCGAGAATAAATAAGTAGCCTCGAAATATAGGCTCGTAATGAGTAAGCTCGGGATTACCAAGTGCTAACATTATACTTGTACGAATTGTCACGTGGTTCCAAATCTGTCATTAGCGTTCGAGCATGAGTTGCAGGCTCGAAGGAAATAACCTTCTCTGAGGGATGAGCTTGACAAATTGATCAAGTGAGGAGGAGCGACAGCTGGAATGGTGAGCTCGAGGCCATGAGTAATCTCGAAAGTGCGTTGAGGCAATGCTCAAGCTCGATGACGCATTAACCACACACGAAAAAGTTGTTAGGAAATTCTTATTTCTTTGGGATTAGTTAAGATAATGTGTTAAATCTTAATTTTTGTGGGATCTTTATTTAAATAATGTATTTAAGTTGTATTATTAATATTATTCAAATATTCATTTGAATTTAAATACGTGTTGTAACTTCCCTAAATTGGAGGGAAGATATTCTTGTAACCAGGTTTATAAATAGACTGGATCTGGTCATTTGTACTCACGTACAATCTTGTATTAAGAAATACTCTGTAAAATTTCTCTCACTTGAAGCTTTCATGCAGAGTTCATAATAAAAGTGACTTGTGGACGTATGCAGATTTTAACTGCTGAACCACATAAAAATCTCTTTATTTTATTTTCTTCCTAATTTATTGTTTATTGCTCTACATAATTAAGTTGAAGAAAAACAACGTCAACAATGTTATTATATATTATAATAATAATATTTTATAACATTTAAATTTATATTAATATAATTATTAAAAATATATTCTTGTATTAAATATTATTATTATTATACTTGAATTTATATTAATATAATTACTAAATATTTATTCTACGTATTTTTTAGTTGATTTTAAATGTATATTTCATTAAATATTTGAAATAATTCATTAAAGTTTTATTGAAAAAAAACCATTAAAAAATCTATTAAATACACACTTTTATAGATAAGATTGGTTAAAAAAATTAATTTATTTCTTATAAAGATGCTTTAATTTAAGGAATTATACAACTTTATTTTATTTATTTTTGTTTAGTTCTTTCTTTTATGGATTTTTTTCTTCAATATTATTTCATATCCCATTAATATTAAAATACTATTTTGTATTTATTAAATTAGTATAAAAATGTGCCTTGAACAGAACTTTAATCAAAATTATTTTTAATATGATCAAAATATTCATATTTTAATTACATAATATCTAATATATGAAAAAAAATCTAATTTTAATATTAGTTGTTTAAAAAATAAAATCCAAGTTTAAAAATGTAATATATATATATTTAAATGGTTTTAATTTATTAATAACGTAAACATTTTTTTCTTCTTAGGTTTTTAATTACTTGAATTAATAATACATTTTTTTAATGTTTCTAAATAATGTTTTAGAAAATCTATTATATCACCATTTAGTTATACCAAACAATTTGTAAACATGGATTTTTTTTATATAACATTAAATATATTTTTTAATACATTAGATATATTATGTAATATGAATAAGAATATTTTGGTCCTATTGAAAATAAATTTGATGAAAATTATATTCAATGAATGCATTTAGATACTTATTTATTTGATAAATACAAGGGAGTTTTTTAATATCAACTAAACAATATTAAATATAGAAGACTCTAACTTCTCCCAAAAGGACTTTTGATAAGTTATTTTATAAATGCTATTTAGGATTTTTACCCCCCGAACTATTACCACTACCGTATCATGCCCCATAATTTTTTCAGGCTGTTAAAAATTCCCCCCGAAATATTTACAGTAATGTAAAGGACTTCCGTTAACTTTCAACACAGAATGCTGACATGGCTCTTTACATGCTGATGTGTCTTGACCATGTCAGCGCCATGCGTGTAATTTTATTATTTTTAAATATGGTTTTTATTTTTTTAATATATAAAAAATGGTTTAATTTATTAATTCTATTTTTTAGTGTTTAAATCATTAATTTTTAATATGATTATAGATTTTTTAATTTTAAAATTACACACATGGCGTGACATGGCCAAGACACATCAGCATATAAAGAGCCATGTCAGCGTTCTGTTAGCCACATGTGTTGAAAGTTAACGGAAGTCCTTCTTTACATTACTGTGAATATTTCGGGGGGAATTTTTAACGGCCTGAAAAAATTAGGGGGCATGATACGGTAGTGGTAATAGTTCGGGGGTAAAAATCCTAAATAGCCTTTTATAAATTAGAATAATTTTTATAATTCTTAATTTACTTATAAAAGATATTTTTTTATTATTTTTTAATAATAAGATATTTTTTTTATTGATATCCAAATACTTTGAAAAAAAAAGTTCATTAATATTTTTATATAATAGTTATCCAAATAAAAATGAGTAAAACCTTTTACTTATTTTATGCTTTTAGCCATGAGTAAAAACAGAAACTTAGCCAAACAAGTCTAAAATAGTTGTAAACTAGTAATGGAGCAAACAAAAACATACTAAAATTATATAATCTCTTAATTTACTTCGTAGAAATATTTTTTGCATTGTCTTGAAATTTTATATTCTCCACATGCAACTTTAATAAAAATAATAATGCAACTTTCATAATAATTTATTATGTTATCTCTCACATATTTGATCAATTAACTATTGATATAAAAATGATAGGGAGAGTTTAGAGTAAGGTACGACTTTTTACTTACTGGCAGGGCACGATTCTATTTTAGACATGTAAATTAATTATAACCCAATTTTTTTTTATGACGGTGTTAATTGTAGTCATAGCAGACCTTCTGCATATTTTTGAGAAATTTTGGATAATTTATGGTGCCAAAATCAGGGTTCAAAAAGTATATTTTCTACGCGTATAAAAAATAAAAGTACACGTACAACAAAATATTTAATTTATAATTTTAACATCACAAAATATTAAGAATTTCCCAAAAATTTAAAAGAGGTATGCTATGTCTATAATGATTATTGTCATGAAAAAACTAGAATTATAATTGAATTACGTTCCTAAAACAAAATCATTCCGTACAGGTAAGGCAAAAAGACGTATTTTATTGTAGATTTTTCCAAAAGTAATATTCTAAAAATACATATGTTGTTTCCTTCCCTGAATTTGGAGCAATTAATTTATGACACTAATTAGTTATCATATTATTTCAATAATATGTTTAATTACTTAATTGGAAAAAATTAAGGTTATATTTATTCATCTGATCTTGTTTTTATTAAGTAAATATAAATAATAAATTTAATACATTATTTTCTTGGATTTTTCTTAATTTCAGTTATTTTCTCCTTCAATTAGTGCTATTTTATTATAGTATTATGCATTTTATTATTTTGGATTTTTAATGCTCAAGATGTACAGATAAATCTCAATTATCTCTTGGGTTATCAACGGTGGTCACTATGCTCCTTTAATACTGCTTGTTTTTCTTGTGCCTGATGAGACTAGATTTGTGTCATGTATGGTTATCTTTTGCCTTTGGAGGATATTTTTACGTCATGCTATGTGGCTTGTTTGTGTGTACTTTGAGTCTAGTTTTGTGTCATCGCCTTCCTTGTCGTCTCATGCTACTTTTGTGTCGCTAACGATGACATCTTTAGACCATCTCTATTAAAAGATGTAACTTTTGTATCAAATTTAGCATAAAAAATGAGTTAATGTTGTATTTGACTCAATATTTACAATTGTGCTACAATGCACAATATGCAAATTAATACAAAAAAATCAATAGTTCATTTAATATTTATTGAAAATATACAAATTTTTTTTATAACTTTTAATATCCAAATTATGTACTCCAAAAAATTTGTTATTAAACAAATAAATAAAAAATGATATATAGTTGGTTATTAATTGTCAATTACTCAATTATAATAATTAGTGGAAATATGGTAAATAAAAAGTAACATTTATTGATGTGTCAAATTTAGCCCATGCTATATGTTATCCAATAAATTAGCATTTGTGACGTGGCAAATAATCTCTTGACACGTGGTTGACACCTGGAGCGTCTGCTAGAGTATCGACCAGGAGACACACCAGAAGCAGGACAGACCTGTTTTTACCACGACCAGACTGGTCGGTGGTTCCGCTGGCAAAGCAACATTTATGGAAAGATCTTATGTATCCCGAATTTATTTCATGCAATCTTCTGAATATCCCATGATTCAGGGGATAATATCTGTAACAATATTGGGCAACCCTCCATGAGCCTATAAAAAGCAGGAGATGGCTCATGGGAAGGGACTTTTGGAGCCCGGAAATCATAGAGATATAGAAATTATCTGTGAAAACTTGTATTGTTTATGAGGAGTGTTGAAACTCATTGAACCCAAGTTCTCTGATCACACTTTTGTTCCCATATCAATATCATTCTAAGTGGACGTAGGTCATTACCAGATTCTGGGGCCGAACCACTATAAATTACTGTGTTTTCTTTACTTTTGTCATTACGTTATTATCTATACATATTCGTCTATATCATTCATATTTTGACTCCGTGTCAGTTGGCTAAATCGAGGGTCAACATTCTGGTGCTTTCGTTGAGAGGACGACTCATCATTGTTGATAAAACTAATGGTGAAAGCAGGGAAGAAAGCTGCTCAGACTGCCGCCGCTGCACCGTCGAATCCGCCACCTCCTCCTCCCCCTGCAAGCATGGCGGAAGATGAGCCGCAACTAGATTTTGAAGAGGAGGAAATGGACGATGCGACTTTGAGGAGCACCTTGGGCACGTTGCAGGAAGAGCTGGCTAGTCTGAGAGCCAATCAAGAGACTGCCGCAGAAGCTATGGCAAGGCAGCAGCAGGAACTTGATCGTCAGAGGGCGGAGTTAAGCGAGAGACAAGAGGAGGTGGATCGCCGCCAGACTGAGGCCATGGCAGCCCTTGAAGTGGCCTTGCTGTTGGCCAGAAATCAGGCCGCGCCTGCCTCGCAGCCTAATCAACCTGAAACTGGGCCACCCCAGGGAGGTCCCAATCCTAGCCCACCGGTCCATCCTTCAAGTCCGCAAAGGCCTGAACAGCCCCAGATGCCCCATGACGACGTCCCACTGGACCCCGAGGCAGATCCACCATCCCACGCTGCTCGAGGTAATCCCCCGCAGCAAAGGCAGAATAGGGCCGAGCGACAGCCTCGTAGTCCTAGACGCCGCGAGAATGATGGGCCACACCAAGCGAACAGGGGTCACTACCCTCCTGGTAACAGGAGAGACTCGGAGTTAGGCTCTGCGGTCCGTGGATCCCAACAGCATGATAATGCACGGGGACATCGCGACCAGCGCATGCCACCCTCTAACGCTCGGGGTGTTTCTGCCAGAGACGGGAATAGAGGGAACAACCAGTCTTACCATAGCCAGTCAAAGTTCAAAGATGGCCACGGCTACAACGAGGCTGACTCAGGCAAAAACAATGCTGATGGGAGGAACGGAAATAAAGGTAAGAGCAGGAGCCAAATACCTCAAGATGATCAACCAAATAGACAAGATGCTGGGGGGCAACCCAGGCAAAATAATGTCTTCAACCGGCTCGGAGGTAGCGAGCAACGGAGAAGAGAGGAAGATCTAAGAGACATACTCAATGATCGTCGAGAGAAGCATGGTGAGAACATCCCCCCAGCAGCAGAGACCGTAGCTATTCCTACTGCGTTGCAAGCCCAGATAGACGCACTAAATCAGGCTGTGCAACAGTTGGTCGGAGGAAGGACCTCTTATATTGACCACGATAGAAGAAAAGGCACTCCATTTATCCAAAGAATAGACAACGCAGAGACTCCCAGCAAGTTCAAGATGCCCACGCTCCCGAACTTTGATGGATACGGAGATCCCGTCTCGCATGTGAATAAGTTTGAAATCCAGATGGACATTCAGAAGGTGTCCGAAGACGCTCGGTGTAGGATCTTTCCTGCAACACTTTCTGAAGCCGCGCAGGAATGGTTCTTTAAGTTCCCACCTGCAAGCATAGTTTCCTAGGAAATGTTCGTAAGGGAGTTCTACGGACAGTTCTACGCAGGTCGTGTCCACCCGACCGAAGCAAACCAACTGGTTGAGATCCACCAGCAAGATGGAGAATCACTGAAAGATTACATCCAGCGCTTTATGCGAGCGGCAGCCGGAGCAAAGACAGTCGGGGACGAAGGAAAAATGATGGCTATAACCGCGGGAGTGAGGCGCCGTTCGCCCCTATGGAAAAGTCTTCGTAAGGATGGGGTTAGAACCACCCAGGAATTCTTAGACCGAGCTGATCGGTATATCAAACTCGAAGAAGCCATTGCCGATGATGGAAAATCCTCGAACAAGGGCAAGAAGGCTGCCGAACCCGCCAAAGCCGCCAATGGCACCAAACCAAATGGCAACGGCAAGGGCAACGGAAACGGCAACGGTAATGGCAAGAATGGTGGGAAACGGCAACACAATGAGCCTTCCACCTCCGACAATAAACGAGCCAAGGGTAATCGTTATGAACCTAGGTTCACTAACTACACTGCCCTCGTTGAGTCTCGAGGAGAGGTTTACCAGGCCACAAGCTCTAGTGTGCCCTACAAGAAGCCTGGGTCCATTCGAAAAAACATTTCAAAAAGAGACACTACCAAATTCTGTCGTTACCATAACGACTATGGACATGACACTAATGAATGCAACCAGCTAAAAGATGAAATCGAGTTCCTCATTAGACAAGGACACTTGAGAAGGTACGTACGGGCCTCGGGAACTTCCCAACGAGAAGTTCCAGGTGGCAACGAGCAGACGTCCACACGCCAACGCTCGCCACCATTACAGCCTGCCCCCGTAGCCGGAACACTTTTAACCATCTGTGGAGGCCCACACCTCGCTGGAAATAGCGGAAAGGCTAGAGAACGATATGCTCGAACTCTGCGCCACGACCAGGACATCAAGATGATGACTGTGGAGGACCGAGCGCCGAAAAAGGCCCGCTCAGAGGAATGCGGGATAACCTTCTCTGAGGGCGATGCCCAACACGTCCGGTTCCCACATTCCGATCCGCTGGTCGTGGATATCCAAATGGCCAATATGATGGTAAAAAGAGTACTGGTCGATACAGGGAGTTCAGTGAATATCCTGTATAAATCAACGCTGGAACGCGTGAAGCTGTCCGTGAAGGACTTGGAGCCCTGCAATCAAACCATATACGGCTTCTCTGGAGAAGGACTCGCACCAGCCGGAATGATCAAACTCCCAGTAACAACGGGTACAGCGCCTGCCTCAAGGACATTACTCGCCACTTTTGTAGTGGTCGATTGTCCTTCAGCGTATAACGCCGTTATTGGAAGACCCATACTGGTTGAACTAAGGGCCATCATCTCCATGTGGCATCTAGCCATGAAATTCCCAACGGACGCAGGGGTAGGATGCGTTTTGGGAAACCAAAGGGAGGCCAGGGAGTGCTATAACGCCTCGATCACAAAGGCAAAAAGTGGAGCATCGAGGAGCGCTACTCCAGAACGATTACAGATGACGGAAGACAGACAAACCCAATCAGGTGGAAAAGTCACCAAATAGGGTGTTGCCCAAAGTGAGGATATAGATTTGGATCCTCGCTTTGGGGATTTTGAAGAAAATGTTGGACCCGTCGAGGACCTGGAGGAGGTCCATCTCGATGAAAAAGACCCGACCCGAATTGTAAGGATTGGGAAGAATTTAGAACCTACCGCGAAACAGGCGCTGGTGGAATTCTTGCAAGAGAACCAGGGAGTTTTCGCCTGGTCACATAAAGACATGGTCGGAATAGATCCTGCGGTGATCAGCCATGTCGTGAACATAAACAAAGTCTTTCCACCGGTGCAACAAAAAAGAAGGCTGCTCGATAAAGACAGATCAAGAGCCTTGAAAGAAGAAGTCGAAAGACTTAAAGAAAATGGGTTCATCAGGGTGGCGTTTTATCCATCATGGGTCTCCAATCCGGTGTTGGTCCCCAAGCCTAACGACAAATGGCGGACCTGTGTGGATTTTACAGACCTCAATAAGGCCTGCCCAAAAGACTGCTTCCCACTCCCGAGGATCGACCAGCTAGTCGATGCAACTGCTGGGCATGAGACCCTTTCGTTCATGGATGCGTATTCAGGCTACAATCAGATCAGCATGCATCCCCCTGATGAGGATCATACCAGCTTTCGGACCGATACGGGCTTATATTGTTACAAAGTAATGCCCTTTGGACTGAAAAACGCAGGTGCAACTTACCAACGATTGGTCAACCACATGTTCAAGGAGCTGATCGGAGTAAGCATGGAAGTATATGTGGATGACATGCTGGTAAAGTCCAAGAAGGCTGAAGGACATGTGAAGGATTTGCAAAGGTGCTTTGATGTGTTAAACAAGTACCATATGAAGTTGAATCCCCTCAAATGTTCCTTTGGAGTCGGGTCAGGAAAGTTTTTGGGATTTATAGTGAATTCAAGGGGAATCGAGGCCAACCCCGACAAGATAAAAGCCCTGATCGATATGAAGTCGCCAGAAAAGATCAAGGATGTCCAAAGCCTGACCGGAAGGATAGCTGCCCTTAGTAGATTCATCTCAAAATCAACTGACAAGTGCGTTCCATTCTTCAATCTACTTAGGGGAAATAAAAAGTTTGAATGGACGGAAGACTGCGAGCAAGCATTCCAGACAATAAAGGCTCATATGTCGCAACCTCCTATCCTATCAAAACCAATGGAAGGAGAGACTTTGTATATTTATCTGGCGATTACCGAAGTTGCTGCTAGTGCGGTACTGATACGGGATGAAGAAGGCGTGCAGAAAGCTGTTTACTACGTCAGCAAAAGGCTGATCGGTGCAGAATTAAAATACCCACCGATCGAAAGATTAGCATATTGCCTAATTCTAGCCTCCCGAAAGTTGCGACCGTACTTCCAAGCCCATCCTATCACGGTTTTGACCGACCAGCCCCTTCGGCAGGTCCTCCAAAAACCTGAGGCGGCTGGACGACTGTTAAAATGGGCGGTCGAATTGGGACAGTTCGACGTGACTTATTCACCGCGAGCAGCAATAAAAGGGCAAGCCTTAGCCGATTTTATTGCGGAGTTCACCGAACTCCCCAGCAACGAGTTGTGCAAAAAACCTGAGGCGCCCATGCCTCAAGACAAGACTCCTTTGTGGAAACTATTCACAGATGGATCATCTAATGAATCTCACGCTGGAGCGGGAGTGATATTGATAACGCCCGATGGGCATCGATTTCACTGCGCAATCAGGTTTGATTTCGCAGCGTCAAACAATGAGGCGGAATACGAAGCACTCCTCGCTGGACTGAAAATGGCCAGGGAGATGAACATAAAAGCGCTCGATATTTTCAGCGACTCTCAGCTGGTCGTGAATCAAGTCCTGGGAGAATATCAAGCGCGAGGGTTAAAAATGATGGCCTACCTTAATAAAACAAAAGATTTGCTAGCACAGTTTACAAAATACACCCTCCAGCAAATTCCGCGAGACCAAAATTCGAATGCAGACGCCTTGGCCAAACTTGCAAGTGCCAAAGATGCTGACACCTTGAACATAGTCCCAGTAGAGAGATTAAGTGAACCAAGCATTGATGCGGCCGAAGCCAGCATGGAAATTCGAGTAGAAGATACATGGATGGCACCTTACCTGGAGTATCTGACAAATGGGACATTGCCAGTAGATAGAAACAAAGCCAGAACTCTGCAAAGACAAGCTGCTAGGTACATACTGCTCGACGGTGTTATGTACCGAAGAGGATATTCAATGCCACTGTTCAGGTGCATTACATCAGAAAAAGCTAAGGAACTCATGAAAGAGGTGCATGAAGGCTTCTGCGGAGATCACGCTGGGGGGCAAAGTTTGGCGAAAAAAATTCTTCGACAGGGCTATTTTTGGCCAACGATGAACGAGGATTCAATGGAGTACGTACGAAGGTGTGATAAATGTCAGAGGTTCTCCAAAATCCCACGAGCAGCTCCAAACGAGCTAAAGCAGATGCAAAGCCCGTGGCCTTTCGCAATATGGGGAATAGATTTAATTGGATCACTACCGACAGGAAAAGGAGGAGTAAAGTACGCAGTTGTGGCAGTCGATTACTTTACAAAATGGGTCGAAGCTGAACCACTCGCAACCATAACGACCAAGAAAGTTCTCGACTTTGTCATCAAGAACATTGTGTGCCGGTATGGTTTGCCCAGAAAGATAGTTTCAGACAACGGAACCCAATTTGACAGCGACCTGTTCACCGATTTCTGCGAAAGGCATGGGGTAATCAAGAGCTTTTCTTCAGTCGCACACCCCCAAGTGAATGGGCAAGTCGAAGCTGTAAACAAAACCCTCAAGGACACCCTGAAGAAAAGACTTGAAGAAGCGAAAGGAGCATGGCCAGAACAACTACCGGAAGTCCTCTGGTCGTATAGAACATCTCATCGAACAGCCACAGGGCGTACCCCATTTTCCTTAGCTTATGGGTATGAGGCCATGATACCCGTCGAGGTAGATCCCCCCTCACATCGGCGTTTAACGTATGATCAAGAGAAAAACAGCCAGCTAATACTGGAGTCCTTAGACTCAATTGATGAGATACGAGAAAAGTCTCAACTCCGAGTTGCTGCTTATCAACAAAAAGTCGCCCGGTACTTTAACTCCAAAGTTAAAGAAAGAAGATTCAACGTCGGAGACTTGGTGTTACGACGAGTCTTCTTGAATACCCGCGACCCCACTGCTGGCGTGCTCGGACCTAACTGGGAAGGTCCTTACCAGATTGAAGAAGTCCTTCACCCAGGCACCTACAAACTTGCACGCTTAAACGGAGATCTCGTTCCACGTTACTGGAATGGAGAACACCTGCGCAAGTATTATCAATAAACAGCCCTTCTTAAAGGACTGGCTTGTTCAAATTTTCCCATTAATTTTTACAAGTTTTGCAAAGAGGGTTAGCCACGGTGTATGGCTAACTGCTCGTATATGTAAGATTTTGTTTCAGAATCATTCGTAAAGACATGATTAGTCCATTTTTAATACGAAATTATAAGGGACTGTGCTCAGCCAGTCGTTCTTGCCAACCTTTGTGAATTTACATTTACAAGTATTTGTTCATTACGTGTGTTGTTTTGCTGTATTACAAGTATCATTTTTCCGCGCGAACAGGAATGTTCGGACAGGCCATGGTCAAGGCAAGTGACCAAGGACCTAAGAGCTCCTCGATCACTTGGGGGGCATATAAGGCACATCGATAGCAAAGCATACTCTCAAGGTATGTAAACACATGAACAAAATGAGTGAAAGCATGCTTCAAGTACTTAGAGTATTTTTTCAAAATATATGATGCCAAAGTACTATGCTAAGTTCGGTCATACGGACAAACGTTATAATAAGTAAAAATATTATAACACCAAGAGTTAAGCTTTTACACCGCAAGCATTGCTGCTTGGATGTAATTGTTCAAACAAAAAGATTTACTGCCCGTGTAGCAAAGTTTAAAAAGAAATTATTGTCTTTACATTGCGACCCGTGGGTCGCGTGTTTAAAAAGAAAGAAGAACAGCTAAATAAATTAAGAGGCATGGGGGGGCAGGAGGATCCTGGGCAACAACCTGGTCAGTCTCTTCCTCGATGGTTTCTTCATTCAAACCAACGACGCTTGGGGTTGCAGGAGTCGCAGCTCTCGCCTCCTCTTCAGCCAGTTGAGCAGCGCACCGAGCCAACTCCGCAACTCTGACCTCCTCTGAAAGGTAGCTAAATTCAGCACCCTGATTGTGTTTCCAAAAGTTATAGAAACATCGGAGTGTCTCCCTCTTGTACTTTTCCAGATTCTTGGAGTTGTCAAGCTCCGACTGCTGCACCTTGCCCTCGAGAGTGGCAATAGTCTCGTCCTTAGACTTGACTACCCCCTCCAGATGCTTGATCTCGCGGAGATGAGTTTTATTGTACGACCGGTACTCTTCCCTCAGCTTAACCGCTGCATCTTTAGCAGCTTCAGCCGCAGACAGTTTGGTCACCGCTGCATCCCGCTCTCAGACCACCGTCCCCAACTCCTTAGCATGTTTGGCTTCAGCAGCCGAAAGCTCCTCAGCCGCCTTCACCTGATGTTTCTCGAGAACTTTAGCCTCAATCTGCTCAAAGTAGGCCTGGGCTTGGGTACGAGCAGTAATGGCAGAAAGTAAGGCCTGTAAACGAAAGAAAAAGAAGTCAAGACTTATCACGAGAACTGAAAAAACAAAGACTCGGGAAACAAAGAAATACTTACGCTGGAGATCTCGTTCAGAGTCCTGTTCAGGATCTGATCGACTGGTAGCTCTACAGCTTGGATCATGGCGGCCCCAACACGCTCACCTCTGCCAATCCGTTCAATTCGATCCTTAGCGGATCGAATGGTATGGCTCATGAGCCTGGCCTCATGAGCCTCTTCGCGAGAAAGATGCTCCCTAGCAGGCGCAGGTGGAGGATTGGACCGAGCAGGGGTGTTTTGCTGTTCAGAAGGAGCTGGAGGAGGGGTAGGAGTTCGCCCAGTTGGCGCAGGACTTTGCCCGGTTGGAGTGCCCTGAGGAAGGTCTTCTGGTCGACTCTTCTTGGCTGAAGGGCCTCGACTGGTTTCACCAGTTCGTTTCTTTGACCTCCGTTGAAGTTGAGGGACTTCCTCTTCCTCTTCGGCCTGGTACATGTCAAAGATATTGGGAGTCGACATATCTGCATGAAAATAAACACAAGAGGTTAGTAAGGGAAGAAAAAGGTGAAAATAAGTAATACAACAGAAAGAAGATAATAAAGTGAATACCCGAGCTACAACTACTAGTCGCTATACTATTGACTCTATTAATCATATACTCATTTTCTGGCATGAAGAAGTTTGGCCCTAGATTTGGAGCATATGTAAAGTTGCCATCCCCGTCAAACATGTGACAGGGGATTGGCAGACCATTTAAAAGCGAAATAACGTTACCATTGTCATCAGAAGACTCTTCCAAGTCAACAACTGGTTCTTTGGCCTTTTCTTTCCCCTTGCCTTGGGGAGCAGAAGGCCTTTCTGCAGAAGGGCTGCCCGTGGGTTCCCTGATCGTAACTCCTGTTGGCCTCCTCCTTGGAGAGGGCACAGGAAGTTGCTGCTCGGGAACCCCCCCGGCAGTGGGTTCGTCCGTTTCGGACCCTCTATTGTCATGGCGAGGAGCCAGAAGGCCAGACGACCTCAAATTCTTTTCTTGTGTCAAGGTCTTGACACATTTGGTAGCGGCAGACATCTTGGCCAGAGTGTCAGACCTCGACACCATGTCTGGTGTTGGGGTCGGGCGCAACCAGGGGCCTGAAAAGCAAGTCGAGTTTGAGAAATGACGAAAGGAAATACTCTATGATAAAGTATCGACCAAGGCAAAGAAAAAATTGTACCTCCTCTCGCGAAAGCCAAGTTGTTGCTGGATATATCCGGAGTAAAGAAGTACTCCTTGTTGTAATGTCCCACGTTTGATATGTGGGTGGTGCCACTCAAAAACGTCCGGCCAGTTTCCTGATGACAGAAGTGAAAAAAGCCCGTCCCGTTGTGTTGAGGATTGGACTTAAGGTCAAAGAGGTAGTTAACCTCATGAGGTGAAGGTTCTGGCCATTTGTTAAGTTTGTACAGGACATAGAGTGCAGCCAACATCCTATATCCGTTAGGGGTTATTTGAAAGGGAGCGACGCCGAAATAATTGGCCACCCCCACAAAGAAAGGATGAAGAGGGAGATAAGCCCCCGCTTCAATGTGATACCGGGACCAGGCGCTGTTTGCCCCTCCTGGACGGTTAGCCCTCTGCTCCGCAGTAGGACGTGTAATGGTTACCCCCGTTAGGGGGTATTTTCTGAAGCAGTTCGCGACCATCCGAAGGGTCATCGAACTAGCTGGAGGAGTGTACCACTCGACATCAGGTGGATTGCGATGACGAGGACGAGCCCCAGTTTGGATATTGGGGTCAGGAGTAAGATTCTCTCGACCACTGGTCGAAGGAGCCCCCGCCTGCGAATCAGGCTGGGCAGAAGGAGAAGGGTTACTTTCAGATTCGGGCCTTTTCTTGCCAGAGGATTTTGAACGAGCCATTGAAGGAGAATGGTGCGGTCTAGAAGAGGCTCGTGAGAAGGGTATCTGGTGGATGCGATCGGCTAGTTGTTCTTCTCCCTCGAGCAGTTGGGCAAGGAGGTCGTCGTCGATGGGTCTCTCACCTCCCCACAAATCTGGCATTAAAATCTGCAAACAGAAGAATGGGGAGGCGAGGTCAGAGGAATCTAGGAGATTCTTAAAGTAACGCTGGTCGAAGTATAAAAGCTAAGCCTTTATATAACAGCATTCTAACTAAGTCTCTCTGCGCAAACAGTTTAAAAAACGGACCAACAGGGTGAAAGTGAAAAGTTTTCCTGAAAAGCTTTTTCGACTCCCCTCACAACGGGAAGAAATTATTTCCAACTGGTTTAAAAAATCGAAATGCTACTTCGATCCTACGTCCTAAAAAGCACTAATCCTGGGTTTTAAACCTACTCATAAGCCTACGTTGCCTACAAAGACATCTTATCTATAGGCGTTCAAAAAAAAAAAAAAACCAGAAACCAAGAGATTCAAACAGTACACCATTTAAGAGCATGCACCACAAAAGGTTAGAAGCATGGAGTTTCAGAGTAACTTACCAAGGAAAGTGGTCGTGAAGATGGAAGTGAAAGTTTCGGGAGTCAATGAGCCCACCGTCTGATCCTACAGCATAAAGGAAGGTTCGCCGGAGAGAGTAAAGCTCTGGTTTTTAGGGTTTTTCGACAAAGAGATGACATGCGTAAAAGGAAAGAAGTGCCTCAAGTAACCTTATATAAGTTTTTCTTTGGTGTTCAAAAGGCGTGATCATTAGTTTTCCATTTTCGAAGTATGGGGAAGCGTAATGGCCGTCGTAGTTGTTTATGGGAAACTGAAAAGCCTTGATTAGACAGGAGTGGTTTGCTTTTTTCAAGAACGCACGAAGGGCTCTGACACGTCAGGAGGGGTTACCGAAGGGTCGTTCGTTCAAAGTTTATTTACTGTTCGTGGTAAATAAACTTTGGGGGGCAAATGTTATCCAATAAATTAGCATTTGTGACGTGGCAAATAATCTCTTGACACGTGGCTGACACCTGGAGCGTCTGCTAGAGTATCGACTAGGAGACACACCAGAAGCAGGACAGACCTGTTTTTACCACGACCAGACTGGTCGGTGGTTCCGCTGGCAAAGCAACATTTATGGAAAGATCTTATGTATCCCGAATTTATTTCATGCAATCTTCTGAATATCCCATGATTCAGGGGATAATATCTGTAACAATATTGGGCAACCCTCCATGAGCCTATAAAAAGCAGGAGATGGCTCATGGGAAGGGACTTTTGGAGCCCGGAAATCATAGAGATATAGAAATTATCTGTGAAAACTTGTATTGTTTATGAGGAGTGTTGAAACTCATTGAACCCAAGTTCTCTGATCACACTTTTGTTCCCATATCAATATCATTCTAAGTGGACGTAGGTCATTACCAGATTCTGGGGCCGAACCACTATAAATTACTGTGTTTTCTTTACTTTTGTCATTACGTTATTATCTATACATATTCGTCTATATCATTCATATTTTGACTCCGTGTCAGTTGGCTAAATCGAGGGTCAACACTATATTTTGTGCAATATTTGGCAAAACTTTTAGCATGTGTTAAATTTGGAACACTTTTTGGAACATCATTGGAGTTATACTTTTTGTAAGATGTGCTAAATATAGCATTGCACCAGCTTTTTGGCATTGCATTGAAGATGCTCTCATATTCAAAAACTCCAAACATAATTTTTATTTTATTACAATAATATTTACTTCCTTTTGTCTTAGATTCTTTTTCTTCCATAAATATATATAGATACTCTACAATCCAAAATACTTCATTTTAACCTTATTTTTAAGAAATTACTTATATTTGTTGGTTTTATTGGTCTAATGAACATACTAGATCTAATGGTGACACTTTCAGCTTTAGAGGCTTCACAGATAAGTTTTAGCCTTTTCATTATACAAAAAAATTTCGGAAGATGTTTCTTCCAATATGAAAATTTTCATAACAGTAATATTATCATTATTATTATTATTTAAGATTTGACACTAATCTACTTTATTTATTTATATATTTTGTAGGTGTTCTTTTGGTGGGACGAATTTGAGGTTAAACTATAGGAGTTCTTCATATATATATTAAAGTTTTATTGTCTAAATTCTTGGGGCATCTATTTATCATGTTTCGGTTACAATTTTATATTGCGATCTATGGATTGGCTTAGCATGCCCTTAGGCTAGACAATAAGCTTTATTGGATGAAAGAAATCACTCCTCCTATTTGTAACTATGTTCCTATTTACTCGTAATAAGATATAGTCTTCCTTTTAAAAAAAATGTTAGTTATATATTATATAATTGATTTTTGAGAAGTTATATATTTATCATAAATTTTAATATACTAATAATATTAAATTAAACTATAATACAAAGAAAAACAATACAAATAATGGAAGAAAAAATAGTAATGGTTTAAATAAAGGATGCTGGTAGCTTTTCACATAAAATATGAAGCAACATTATGCCTCTACTATTAGAGATGCTCTTAATTAGGCTAGATATAAGTTAATGAAAGATTTTCTTTAACCAACTTTTGTTAGATTAAAGCACTTTTTTTAAGGTTTTAAATGCTAAAATAAATTGAGTAAGAGCACAAGAAAATAAGAGAAAAAATGGAATGGTGTATTTGATTGTGCAAAAATCCAAACTTCTTATGTTGACCAACAATTCGGCCATCAACACGGAGTCAAATAAACGATATGAAATTTGGGAACTGAACTACAATAGAAAAACGACACAGTTTTATAGTGGTTCAGCCACAAATATTGATAATGACCTACGTCCACTTATACTTTTATTATTGTAAAAATTCTCCCAAAAACCTACGATTAGATGAGTCTGTACCAACTGAGTTTTGTAAGCTTGAGAGAATACAAGAAAGTATGAAACATGACAGCTTCTAGCTTTTTGCTAGAGTGTTTAGTGTGTAAACTAATGATTCATTAAGCTCTCTATTTATAGGCTTAGGAATTTACATAGATGGGTCGTGGGCCTTACATGACTTGCCTGACAAGCAATAATCAAATAATGCATAAATAATACATTTTATATTTGAAACAAGAAATATCTAGTAAATATCTCTATGCTAACTAACTTTAAATGTTCTTTTTGCAGCATACGACCAGCTCTGGTCGAGTGTGCATCGACCGTCGTGGTAGTGATCTGTTGAGTGAATCCTTGACCAGTTGTATGATGAAACTCCGTGAGAATCTTTGTATTATGATTTAGGGTGGACGAGCCTCTTCGTAAAATTATGTCGTTGTTTGGTTGCCATGTGTCAAGAACTGAAGCCACGTGTCCAGAATTCATGCCATGCCATCATGCTAGTTTTTAGGGAAAACACCTTACATGTTGGGGTTCTTGGCCTATTTATAGGAGTAAGTCTTTTTCCTTTTACAACTGTTATGAATTTTTTTTCTTAGAGGGGATAAAATAATAAACACGGATAATGCCCTAACACGGTGCAAGATGGCGGCTTGTTTGTCTGATATACAGTTGTACCATAACAAGCTTTGTTGTATTGTGTTAACCTTTTTTTCTTCTTTTGAGGGCACCCTTCTTCTTGCATTCTTAGTGTTGCCTTAGCTCGCTCTTTCAGCATTGCCTCAGCTCACCTTAAAGTATTGTGAACAAAAATATAGAAGTATTGTTAGCTTTTTATAGACCCTATAGGCATCAAAGAGAAAATTCAGAAAAGAAGTTTGGTTCGCAACCATCCCCCTTTAAATTCTATAGGCATCAACTATAATGACTGAAAATATATAGGGTGATGTCGTCATTCTACTTAAGTGGATGCCTAAAACCAAAGTGTAGAGAATTTAAGTACCGCTTTCTAGACAGTTGCCTAAAATCTCTACATTTTTACTACACCAATTAACGCCTTCAATTGAAGAAAGAAGTTGTTTTGTTTCAAATATGAAGTAATAATATTGTATGTCTCCAAATAGTAGAATTTGATTCAAATGGGATATGTTTAGAAATAAAATTTCTTTAAAATGTGTTATGCATACATATCTTTATTCAAATGAGTGGTGCTCAAGTTCTAAACCAATAAAATTACCTCGAACCAATCCAATTACAAAAAAATTGATTGGATTGTGTTGATACGTTTTTCCATCAACTCAACAAAGACAAGAAAAGAAACAAGAACTATGAATTTTTACGTGGTTCGGCCATTAACAAGGCCTAGTCCACGAGTCACTTGTATTATCGGAGGAAACTCGCCGGAATAGTAAGTTCCTTTAGGGTTAAAACTTTGATAGAGGATGGTCTTGCACCAAGGCCAAATGGAATGCTCAGAATACTCAAAAATCTCAGTCCTTTACAAATGACCCCCTTATGCCTTGACACGTCTTGATGTGCCTCAATAAAACAATTTTTCTTTGAACATGTATTACCTCGATATGCCTCGATGGACCTTGATGGTTACCAGATTGCTTAAAAATGTTATTGACAATTTTTTTTTTGTTTCAGATGCCTGACCTTATTGTCTCGTTGGAGAAGCACTTTCCTATTCGTGTTACTTATAGGGGGTAGTGCTTACTTGGATACCCTTATAGAGCAGTTTCAGAGGCATGGACTGATTGAACGGGCAAATGCATGACCATCGAGACAATTCTTTAATGTGAATGCCTTTAGTTTTTCTAGGGTTCTATTGCACCATTTGATGTTGCGTAAGGTGGAAAGCAAGAAGCTTGAAGAGGGTCAGTTCTACGTGGGCAACTCTCTTTGTAGATTTGGTATTGTGGAGTTTGGCCTAGTTACCGACCTGAATTTTGGAAACACACCATACTTAGATGAGTTGAAAGAGCATCTTTCAAATGATCGGATCATCCAGGAATATTTTAATGGTGAGGTGAAGGTTAGTTTTGGTAAGTTGGAAGATGCTTTGAAGGCTTTTATAAACCCAGGAGATGCATTTAAGCTGGGTTTATGCTACTTGATGGAGAAGGTGTTGTATGCCTCAGAGAAGACAACCATCATATGGGGTGATTCACTGAAGCTAGTTGAGGATCTTGATTAATTTTTCAAGTATCTGTGGGGGAAGTTGTCCTTTATGAAGTTGATTAGAGGAGTTAAGAAAGACACGAAGAAGCAATTGAAACACTACGAGGACAAAAAGAAAGAGGGTTCAGGGAAACAACAGAATGAGTCCAAGTACAATTTCTATGGCTATGCCCCTACACTTCAGTATTGGGATTTTGAGACCATACCAGATATTGGGAGGAAATACGGTGAAAAGAGTGGGAACCAGATTCCCAGGATGCTTAGTTGGTCTACGAAGACCGATATCTTTCCTTCCATAGCTCAGTCAGTTCTGTTGTTCAGCAAGACTCGAGTAAGTTCAACTTTATCTTATTAAATGTGACAAATTAATTTATTGACTATTTACTTTATTAAAGTATTTTTGACATATGTTATTTGGTAATGCAGTTGGTGGTATTTTCCATGTTGAAGCCACGTCCCGGTGAGGTAGACTACTACAATAGCCTCCCAGACGTTGATGGTCAGTTATTCCTTGAGTTGGGATCAGTTGTAGTGGAGCCTGAGATTGTAGTGGAGGAAGTAGAGCCCGAGAAGAAGGTAGAGAGGCTGGTGAAGGTTGCAAAGGCAACTTCTATTTTTTATGAGGATGTCCCGAGGGTTAGGAGGGCACTACACAGGCCATCGCACCTTCCTCTAGTCAGGTTGCCTAGCCTAATTATGAACAGTTGATGCAGAAGCTCCAGAGGATTGAGGAGGGCTAGTCTAATTATGCGCAGTTGGTGTAGAGGCTCCAGAGATTTGAGGAGGGCTAGATGACTTCACTTAAGAATCAGACTACGATCATGGATCAGTTGGCCTAGTTGATTTCAGTAGTCTCTGATCGATCCAAGGCACATAGTCAACTCACCCACCCACACTCAGATATAGAGTCATATATTATGCCTCATGAATACAAGCACGATGATCCACCTTCCACTCCACAGGCCCAGACATCTGTTGTTTCTAGTGATGCCGATAGTCCTAGTGTACGAGTGTTACAGCTTGAGGAGGCAGCTGGCCTTGAAGTTATTAGGAAGAAACGCAAGCCTAAGCATTATGGTGACTTCACCGACCCTACGAAGAGGCCAAGATCAGATAAACAGGCACTAGTTACAGACCCTTTGAGGAAGTGTGACCAGCAACAATAAAAGAGTTTTAAGTGGCTGGTCGGGGAGATTGACAATAAGAGGGATCGATTTGTCCATATTGGGACACATGGCGTGGCATGGTTCTTGCAGTTGCACACCATTTGGACTTGGCTTTGGGATTCAGTATGTAAATTACAATTATGTTTTTTATTCACTCCAAAAACATATTGATGATACTGACAAATTTGCATGTTTTTTTTCTTCAGCATATTGATGTCGCTCTGCACATGCTACGCCGCCGATGCCACTTTTATCATGCCGCAATTCAGTAGGATGCTGCTATCATGAACACCACCTTCCCCTAGGTGTGCCTTGGTCATTGGAATCATTTCAAGGAGACCGGTGAGAAGTATACATGGGATGAGGACGTGCTTAAATTGTTGAAGGGCGACCCAGATCAATACATCGTACCCTGGGTAGCTGTTGATGAAGTATATTTTTCCTTGCACATCCCACATGCACAACAATGGGTCGCCATTGAAGTGTCCATTCCATTGCGGCACATTAACATTTATGATTCCAACCATTCTATGCTTAGTCAGTCTCTGTTGGCAGAAGTCATTAAGCCTTGGTGCTTATTGATGCCTTCATTTTTATACAAGTCTGGCTTGTTTAACGACCACAAGGAGCTCGAGTTGCAACCTGGCTAGAAACCAAAGCCATTCCAACACTGTCGTCTTGGCCCTGAGGACGCGCCTCAGTCTAGGACAAGGTATTCCCCTACTTTATTAGTGGTTTTTGAAATATGTTTATTGAATTTAATTATACAAAATTGATTTATAATTGACACAAATTCAATTATATGTAGTGGGGATTGTGGTATGTTTGCCATCAAACATATCGAGCATTTGATTGCCAGGCTACCACTCGATACCATTACCGATGCGAACATGCAACTTTTAAGAACCAAATGGTGTGTGGACCTATTCTTTCAGACATTGGCACCGTGATGCTATTCATTTTCTCTTCTCTTGGAACACATGTTATATAAACTTGGATATGGTTAGTTTTGTTTATGGTTCAATGGGCGAACATTATTTTTTTGTACATACTTGAAAAAAATATCACTAATTTTCTACCTCGATCTGCCTCGATAGAACATGATTAGGCTTGACCCAAAATTTTACTAGTATTAAAAAATATAACTAAAATCACATAAACTTGTTTGCCTCGACAAAAATCGATAGGTCAAACAAACTGCCTCAATGGGCCTCGACAACACCATCTAAGGACCCTCAAATTGTTAAAGTAAATCTGCCTTGATGGGCTTCAATGCTACCTCGATAGGCCTTAATGGGGCCAAATCAAGCTATGAACATAGCGGCCTCGATGCTACCTCGATAGACCTCGATGGGGCCAAATCAAACTATGAATATAGCCACCTCGATGCTACCTAGACAGGCCTCGATGAGGCCAAATCAAGCTATGAACATAGCGACCTCAATGACCAAGGACTTGGACATCTAGGAAATTTTCTTTCACACCCATTTGCTTCAAATCTGCCTCCATCAGGGGTGCCAACACACTTGTTGCTTTTGCTGCTTTTTCACGCCTATCGACAAACCACATCTGTAGAGTGAATCATATGAATTCAAGAAAAGTGGCAACTGGAAAGATCCTTGCCTCCTTGGTTTTATTGTTAAGGCTTTCTGCGTAGTTGCTCATCATGATATTGTATCGATTTCTAGGAAGATAAGCGTGAGTCCACCTTTCTTAACTTGTGAAATGGGAGGATCAATTACCTTAATCTTTTCAAAGACCTTGTGAAATTCTATCTTTCGATGCACGTACACTGCACACCCCATGATGTCTTAACAGTGGCCGGTTTAGAATTTTGCTACCACATTCATACAGATGTGGTGGTAACAAGTACCATGGTAGGCATCTGGGAACACAACCTCCAAAGCATAAGTAATGCTTGCATGCCTATCCGATACAAAATCTAGGTTGTCAACATCCCCTATGGCTTCCTTAAATTTTCATATTAAATAAGTCTAAGAGTTATGGTTCTCACTGTCCACCAGTTCGAACACAATTGGAAACAAGTGGCTGTTTGTATCCGACGCAACAACATAAAGCATGTGGCCACCATACTTGTTCTTCAAGAATGTGCCGTCCACACAAATGACAGGATGACAATACTAGAATCCTCTCCTAGAAACACCAAGGGAAAAGAAGCAATACGATAAACGACCATCTTCTGCTACAAAATCAATAATTGTACCTAGATTCTTCTGATCCAACTGACACAGGTATCCATGTAACTTGGAGTATGAATCCTCACACGTGCCTCTAACATACATAAGTGCCTTTTCTCTGCATCTCCATGCCTTCTCATAGCTCATTTTGAACCCAAAAGGTGCTTTATGTCCTCTCTTATGTTGTTTTCCATGTACCGAGTACCATCGGTAGCAAATTTCTTCTTGATTAGGTGGCCAAAAACCCATGGTGCTGGTTGACGGTGGTCCTTCTCTCAGATTTCTTGTGAGCAAGTGTATACCGTAATCTCAAACATTTAAGACCGCATTTTTTTCTTTCCACTCAATCTCCAACCACAATCAAGATCCTTGAAGGTTATATACTACACATGAGTACCAGATTTGTTCACCATAAACTCAAAATTATTCTTCATCGCAAAGATGGCAGCCTTTGTTTTCAATTGAAGCTTGTTCTGAAAGAACTTGCCAAGGTGCAATTCTCCTCAAGATGTGCCAGTTAAGGAAGGATGATTTCGACGTGAGGTGTTTAACGCCCAAAATGTGACAACCACTAAGTGGTGGTTGTAGTATAATCGGGCGGTCGATCCACAAGGAGGTAACCTAAAATCAAAAGGTTAGTAGAAAATAACACAAAAGTTAGTAACAAGAAGTAAATAAAATTGTAAATGGAAAGAGGTTTGAGATTTTGGTGTTGTATTTTTGATAAAGTGATGAAATGAGATAAGTGAAATAAACGTAAGATGTAATCAAGAGTTTGAGAAAATGAAGGGTTTCAAGAATCATCCATATGCTAGTTTAGTTACTTAGTTACTTGATTTACAAAAAATACACAAGTAAATAGTTCACATCCCAACATTTACTTGGAAAATCTAACATTAAAGTCCATAGTCTTTTCTAACAAAAGTTCATTTGAGTTATAAAGTTCTTTACTTTAAAAGCACAATGTTAATCTTATGAAAAATCTAAAAATGACAAAATACCCAAGGGCAATAATGCAATAGAAGATTAGACATAAAATTATGTATCAATATTACTTTTACTAATTAGAAGCACATAGAAAGAGCATGACTAATCCTATATACTATTAGCATAAGTAAATAAAGATAACAAAATAAAGATAGAGATGAAAGAACATAAATAACTCAAATATATTACATTAAGAACATAGTAAATCAAAGTAGCAAAATAACATCACTTGCATATGGAATCATCCCTAACCTTCCTAGGAAGATTAGGCCATTATGCTCATGATTCTCACAAAATTCTAAGAAGAAAATATGAGAAGAAAGTGAGTGGAAATTTTTCTATAGTTTCTCTACTCTAAAAATTACATACCAAATGTGAAGAAATTGTCCCTATTTATAGATGGGGAAAAGGACTAAAAAGAAATTAAACAACAAAATGAGGTTTACAAAATAAATCTGAAATATTAATAATAAATTATGATTTAAAATAAAATAAAATCTTATTATTAATATTACCCTAGCTATTTTGGTGTATGGTCAAATGCCCTTTTTCAAAAGCACCAAAAAAGATGAGCTTTAAAGCTCAAAATGGTAATTTTGCAAGGCCCAATACCCACAAAATATGGGTTGAAGGTGGCTGGTGGCAGCTGGTCCATTGACCAATTTCTAGCCAATGGGAGTGCGACACGTAGGCAGCTGGCTGGGGTGAATTGGGCCTTCATTTGGGGAAGCTTGAGCGTGCGTGTGGGTGAAAGAGGACTGAAGGCAGATGGGCCTTGGTGATGCTGAAGATTGTATTTGGACCTTGGAGGCTGGGAGTCAAGGATCACGTTGGTGGAGATCACATGCTGGGTCAATTGGCATATGATATTGATGATAGAATTTGGTCACGTGGTGGAATGGCTGAAAGAAGGAGAGAACTTGTGCTGGGCTTGGGCTGCTGAAACCGTGGGCCTGCTGGGCTCTTTGGGCCTGAAATAATAAAAAAAAGAAGTTAACTACAATAATATCATTTTTCAGCTCTCATTTTTCAAGTTTAATTCTTTTCTTTTCTTTTCTATATTTTTTTCTTTTAATTAGGCTCAAATGCATTATAATTCATATAAAATATTTTTAAATTAAATTAAAACTAATATTTTCCATTTAAAGAATATATCATAATAAATTCAAGAAAATATTATTCAAAACTTAATTTAATTTGGACTTAAACTTGATAAAATGACATCTTTTGAGTACTAATCATGAGGCCTCTATATCTTCTTTGGTAAGCATGGGAGCACTCCAAGTTCTACGACCTTCACCTAAGTCCAAATGAGAACTCCATATATTGCTATCTTCAGTTCTATCTGGACCTGGACGACTACTGATGTAATATTTGCCTTTGCATTTTATGGGTATTGTGGTAATTTTGGCCTGTGAGGGAAATTTCTTAATATATGTTGATGCATATGAATTTTTTTAATTTGTTATTTTCATGACTATATTTGATTTATTTCACGATTATGATATGTGTATGTATAGCGACATCAAAACATGGTTCCTTCAAGTATCAAGGGCTTAAGTGCCGAAGATATTGGAAAGTAGGGGTTAAAGTATAATTATGAATCTTGTAGTAGAGATTGTAATTTCATAAGTGAAAACTATTAGTTTAAGGGGAAATTACATAAAGGACTTAATCCTAATTATGAAAGGGTTAGAATTATAGGCAAGGGTTAGTTTTTGCAGACTTAAATAAAATTAGGTTAAATCTATTGTATTATTGTCAGTCACTGTATCGATCAAAGCAAGGATTTTCTCTGAGGTTGAGGTCTAGAAGGTTGGAGAACTAAGAATCAACTTGAAGGTAAGATCATATTACTCTTTACAATCTAGGTCATGTTTATGATTTTTCATGGGTAGATGTTGTGAATTAATTGTTAGAATTTCATGAATATGTGTTAATGTTATAAATATGCTATGGGAGAATCAATGATGATATAAGAACTGGTTTTGTGATATATGTTCATAGCTTGGGGAAGAAGTTTTTGCATGAGATTTGTTAGAGTTATGAAGTTAGAGGATTCTCATCAATTTTTGGTATTTTATTGTTCTCTGAGAATTATATGATGATATAGAGGGATTCAAGATGAGAAAAACGCAAAAAGAATCATTCAAATTGGATTTAAATTGAGAGAGTTATGTGTACGTTATGAAAAACGCATGCTTACATTTCTCGTGCTTAGTAGCACACTTGACCAGATTAGCACCGGCTTATAGCCGGAATGATGTCGGCAATACATGTTATGATTGTATTATGATATGCTATGATACGCTATGACTATATGATGTTGTGATAGGTTATAGTATGCTATGTTTATGTAATAATTATAATTCATTAAGGTATGTTATGGTAAGTTAAGTTGTGCTATCAGAATGATATGATATGAATTATTATTGAACTCTATATATGTTAAGGTATAGATTATGAGTAGTATATGACTTAAGTTATGATAACTGAATAGTATATGAATCAGATTGTAATAGTTTGAACTAGGATATATTTTTATGTTTATGTTTATGTTTTCTGTTTGGGCTTTGGGGTTGTGACCTACATAACTCTTCTTGCTGGGCGTTAGCTCACAGGTACTCTGTGTTGCAGGTAAGAGAAAAAGCGTAATAGATGAGGCGATGAGTTAGAGAAGGCTCGGTCTGATGTGTGCATGCCGTGAAAGGTTGACCTGGGGGTCAAAGGGTTGCTACTTATGCATTATTGTTATAAAGGTCTTTAACCTTTGGTGTTATGTTGAGCCTTAAAACTTGTATTTTTATTTACATTACGGATGTAAAACATGATTTATTTAAATATTGAGATCTCGAGTTGCATGTTTGTAAAAAGTGTTAATTCATGTTTGTTTCAATAAAAGTTTTGTTTTTCTTAAAGAAAATAATATAAACATTAATTTACTTAAATATGGAGTATTTAGTAAATTAATGAGTTTTTAGTCGGGTTGTTACAATTGCTGGTCCCAGGTTTTTGCAGATATTATCTTATGCACTCCTCAACTACCATACCATCTATACTCTGAGTTGGAAAATTTGCCCTAATATCTGGCCCATCAACTTCTGCTTCATCAGCAACCAAATCATTGTTGACATAAGGATCGTAGAAATAGGGCTCGTACTCCGCTGTGTCAAGAATATGTAGCGGACCTCTAACAGGGATATCATCATGGACAATAACGTCTGGATTTGTCTATGGAACAAATGTCCCAACCTCACTTTGAGTTCCCTTGAAACCAAGACATGGCGGAGAAATGTTCTCTTAAAATTGAACTTCTTTATTAACACTGGGAGAGGCTGAAGCATTTCCTAAAGAATCATTCTTAACCAATGTTACACACAGAGGAATCATCCTATCAACAAACTTCAATGCTAAGCCCATGAATGCATGAACATGCCTATCATTTTTCAAAATAGTAGGGTTGAATAGTTGTGAGAGGCATGTGTACGGGACCTCAAGTTTCAAGTCGTACACACATTTATCCACTTCAAGCTCATCATACAAAATTTCAACTAGTTGCTCATACGTCACACTCTTCTCCAAAGGGAGAACTTGATTTTCAGCAACCTGGAAAATCCAATCCTTATGTTGACCCTCAAATTGGTCAACGACACGGAGTCAAGTAAAACGATAGAAAATGAGATGAAATCAAGACAAAAAGATAAACGACATAAAATATTTATAGTGGTTCGACCCCAATCAAATGGTAATGACCTACGTCCACTTAGTGTTCTTATTGATATAAAATCCTAAGAATTGTGATCAATGAACTAGGGTTCATGAGTTTCACAAGCTCTCGGATGAATACAATCGTGGTGGATAAAAATACTCTATTTCTCTCGTAGAATTCTGAAGTTTCAAAAGTTAAGAGTAAAAAAGTCCCCTCTCTTGAGCCCTTTGATTCTTATTTATAGACTCAAGGAGTTCTCCTTGGGCCAATGGACCTTAATTACATTTAATACAGACATATCTAAATAATAATGGAAATTACAATTAATATGTAATTACAAGATTACATATCTGAAGGAAATAAATGAAAATATGCGATCAGACTGGTCGCCCATAATTATGTTGTTTGATGAGCCAATTTCCTTCTGGTCGATGGTCGAACATATTATACTCACTTAAACTACCACGTGTATTCCACGTGTAGGCTAATTCTGCCACATCATCAGGTAGTCCATTTTTGGGTAAACATTTGCCCCCTAAGTTTATATTACTACGACCAGCATAAAGTAAACTTAACTGACCGACCTTTCGTCTGATCTGTCACGTCTGTCAGCACCTTTTCGAAAAAGTAACTAATCATGTCGTTGTAGTTTTCCAAAAGCATTTTGACAGCTAACACGTTTCCCCACATTTTGAAAAATCACCCCCATCATTACCTTTTTATTCGTGCCTCGATCAATATAAATAACCCATTCTTTTCACTTTTCACTTTTTACCACTCTTCTTTTCCTCAAGAACTCTGAAGAACAAAGCAAGACAAACTTAGAAAAACTTGCTGATCCGAGGTGTGTTTGTTCAGCTCACGCATCAACACTCGTGATTTCACTTTTGTCTTCCATCCAAGTAAGTTTCTTGATCGATTCATCTCTGCTATATCATGCAATGTTCACTACTCTGGTTTTCTGATATTTGGTATTTGAGTTTTTGAATGTTCTTGAGAAAAAAATATTTTGGGGTAATCGGGCTCGTACGTAGTAGCATGATAGGACAGGAGTTCAAATTTTAAAAAACACTAAATGAGGCTTAGGAATTGGCTTGGGAAGTAGGATTACTGATTTAGGGTGCAAAATCGAAGTAAAAATTCGATTTTTATGCACTCGGAAAAATCTGGGTTTTTCCCGCCTATTTTCGGAGTCGAAAAGTTTCCCTGAAAAAACTTTTCACTTCTGCTTTTTAATCCGTTTTCCAAACTGTTTGCATGTTTTTAGGGTTTATGTTAGAATGCTGCTGGTCGTATAAAAACTTATCTTTTATACGCGAGCAACGTTATCCCAACATTTCCACTTCTTCTGTCTGTTGGCCGTAGATTCTCATCTCCCCTTTCCTGTTCCCAGGTTTTCATGCACGATCCTTGGGGAGGTGAGAGGCCGATTGCCGATGACTTGTTCGTGCTACTATTCGAGGATCAAGAATAGTCGTCACTTCCATTTTCAGAAGTTCCTTTTTCTCAACAGAACTCAACAAACAGATCTCCAACACGCTCAACGAATATGGATCGCGTAATATCTATTGCTCAAAGGAAGAAGAAAACAACCAACCATCCTTCCAACCAGCCTGTCCCTCGCACTAAAGAGCCTTCTAAAAATCCCCAACCTGTAAACACTGTACCACCCGAAATCCAAACTAAAGCCCGACCTCGCGACGGCCTTAGGCCAGAGGTCGAATGGTACGTTGCACCTCATAGCATCGTATAAGCTAGGATGGTTAATAACTATCTTAAGAAGTACGGTCTTCCTGGGATAACCCTCATCAAACCTTCACCCGACCAGAGGGAAAACGTGCCTGGGGGCGTGTAACGCCCCAACTCCAGGGACCGTTACGGTGTGCCTTGTAAACAGTGCTAAACTCGCTAATCGAGTCATTTGGCCAAAATCGTGTAACTAAGTATGATTAGCAATTTAGGGATTAAAATTTTTGGTTAAGATATAACGTTTCATTAGAACGTTTAATATATATATTGGGATCCCAAAAATATAATTTAGAGGTTTATTACAAGAAAATATTTACAACAGGCCGATCTAAGAGGCAAAACAGGGTTAAACCCTAGTTCCCCTTCAAACCTCGGCCGTGGTGGTCGAGCAGCTGCGTATGTACACATCATCACCTAAGCTCTCCAACTCAAGGATGGTCCAGCTTTATTTTTCCTTTACCTGCACGACATAGCACCCGTTAGCCGAAGCCCAGCGAGAAAAGTTAATATGCTCATGAACAGTAATAACATGTCATCAAGTCATAAGGCACACGCCTAGCAGATATAGCCCTATTCCAGCAGGCAAATGAGTTAACGTAATGTTGAGTGTAACACATCAACCAATGATCATAATAATCATCCAGGGCTTTTAGCCCAAAATAGAAACGTAATGTTGAGTATAACACATCAACCAATGATCATAATAATCATCCAGGACTTTCAGTCCAAACAAATAGGTGACAGTCGCAAAAGTCACTGAGTTGGGTATAGCTCCCGTTAGCCTTGTGACGATAGGGTCACCGGGGCTTAACAGACAAGTGAACTTTTATTAGCTCAAACAGGATAGGTGCATGATGACTAGTCACCAACATAACCTTCCTCATGATCATAGAGTCATAACCTTGGAACATCGTTCCCTAGCTATGTGACAAACAGTCACCTGGGCCTTTAGGCCCTGGCTCTAGTAACTAGTCTTAGACTAGCCAAGCGCTTATAAGATTCATCGACCTTAGGGTCGATCCAATGTTAATGCCCTAGAGCCATTCAACGCTGATATCGATTAGATCTAATCTTCATTTGGCCCCACGTTCACGACGCTATGCCATTTCTGACTCTTAGGTCAGTATCCCTGACTAGTCAGTGCCATATACAAGTAAGCAATGCCACCAAACATATATCACATATCCAATATTTGAGTACAAGGCATTCAGCATGCTTACTTAACAAATACTAGCACAATTAGGATCATGCATAAACACAGAGGCTCAAGCTCTGAACAATATCATACTCATTATACAAAGCATGTCCTAATCACATGTTTCTCGTGCATCATATGCATCATATTTAACCACTTGAAATGCCTAAAAAATAATCATGCATGCCACATTTAATAATCCAACATGCATCAATAATAACCATGCATGTCACATATACACAGGGTGCAGTTTTCTTACCTCAGATTCGAGCTAGAATGAATAAAAGAACGACCCTTGAGAACGATCAACTTTTAGTCCTTTAGCGGCCACCTAATCATAACCAAATATGGGACACCATCAATAAAATGATAACCAAGGGTTCCCAAACCAAGATCTAGCCTCCGGGACATCAATCCCCCACTAATCCAGGTAGTAGGAACGATCCCGAGGCCTAAAACCATGTTCCCGGGATCAAAACGCACATACGGGCTCAACCCTGCTCAAGGGCTGCGGCCCTAGCACCTTTGCCCGCGGCCCCAACCCCAAGCCATTCTAGAAGCAAGAGCCGTGGTGCCCAACAAGCACAAAACTGCCCACCTGCTTCTTCGAGCTAGGGCCGCGGCCCCCAACCCAGATCCATCCCCAAACACGATTTTCAACATCCCAAAGCCTCCAAAATCATGCCTAAACATTACCAAATCATCAAATCAAAGTTCCCAAGCTTCCCAATGGCCCAAAACCATCAAAACCCAAAGCTCAATCGAACAACAAACTCAACGATTCACAAAATCCAATTCAAAGCTTAGATACTCTAAAAACTCAAAACTTAAACTTAGATTACCTTCGATTGGGTTGTTTTCCGTCGAATCCTTCAGTTAAGAAGCTTTTAATCTTTCCTAGGATCGCTATGCCTCGATCCTCACTTGATTCTGACTCCTAGAACTCAAGATTTTCTTCAAAAAGGCTTCGAACGGTAAAATGAGCTAACGAAAGAGAGAGGAAATGTTTTCTAACGTACGGTCTATCTGACAAGCTACTTCAAGCTTAAGTAACCTCAAATAAAACCTAGTGCTCGGGGTCCTAAAAACACCCCCGAGGACATTATAGTCAAAACTTCCAGAATTTCCTCCTGACCTCTGTTGACGCGGTTCTTCGCCAACAGGTAATTAAGAAAATAAGAGAAATGGATTAGTGCTTATGTTGAACCGAAATAGATGAATGATCTATTTAGAAATGGGATGGTGACACAACTATGTTTTTAGGTGGTTCAAAGGTTAAAATCCTTCTACTCCACCAGTCAATATTATTGATATATGCTTGGTATTCTTTTACAGGGTATTTCTTACATAATAGAATCCAACCCTTTGTAACTCCCAGGGTCTCCATATTTATAGGAGAAGGCACCTGGGAGTTGGTAAGAAGGTCATCCCGTGACCTTATTACCTATCATTTCAAATCTGTGACATTCATGATTAATTCCTAAAACCTGACACATAAGTGTGGTCTAATCAATAGGTAAAGGGATAATGGACCGCACGGCCCAACCCAGTCGTGGGTGTCTGAATACGCACGTTCATGCTGCGTGTCTGAGAAGTCAGGGATATATCAGACACGTGATGTCTGATATATGCACGTTTACCTTGCGTGGTTGACTTTATAAAGGGTCACAGCCTCCAACTCTAGCTCGTACCACGAGCTGGATGCTTCCCTCGTCCTGTGGCCTTCAGAGTCCAAACTCAGTCTATTCTTGGCGAACCCTTAGGTTACCTCGAGCTGAGGAGGTAGGATCTTTCTATGGAAGCTCCGGTCTTGGGGATGTCCATGTGGTAGACATGATTAGGCCGAATCTCATGATTTAGGCCATATCTCAGCTTGCTAACAGCCCTTGGGAAAACCAGGGCATACACTTGCCCCCCAAGCCCCTGCTCGTGGCACACGAAGTCGCATAGGGCCACAGTATGGGCTTTTAGGCTTCCCCATGAACTCTTCACATTCCACATTCTACGTAGGCGCCAAATACGTGGAACATCGTGGTTGGTGACGGTACGTCTTCCAAGAACCGCATTTAATGGCCTAGCCTATACTCAGCCGTCGTTTCGTCTTTCGAGTGGAGGGCCTTGGATCCCACATCAGGGTAATCCAACGGTCCTCCTCACGTGGCCCATCACGTTTATAAAAGGGGTGGCCACCTTACGCATGGGCCACCCGTTCATTTGAAATTTTCTAGAATTTTCTCTTCTTCTTGCTCTCAAAAATCCCCTTTTTTTCTTCTTCCGGTTACCATCTTCGGCGTCCCAGAAATTCAAGTGTAAGGGCTCCTTCGAGGCTTTGGAATCAACTACCCGACGAAGCCCCAACCCAGGCGATCCCTTCATCCTCTTCTCAACCAGAACATTCAGTAAGTCTCCTGACCGTGCATGTTTTGAAATTATTTTTCACTATAGCTTAGGTAAATATTTACTGTAGCCACATGCAGGGTTTTGTTGGTTTTTTGTGGGCATGAAGGGTAAAAGCCTTTTAGGTTAGGGTATCGTTTGTGGTAGGAAACCTTGTAGGAACACAGTTTATAGGGTGCCTTTTCTGGGGAGATTTCTGGGTAGGATTTTTGGTATGCTTGTTCAAAATATCCAGTATTTTGGGTGCAAAACCGGGTAGCTTAGGGGACACGCTTCACAGGCGGTTTTGCCTCTCTTGCCTGCTGGAACTTTCCCTCCAAAGAAAAATTCTATCCTGACCCTCCTGACACACGAATTCCGAGTAATCGGGGATTTGTTGGGAGCATAGGCGCGTGTTCATAGAACCGTGTGGTCTCACTCTCCACGGGCTGGGCTTACCTCAGCTCGTGTCAAGGAAACATACTCAGATTTTTCTCCATTTTAGGTCCCCTTCTTCTAAAATTTCTTCTTTTTGTTCGCTAGGCGACCAGATGGGACCCAAGAAGCCTATAGGCAGCTCGTCCTCCCGACAAGACAAAGGAAAGGAGGTGATGGCTGAATCCCCGATTCCCAACTTCGGGCCAGCAGTGGAACGGGAGCTCGAGGTGGCCCCCGACGCATTCTTTGAGGCGGAGAGGATTGTCTCGAAGATCACTGACCAGGCGAGGGTAAACAAAATATTCCTCTCCCACAACATCGAGCTGGGGAGGGGAACCGTGGTTTCCCGACCTCCCTTAGATGGTGAGCGGAGCTGCGCGCCGCTTGATGAGGTGTTCTCGGCCTGGAGCGACGAATATTTCAAGGCGGGGGCCTTCCTCCCGTTGGATCAGTACTTCGCCGATTTCCTCAATTACGTGAGGTTGGCCCCATTCCAGCTCCTCCCCAACTCTTACCGTTTGTTGGCGGGGTTAAGATACCTGTTCTTGAAGCAGGAGTGGGAGGTCCCCACTCCTGCGGACATTCTATATTTCTTCTGCCTCAAGGCCAGCCCGGAGCAGCGGGGGCGAGGTGACGAGTTTTACTACTTAACCCAGTTCCCCAACAAGGCTGCGGTCATCGAGCTGCCCAACCACTCCAACGACTTCAAAGATAAATTCTTTATGTCGATGGGGTTTCAAAACTGCGAGCTTCACTACTTCAACCGTCCTCATAAGTGCCTCTCAACCTTAGCTCGTAAGTTAAGTATCGGTTAGCTCCTCCTGTATCCACTTCTGACTTAGACTAATTCTGCAGCTATCTTCGCGAGGACAGAGAAGTGTGTGATCCTCGGGAGCTAGTACGAGACACTGGCGGGCTTGCCCCCAGTGAAAAGGACTATCGCCAGCTTGTGACAGACGAGACGATGCTGGCCTGTAAGCTGATCTCCCCAGGCCAGACTCTGAACCTGAGGAGGACCCGAGTGCTTCCCCCAACCCGCGATACGAGGCCTATCATCGTAGAGGAGGTCGCGGGGGATGAAGATGAGGAGGACGAGGTGCCTCTCGTGAGGACGAAGAAGCGGGCGTTGGAGGTCGCCCAAAGAACGGACGAGGAAAGGATCTGGTTCGGAGCAGTTGCAGGTCCCTCTGGCCAAGGTAACCCTTATACGTTTAGGAACTTAGATAGGGCCACTGCAGACCCCTGGCTAGCTAGGTTCAATCCCAGACAGATCGTCAAACGCCATCGAAGTGACCCAGACTTATATGAAACCCTGCTCCACTGCGTCGACCAGCTCGTGCTGGACTACGAAAGTAGCCATCCTAGGGGGACCATAGTTGTAGACAACACCCTAGCTTTTAGGTCGGTCCTATTCGAGGAGTATGGGACTAACCTTCTGTCATGGCCATCACTCCGGGAGGGTACCTTAGCTCCAGGACTTAGGCAATACGTAGAAGAGTCTAGTCCTGAGCCGGCCTCAGATGCAGAACCCGGGCCAGCTCGAGAAGTGATTGTCTTATATTCCCCCGAAGAAGCTCTGGGGCCGATGGTCGTAACTGTAGACTCTTCCTCTAGCTTGGGGGGTAGGATTCCCTTTAGTACATATATATACTTGAATTTCGCAAATTTTTTCCTTTTGTTTTTGTTTTTGCATGACTTCTAACTTGTGTACTAGCCATATATTTGTTTTGCCAGAGGAGATGTCTCAGTCCGGGGGAAAAATTCTACGGGCTGTGTTCACCGGGGGGAACTCCCCAGCTGGGGCCTCTGGGCCCAAGATGAAGAAGCTCCGGATGGCGAAGAAAGCCGCTGGGACCCCAACCAAGTCTCCTGCAAAGGAGAAAGAGCAGCCCCCAGCCGCCAGGTCCAGAAAACCGTACCTCCTGCTGTAGGAGGGAGCATGCCTCCACCCCCTCCGCGAGCTCCGGCCTTCGTCCGGGGCACAAGGGCGGAGCCCGGGACTTCGGCGATTGTGCCTTCCGAGGTACACATCCAGGTGGACCCCCAGGATCTGGAGAAGATCCCAAATGTCTTTAGGGGGACGATGTACGAGACGGCGAACTACGCCGTCAGCCACTTCTACCGCATCAAAGAGACGGAGCTACGGGCCATCGAAACGATGAGCCCGGTGGGCAAGCTGGAATCCTCATTGGGCATGGCCTTTACGGTAAGCTGACCTTATCCTTTTGTGATCTTTGATTAGCATGCCTTGCCTTGTTTTCCCTTTCTCCCTTCTCTTTCTCTTAAGGCAGTTGCTTCTCCGTTTGTGCAGAGCGCCTTGGCCCTTCACAGGAGCATAGCCCGGACCAAGGCCCAGCTCGAGGATATGAGGGCCGAGCACCAGGCGGTTGTGGCCACCCACCAGACTTCTTTGCAGGAGGCTAAGGATGCCCTGGCGGCTGCGTAGGCCGAGCTGGCAGAAGCCCGTCCCAAGCTTCAAGAGGTCGAGTCAACTAAAGCTGCCCTTACCGTTGCGCGGGCAGAGCTAGATGCTGCGAAGGCCAGGGCTGAGGAGGCCAAGGCCGCCCTGGAAGCCGAGAAGGCAGCCTCCAGCACCGCCATGGAGGACATGCTCTACCACAGCTGGGTCTACAACCCAGACGGTGACTTCTCCTTCTTGGGAGCGGACATTTGGGAACCCTTGCTGGAGGGGTTTAAAGCTCGCCTCGAGAAAGAAGCACCTTCAGAGACCGGGGAAGTCTCCGGCGCAGCTGAGCAGGAGGGCGAGACGGCGACCTCCACGGGGCAGCCTAGCGGAGCTTAAGGCCTTCCTCTTTTGCACCCTTTCCTTTAGTATCATTTACTTTTTTTTTGTTGTAACTTTTGCATGAGGTGTTTCCACCTCGAGATAATCTAATTATCAATTTTATTTTTAATTGACTTATTTCCTTGTCTTCACGCACTTTAGTTACTATTTCGAAAAAACTTAGTTCGCGTTAATTTTTGTCGATATCTCGTGCTCTTTAAGAAAAACAACGATCAATCGATTTAAATTAACTTCTAAGTTTTATGACCTGGTTATATCCAGGAACTTAATTTGAAAACTTAGTTCGTGTTAACTTTTATCAATATCTCGTGCTCTTTAAGAAAAACAACGATCAATCGATTTAAGTTAACTTCTAAGCTTTATGACCTGGTTATTTCCAGGAACTTAATTTGAAAACTTAGTTCGTGTTAACTTTTATCATTATCTCGTGCTCTTTAAGAAAAACAACAATCAATCGATTTAAGTTAACTTCTAAGTTTTATGACCTGGTTATATCTAGGAACTTAATTTGAAAACTTAGTTCGTGTTAACTATTATCAATATCTCATGCTTTTTAAGAAAAACAATGATCAATTGATTTAAGTTAACTTCTAAGTTTTATGACCTGGTTATATCCAGGAACTTAATTTGAAAACTTAGTTCGTGTTAACTTTTATCAATATCTCGTGCTTTTTTAAAAAAACAACGATCAATCGATTTAAGTTAACTTCTGAGTTTTATGACCTGGTTATATCCAGGAACTTAATTTTAAAACTTAGTTCATGTTAACTTTTATCAATATCTCGTGCTCTTTAAGAAAAGCAACGATTAATCGATTTAAATTAACTTCTAAGTTTTATGACCTGGTTATATCCAGGGTACAACTTAGTTCGTGCTAATTTTTATCAATATCTCATGCTCTTTAAGAAGAACAATGATCAATCGATTTGAATTAACTTCTAAGCCTTTTAAGGCAACCTGGTTATATCCAGGTACCATATGCCCTCCAAGTAACTGGGAAAGGGTATTTCGTTGTTACTTTAGATTACGCTTGTAAACACGTACAATCATAAATGAAAAGTTAATTCTCATTGCTTAATACATAATAAATGGCCTTTTAGGCCTTACAAGGGAATCATTGATAATATCTCTTCAAATGGATGGCGTTCCAAGTTCGTGGGACTGCCCCTCCATCAAGCCGAGCTAGTTTATAAGTTCCCTCTTTAATGACCTTGATGACTTGATATGGTCCTTCCCAGTTCGGTCCCAATACTCCATCTTTGGGATCCTTACCGGCTAAGAAAATTCTTCTGAGGACCAGGTCGCCAACGCTGAAGGTGCGCTTTTTGACTTTTGAGTTGAAATAACGAGTGATTTTTTGCTGGTAATGTGTGAGCTGGAGTTGCGAATCTTCTCGTCTTTCATCAACCAAGTCTAGGGAAGTGCAAAGTAGCTCGTGGTTCCGATCCTGGTCGTATGCCTGGACCCTATGCGAAAGTACCTTAATCTCCACGGGGAGGACTACCTCACTCCCAAAAGTCAGAGAGAAAGGAGTATGACCCGTAGGAGTCCGGTGCGAGGTCCTGTATGCACAGAGAACCTGGGGGAGCTGTTCTGGCCAGACCCCCTTTGCTTCATCTAGTCTCTTCTTGAGGCTCACCTTTAATGTCTTGTTGACGGCCTTGACCTGGCCATTTGCCTGAGGATAGGCCACGGAGGAGAAACTTTTCACAATTCCGTACCTTTCGCAAAATTTGGTGAAGAGGTCGCTGTCGAACTGAGTCCCATTTTCGGAAACGATTTTCTTGGGCAGTTCGAATCGGTAGATAATGCTCTTAACCACGAAGTCGAGGACTTTTTTGGAAGTTATCGTTGCCAAAGGTTCTACCTCAGCCCACTTCGTGAAGTAGTCGATGGCCACCACGGCGTAACGGACCCCGCCTTTTCTAGTGGGGAAGGCGCCAACTAAGTCGATCCCCCAAACTGCAAACGGCCATGGGGAAGAGATCATCTTCAGCTCGACTGGGGGAGCTTGGGCAACTGAGGTGAACCGCTGGCACTTGTCGCATTTTTTGACATACGAGATCGAATCCTTGGACAGAGTGGGCCAGTAATATCCTTGCCTCAGGACCTTCAGGGCCAAGCTTTGCCCCCTAGTGTGATCTCCGCAAAAACCCTCATGTACTTCCTGCAGGATGGCCTTTGCTTTGCCTGGAAGAACACATCGTAGGAGAGGTAGGGAGTGCCCACGTCGGTATAGCACCCCGTCCACCATCGTATACCTTGGGGCCTGGTACAGTACTCGCCGCGCATCATTATGCCCTTCAGGTAGCTTCCCCTCGGTGAGATACTCGAGGATGGGGGTCATCCAAGTCGGCCTAGCGTCCATCATCTGGACCTCCGCCCGGGCTTCTTCTATACTTGGTTTATCGAAAAACTCTACCGGAACTAACCCCAGAGCCTCCGTCTCCCTGGAGGTGGCGAGCTTGGCAAGAGCGTTTGCGTTAGCGTTCTGCTCCCGAGGTATCTGCTCGATTGAGCCTCGCCCAAACGCGGACAGTTCCAATTTTACCTTTGCTAGGTAGGCAGCCATATTGGGTCCTCGTGCCTGATATTCACCTAGAACCTGGTTTACCACGAGCTGGGAGTCACTGAAGCATTGGACGGAGCTCGCCTTCAGCTCCTGGGCTATTCTCAGCCCAGCCAGCAAAGCTTTGTATTCGGCCTTGTTATTGGAGGCCTTGAATCCGAATCTCAGCGCTGAGTGGAATCTATGTCCCTCGTGGGATATTAAAATGATTCCAGCCTCAGAGCCGTTCTCATTGGACGAACCATCCACGAAGATCCTCCACGACGCCTGGGCTGAGGTGACCTGGGTCGAGTCTTCTGCAGGATCCTCCCGGAATCCTGTGCATTCTACTACAAAATCGGCCAGAGCCTGGCTTTTTATAGCAGTTCGTGGGGTGTACAAAATCTCGAACTGACTGAGTTCGATAGCCCACTTTAACAGACATCCCGATGCTTCAGGTTTTTGCAAAACCTGCCTTAAAGGCTGATTGGTCATGACGAGTATTGAGTGGGACTGGAAGTACGGCCTGAGCTTTCGAGAGGCCATGATAAGGCAGAACGCCAATTTCTCCATCAACGGGTACCGGGATTCAGCTCCGAGAAGTCTCTTGCTGATGTAGTAGACAGGTCTCTGAACCCGGTCTTCTTCTCGGACCAATACGACACTAGCTGCATCCTTTGTGACAACTAGGTAGAGAAAACGAGGCTCTCCTGCTTTTGGTTTGGATAATACGGGTGGCTCGGACAGATGTGCCTTCAGGTCGAGGAAAGCGCTTTCGCACTCTTCTGTCCATTCGAACTTCTTATTTCCTCGGAGCAGGTTGTAGAATGGCAAGCACTTATCAGTGGATTTTGAAATAAACCGATTGAGGGCGGCCACCCTTCCTGTCAGGCCTTGGACATCTTTGCGCGACCTGAGTGAGGGAAGCTCGAGCAATGATTTGATCTTGTCAGGGTTTGCCTCGATTCTTTGGGTATTGACGATGAAACCCAGGAATTTTCCCGACGCGACTCCAAAAGTGCACTTCTGCGGATTAAGCCTCATGCCATACTCCCGTACTATCTTGAAGCATTCTCCTAGGTTGGAAACATGGTTATCGGCATTCTTTGAATTGACTAGCATGTCATCAACGTACACTTCCATGTTCTTCCCGATCTGGTTTGCGAACATTCTATTTACTAACCTTTGGTACGTAGCGCCGACGTTCTTCAACCCGAATGGCATGACCTTGTGACAATAAACGTTAGTCGGGGTCATGAAGCTGGTGTGCTCCTGGTCCACCGGATTCATGGCGATCTGATTGTAGCCTGACTACGCGTCCATAAAGGACATGAGCTCGTGCCCTGCCGTGGCATCCACCAGTTGGTCAATCCTTGGCAATGGAAAACAATCCTTGGGGCAGGCTTTATTCAGGTCAGAGAAGTCGATGCAGGTCCGCCACTTCCCGTTGGGCTTCGGGACCAGCACGAGGTTGGCGACCCAAATCGGAAACTTGGCTTCACGGATAAAGCCACATTTCTTGAGCCGGGCTACTTCTTCCTCTAAGGCTTCAGCCTGGGTTGTTCCAAGGCGCCTTTGCTTCTGGGACTTTGCAGGAACGTTTTTATCCAGATGAAGGGTGTGCATGATGACACTCGGGCTGATTCCCACCATGTCCTCGTGTGACCACGCAAACACATCCAGGTTGTTCTGTAGGAATTTAGTCAGCTCCGCCTTCCTCTTGCTACAGAGGTTTTTCCCGAGCTTGACCATCCGTGAAGGATTCTGCGGATCGATGTTTATTTCCTCGAGCTCCTCAATAGCCTGGAGCTCGGACCTGTCCTCGCCTATTCGGGGGTCAATATCCTCACTTAAGACGATATTTTCTCCTCCGGCGCTCTGAGGTTTTTCAATCTCAGGATCAGCTAAGGGCTCCTAAGATTCCTCTCCACCACCTTGGATGGTAATTGCTAGCTGCCCGGGTTTCGATTTTCCCTTCATGGAAATGCTGTAGCATTCCCTGGCAGCGAGATGATCGCCATGGACAGTGCATATTCCCGTGGAAGTAGGGAATTTCATCGTGAGGTGGCGAATGGAAGTGACGGCCTCAAAGGCTATGAGCGTGGGTCGTCCCAAAATTGCATTGTATGCAGCGGAGCAGTCGATGACCACGAACTCGAGGAGTTTGGAGACTGTCCGAGGTCCTTCTCCTAGGGCGATCACCAACTCGATTGTCCCTATAGTCGCTGTTGGGGACAGGCCGACGCTGCAATCCCTCCTCGGACCTCCTTCTGGAATTTCCTCGAGCTCTCCTGGGCACGCTCGAGGCTGGTTGGGAGCTGGGAGTTGAAGTTCGGACCGAACGGCTGTACTGCTATTGTTCGGCTCTAGGCATTTCTTCAAAGTTTGCCTCTCGACGATGCGATGAGGGAATAGAGTTGGCTATCAGAGGTCTGTCCGAGCGGCTACGCTTGGACCAATTACCCCGGCGGGACTTATGAGTCTCGCCTTGCCTCTTTCCGACGTTAGTGTCGGTTGTAAGAGGGGGTAGTCGGGCCAACACCTCCTTGATCTGCTGATTAGCTGTTGCTCGCTGGCTCCTCAGCTGAGCATTCTCCATCTCCACCACAGTGTAATAACCTGGGTTTGGATTAGGTGGCCGGGGCGCCAAACTTCCAGTGTCATCTTGGCCCACCGGCTGCTTGCCCGGCCGCTGTTGAACCTCAGGAATTTGTTCGTATGGGATGGCGATATGATGAGCCTCTTGCCCATCATGTTGTTCCGTCTCGTTACCGTGTCTGGATCGAGTGGTCACCATAGTGGATGTTTGCGACAGCACCAATCTAACTTACTCTCAATGAAAGCACCAAACTGTTGACGCGGTTCTTCACCAACAGGTAATTAAGAAAATAAGAGGAAGGGATTAGTGCTTATGTTGAATCGAAATAGATGAATGATCTATTTAAAAATGGGCTAGTGACACAACTATGTTTTTAGGTGGTTCAAAGGTTAAAATCCTTCTACTCCACCAGTCAATATTATTGATATATGCTTGGTATTCTTTTACAGGGTATTTCTTACATAATCGAATCCAACCCTTTATAACTCCCAGGGTCTCCATATTTATAGGAGAAGGCACCTGGGAGTTGGTAAGAAGGTCATCCTGTGACCTTCTTACCTATCATGTCAACTCTGTGACATTCATGATTAATTCCTAAAACCTGACACATAAGTGTGGTCTAATCAATATGTAAAGGGATAATGGGCCGCATGGCCCAACCCAGTTGTGGGTGTCTGAATACGCACGTTCATGTTGCGTGTCCGAGAAGTCAGGGATATATCAGATACGTGATGTCTGATATATGCACGTTTACCTTGCGTGGTTCACTTTATAAAGGGTCACAGCCTCCAACTCTAGCTCGTACCACGAGCTGGATGCTTCCTTCGTCCTGTGGCCTCCAGAGTCCAAACTCAGTCTATTCTTGGCGAACCCTTAGGTTACCTCGAGCTGAGGAGGTAGGAGCTTTCTATGGCAGCTCCAGTCTTGGGGATGTCCACGTGGTAGACATGATTAGGCCGAATCTCATGATTTAGGCCGTATCTCAGCTTGCTAACAGCCTGTGGGAAAACCAGGGCGTACAACCTCAAATACTCCCAATATATCATCAAATAAACATTCTTATTACCCAATAATTGACCCCGTTATGACAAAACCGCTAACTCATAACATAAGATCGTCTCATGCCGAATAGCTCGAATATATCTCCATAATAATGAAATCTCATTCAAAAATTACAATATGCACCCAAATATACAAATATGCCATCAACAGGCCAAATTACCAAAATGCCCTTATAATTATAAATACACCCATATGCATGCATTTATCAACATATAATAATATAATTCACATTAACATGCATATAATAATTTAATATCATAATAAATCAATTATGGCCCTCCCGACCTCCTAATCAAGGTCCTAACCCTTATTAGGAAATTCGGGGCATTACTACTATTCCCTCCTTATAGAAATTTCATCCTCGAAATTTACTCAAACAGCTCGGAATAAGAATTCCGCACAATTGACTCCAATTTCCCAGGTCGCTTCCTCAACCTCACTATCTCTATAGCATTACCTTAATCCAAGGTACACTCTATTCAACAGAACCTTATTACTTCTGTTACAGTCTAAACTGGCTATTCCTTTACGAAATACTTAACCTTAATCTTCAGATTCTTATTACTCAACTTATGAGTTCCTTTAACCCATGTCCACTGCATGGAAGTACATAACACACTCTATGAAACTGACAGTGTCAAAGATAAGGCTGATCCAGAGTCAACCTAACCAGACCTATCCAGGATCCAACTGCCGAGATAATCTAGGGCTTATCTTGCCCTAACTCAACACCCGTTTCCATGGTGATACTTTAAAGAAGATACATTCTTCTACCTGGAATTCCACGTTTCTACTTTTCAATTCAGCAAACTTTTCCATTTATTCTGAGAAGTGAGCATCCAAGATCCATCCTTTAATAATCTCAATAGTCCCCTGAACCACCTCAGGATCCAGATATATACTAACTCATTCATCTTATAAGATGTTCTTCCAATAATAATTGGATAACCCTCTCTCTCTGATTTACCATCAGTCTGAGAGTAGTAAACTGTACTGAATTCCATCTATCTACTCATCACCTTCTTAACCCTTCCAAAACCTGGAAGTCGCACTAGAGTCTTCATCTGATAAGATAGACCTTGAGTTTCATGAAGGCGCTCTATCCCTCTCACAAAGAGATTTGAATACTGATTAGCCGTACTATTTACTTATCCTTGCTGATAAAAGTGAACTTACTTAGATAAACTGGTCCACAATGACCCAATGTGTAACGCCCTACTACCTTAGAGCCGTTACTTAGTGAGTTTTAAAAATAGAAATCGTGCTTTTGACTGACTCTAAGTGGTTTCTAAAACCAAAATTGTGAATAAATCAGAATTTAAGGCTGTACTCTTTGAAAATGTTTAGTTTCATTGAAAACGTTAAGTATCAAACATCTGGGATCCCAAAATAAGGTTTACAAAATATTTACAACTCAAAAATAGATTTACACCAGGTTAACTATCAAAAGAATGGATTAATACAGCCATTTACAAAATGCCCCCAACCAAAGCAGTCGGGCAGGCCGAACATGTACGCGCCGCCCCCACGCTCTCCATACTCATGGCCGGTTGACCGACTCTTTGCTTTTACCTGCCACACGGAGCACCCGTGAGCCGAAGCCCAGCAAGAAAACCCAAATAGTACATAACATATGCAAATAATATAGCTGGCATAATTCACAGATAAATAGGAAAACCATCATATTAAACAAGCACGGCCATGCCGCCCCAGAGGCCTTACCAAAGCTTGGGGTCTCGGTCCTCACCGTAGGATAACTCATGTATCCCTTGGGTCCCACCCTGGCCATATCATCCCATGTGCTGAGCGTTACTTCCGGCCCCACTGCCGTACCCGGCCTACGCCACTCTCGGCCTTAGCCGTTCATTCCATTATAATCACACATATAATACATTCAGAAATAACCTTTCAAACATACAATAGTTCATCTAAGATTACACATTTTCACACAATACAATCTAGGGCCGTGCCCTGCAATCACACAGTGGGCCCATGCCCTATTCTCGGGAGTTCCGGTTTTCTTACCTTTAGATTCGGTAGCCTTGATCACCTGACTCCTTGAGCACGATCCTACCCGAGCCCTAGCGCTTACCTAAGCAAAATCCACAAGTCAAAGTCATCATCAACCTCAAGTCCAAAACCTAGCCTCGGGACTAATCCCGAGCCCCCGGGAAGTCCTAGATCCCCAAAACAAAGTGGCGGAATCGAGCCCCGAACCCTAGGTCAAAATCCCTTCATAAAAGCCCAAAAATCCCTTATGTGAACAGTGCAGCGCTACAACGCTCTAAAGAGGGCGCTGTAGCGCTACAAGCAGAACCACCCCACTAGAACAGGGACTAGCGCTACAGTGCCCCCTGACTAGCGCTGTAGCGCTAGTTGCAGACCAGCACTACCCAAAAATCGCATCTTGCGATTTTCTCCTACCATTTCAACTCCAAACTTGCCCAAACCTTTTCCAAACCCAAAAACACACATAACCACACCTCACACTCATCCTAAGCATCCCATGAACTCAATCCCAAGCTCAAGCAACCCAAAACTCAAAATCTAACACCATGAACCCAAAAACCAGAAATTCACTCAAACAACAAAGATAGGGTCTTAGAATTCATACCGTGGGTGGAATTTCGACCTTGAATCGAACCCTAGACCTCCTTAGCTTGAACCTTCACAACCTTGACCTGTTTTCCCCAAAAACCCCATCCATTTAGCTCAAAAACACAATCCAAACCAGTCAAGCCCTAAAACAGAAAATCCCCAAGAACTTACCTCAATTTCTGATGTGATCTTGCTAACCTGTTGCCAATCCTCAAGTCTAGCTTAGGATCCTTGATGCTCAGCCTCCCCTAGCTCTCCACTGAGCTTGACTCCAAGAAAAATGAAGGAAAAATGTTGGGAGAGCCACAAACCGTTCTTGGACAAAACCCTTAAGCTTTTCCTCTCTTTTCTTTTCTCTTATTTCTTTCTTTCTTTTCAGCCTATAACTTTTTCTCTACTAAATCCACTAAGTAAAAAGTCCTCCTTTAATTCATCTCTTACAAGCCTAAAGACCAAAATGCCCTCCCTTACTAATTCTAAACCTTTATGTCCACAAAGGGGCATTTTAGTCATATTACCCAAATTCCCATTAATTCCTCAAGTGTTCCTAATAATTCCCGCTCGCTACCCAATACCTGATAAATCATCATATATACATTCCTCATCCTCAAGATTAACCTCAATATATTCCCAAATTCTCATTTAAACTCCCCAGGCTTAACCCAAGCCGGGTATAGATTCCCACTTTGACTTTTCCGCTAACCCGCTCACTCTAGGATTGTCTCGAGTCATGGATCACCGATATCCACACAAAACATGCCCAAAATGGCCAGATTACAATTATGCTCAATCAGGTCTACATGCATACTAATTCACATAGTCATGCATCATGAATAATCAAATAGTCAAATAACGTGCATTAAACCATAATCATGCATTAAACTCATAAAAGTCACACACAGAATCCCATTATGCCCTCCAGGCACACTACTCAAGGCCCTTAAGCCTTAATAGCGAATTTGGGGTCGTTACACAATGCCAATTCACGCTGACCAACTAACCTGGGCAATCCCACTGCGAAGCTCATCGCGATGTTCTCTTATTTCCATTATAAAGTACTCAAAGGCTACAATGGCCTCACCGAAATCTGATACTCTGATCTAACCTGCTAACAGGTTAAGAACTTTACCACACATCCCGTCACATCCCTCTCCATCTCAGGCCATCACTATAATGCTTTCATATCCTATTACATTCTCATGATGCATGAATGGAAAGAATAAAAGAATAACACAAGAATCATCCAGAATCTCCCAACTAACCTCAATGTCCATCGGATTCCAAATCCGACCCTTATACCACAATAAATTCATATCTGACACTACACAACTCTTAGCTAATCCAGCTAAGACTTTCCATTCAATCTTTCTTATCTGTGGTTCAATTAGTCATCTTTCCTTCCAATCCATTCCAAAATGGTTATCTCAAACATAAGACTGGCCATCTGGCCCACCAGAAACTCTACTCTAGTTCTGGTCAGATCCTTTAACCAACATATTTCTTAGGCAATTGCTTTTCTCTATCACTGAAATGTCATAACAACCCATAAACTAATTCTGATCTGCAAAAAGACTCAAAACTCCTTCCCCAAGGCACCTGTAATATCCTTACCACCCAAGGACACTCCTGCCCCTAAGGCATTCTTGAACCTTGGAAAATCTCCGCAGAGAAAATACCACAATACCATCGTCCAAGACGATCACAAATCCCATTCAAATAAACCTTTGAATGCTCTGTTCATCTGATTCACAAACACTTGGCATTAGACAATTTCCCAAATCATATTCAGCACTCTCAGTGCTCTTATCTGATACGAACACAATCTTTTATATAACTTCCTCTCTGATCTCTAACTGGTCCCAACCAGATCCAAGATCCACCTTAGAGAATTCCATCTTATTCCATAACTAAAACTTTAATTCTCACAACTCCGTTGAGCCACTCAAAACAGTGCTTACATCTGATTCCATATCTGGCACTAATCCAATCACCATTCTAGTCTCCTTTCATATAAAAGAAATCCTGGCAAACTACAAGGAAACACATTCAGAACTCACAGACTAATCCAGTCTATCCTGATTTCACTGTCACAATCTAAGTGGTATCCACCACACTAGCTAAGAGTTCTATGCATCTCCCTGCAATAAAACTCTAGCTCTCACTGCAGATGTCATAAGCATACAGAACCATGTACCATGCCAATTATCACAAGGCTTCCCACTCACAAGCTCAAGAGTTACTATACTTTCCTTGCCATTTAAGATTGCTCCATAACTACTTAGCCAATCCATACCCTAGATCAAACCAAAGCCAGTCATAACCAGCTTTAACAAAGTCACTGATAAGTCCTTCCACAATAATTCACTTGATCACTTAAATTACCAATACAATATCACTTTTCATCTTAACATAACCATATGACCTGTATATCAACTTTATATCTCTCTATATACAACAAATAAAGGAACAGCATGGCACCAAAAACAGTCAGCATAACTCAAAACTAGAAAATTGATCTACCACCCCTGAGGAACTAGTCTCGGTCTCAGACTTTGACTGCCTCGGAATAAACACTCGAGTTGGAATCGAGCTATCTATCCCCTTTTTCTCAAGATCTCTTAGCCTTGGGAAATCCTTTTTGAAATACCCAACCATGCCACATGCGAAACATGCCCTCGCTCGGCATTGTCCCAGATGACGCCTCTTGCACCGCGTGCATATTGGACGAGTTTTCCAACTTTCATTCTTACTTGCTCCAATAAGTGGAGATACCATTATCTGAGCTCCGTGCTCCCTGTCACTCTTCTTCTCATCTTTTATGCTCTCAACAGCAAGAGCCTTCTCTACCACCTCAGCATAGGTAGAGACTTCATGCACTGGGGAAACTCTAACGCCCTGAGCTATTCCAGGATTCAATCCCTGAACAAACTTTTCCTTCCAAGCTATATCTGTGGGTACCATGTCAAAAGAAAACTTGGCCAACCCATCAAATTTATTAACATACTTGGTTACTGTTGCCTTACCTTGAACGAGATTCAGAAACTCATGCATCTTAGCAGTCTTAGCTGCATCATAGTAATACTTCTCATTAAACAGCTGCCTAAACTCTTTCCAATCCATCACAACTGTATCTCGTGTCTGGGACACTACCTCCCACCACGTCTGGGCATCATCCCACAATACATATGTCGCACAGATAACACTATCGTGACCTACCAGCCCCATACTGTCTAGAATGGAACTGATCACGCCTATCCATTGCTCAGCTCTGAATGGATCTAGGCCTCCCTCGAAGACTGAAGGGTAATATTCTTGGAATCTTCCACAAAGAAATTCCCATCTATTCTCAACCCTAGGCTGAGCCAAAGCTGATGCCACTCTTGGCATAGCAAAGGAAGAGGTGCTCCCCAATAGATTCCGCTGTTGCTTCAAACACCTAATATTTTCCTCATGCTTTTGCAACTTCGATTGCAAATCTGAAAGCATCTTCTGAAAATTCATAGGTGCAGATGAAGAATTGATACCCTGGCTGTAACTCCCGGCCTCATTATAACCACCACCAGGCCTCATTATCTGCCTTGGCTATAAACCTGCTGATTAAATCTGCAGTCAATAACTTGACCCATTAATCCTGATGAGCATATCAAGAGCATTCCCCATGGGATAAATCTTACCACACCACAATCACAAACCGCTGCAGTGCTAAAAACATGCCCGTGGCATTCATACATCAATCATAATCCCTGCTCTTCCAATATTCATACCATGCCTCCAACTCCAGCATGCAAATATCACAATTAAATAGATTCATAGAGCAGGTAATCACATAATCACATCCATATATATTTTCACGGAGCATATAGTCATATAGTCAAGAGTTTAGCCTGGCTCTTATCAGAATCTCATGCTCCCTAATACAATGTGTAGGTAAATCATTCATATTTTATTTAAGCAGTTAATCACATAACTATAGAAATAGTTACCATTCCCTGAGTGAAGCTATCTTCAGTAATGAGTGTACATGCCCAGCTTGTCTTCAGGAACCATAAACCTTGGCTCGCTCTGATACTAAGTTGTAACGCCCCAACTCCAGGGACCGTTATGGTGTGCCTTGTAAATAGTGCTAAACTCGCTAATCGAGTCATTTGGCCAAAATCGTGTAACTAAGTATGATTAGCGGTTTAGGGATTAAAATTTTTGGTTAAGATATAACGTTTCATTAGAACGTTTAATATATATATATATATATATATTGGGATCCCAAACATATAATTTAGAGGTCTATTACAAGAAAATATTTACAACAGGCCGATCTAAGCGGCAAAACAGGGTTAAACCCTAGTTCCCCTTCAAACCTCGGCCGTGGTGGTCGAGCAGCTGCATATGTACACATCATCACCTAAGCTCTCCAACTCAAGGATGGTCCATCTTTCTTTTGCCTTTACCTGCACCACATAGCACCCATAAGCCGAAGCCCAGCAAGAAAACTTAATATGCTCATGAACAGTAATAACATGTCATCAAGTCATAAGGCACACGCCTAACACATATAGCCCTATTCTAGCAGGCAAATGAGTTCACGTAATGTTGAGTATAACACATCAACCAATGATCATAATAATCATCCAGGGCTTTTAGCCCAAAATAGAAATGTAATGTTGAGTATAACACATCAACCAATGATCATAATAATCATCTAGGACTTTCAGTCCAAACAAATAGGTGACAGTCGCAAAAGTCACTGAGTTGGGTATAGCTCCCTTTAGCCTTGTGACGATAGGGTCACCGAGGCTTAACAGACAAGTGAACTTTTATTAGTTCAAACATGATAGGTGCATGGTGACTAGTCACCAACATAACCTTCCTCATGACCATAGAGTCATAACCTTGGTACATCGTTCCCTAGCTATGTGACAAATAGTCACTTGGGCCTTTAGGCCCTGGCTCTAGTAACTAGTCTTAGACTAGCCAAGCGCTTATAAGATTCATCGACCTTAGGGTCGGTCCAGCGTTAATGCCCTAGAGCCATTCAACACTGATATCAATTAGATCTAATCTTCATTTGGCCCTGCGTTCATGGCGCTATGCCATTTCTGACTCTTAGGTCAGTATCCCTGACTAGTCAGTGCCATATACAAGTAAGCAATGCCACCAAACATATATCACATATCCAATATCCGAGTACAAGGAATTCATCATGCTTACTTAACAAATACTAGCACAATTAGGATCATGCATAAACACAGAGGCTCAAGCTCTAAACAATATCATACTCAGTATACAAAGCATGTCCTAATCACATGTTTCTTGTACATCATATGCATCATATTTAACCACTTGACATGCCCCAAAAATAATCATGCATGCCACATTTAATAATCCAACATGCATCAATAATGACCATGCATGTCACATATACACAGGGTGCAGTTTTCTTACCTCAGATTCGAGCTAGAATGAATAAAAGAACGACCCTTGAGAACGATCAACTTTTAGTCCTTTAGCGGCCACCTAGTCATAACCAAATATGCGACACCATCAATAAAATGATAACCAAGGGTTCCCAAACCAAGATCTGTCCTCCGGGACATCAATCCCCCACTAATCCGGGTAGTAGGATTGATCCCGAGGCCTAAAACCATGTTCCCGGGGTCAATACGCACAAACGGGCTCAACCCTGCTCAAGGGATGCAGCCCTAGTACCTTGGGCCGCGGCTCCCAGCCATTCCAGAAGCAAGGGCCACGGCGTCCAACATCAATGGTCACAGCGCCCAGCAAGCACAAAACTGCCCACCTGCTTCTTCGAGCTAGGGTCGCGGCCCCCAACCCAGAGCCATCCCCAAACACGATTTTCAACATCCCAAAGCCTCCAAAATAATGCCTAAACATTAACAAATCATCAAATCAAAGTTCCCAAGCTTCCCAATGGCCCAAAACTAGAGCTGTAAATGTGGGCCGCCCGGCCCGACCCACATTTTTCGTGCCTCCGGTAAATTCGGGCCGAGCCGGGCTGGGCCAGCCCGTGTAAGAAAGTGGGCCGGGCCGGGCCAGCCCGCATAAAAATATATAGGCCCAGCACGACCCACAAGCACGGCCCACACGGGCCACGTGCCGAGCCGGACCGGGCCCAGATCGTGCCAGCCCATATTTCTAAAGTGGGCGAGCCCATTTTTTAAAATGGGCTTTTTTCGTGCCCTAAAAATGGGCCTCAAGTCAGCCAAAATCTGGGCCTAATTCGAGCCCACTTTTTTTTACTTGTTTTATTTTTTTTCCTGTTTTACTTTTTACATATATATATTTACATATATATATGTATATTTACTTAATTAACACAATAAAAATTCCAAATTTAAAAATAAAAATAAAATAAACATTGCCTCATTAAAAACTTTACCAAGAAAAAGTTTAAGAAATAAACTCTATAAAAATAGTATGATATTTTTACACACTATAAAAAAATGATGATATAATAATCATTTTATTTATTTATTTGAGTTTAATTCGGGCTTTTTGTGTGCCGTGCTTTTGGGCTTTTTATATTCGTGCTTACGTGTCGTGCTTTCGTGTCGTGCCTTCGGGCTTGTCGTGCCGTACCGTGCTAAGGCCGTGTCGTGCCCGTGCCTGGCCCGAGCCCATATTTTTTCGTGTCGTGCCTGGCCCAAGCCCATATTTTTTCGTGCTGTGTCGTGCTCGTGCCTTCCGGGCTCGTGCCGGTTTCGTGCCGTGCTCAAAAGCCCGGCCCGTATTTACAGCTCTACCCAAAACCATCAAAACCTAAAGATCAATCGAACCACAAACTCAACGATTCACAAAATCCAATTCAAAGCTTAAAAACTCTAAAAACTCAAAACTTAAACTTAGATTACCTTCGATTGGGTTGTTTTATGTCAAATCCTTCAGTTAAGAAGCTTTTAATCTTTCCTAGGATCGCTATGCCTCGATCCTCGCTTGATTCTGACTCCTAGAACTCAAGATTTTCTTCAAAAAGGCTTCGAACGGTAAAATGAGCTAACGAAAGAGAGAGGAAATGTTTTCTAACGTACGGTCAATCTGACAAGCTACTTCAAGCTTAAGTAATCTCAAATATAACCTAGTGCTCGGGGTCCTGAAAACACCCCCGAGGACATTATAGTCAAAACTTCCAGAATTTCCTCCTAACCTCAAATGCTCCCAATTTATCATCAAATAAACATTCTTATTACCCAATAATTGACCCCGTTATGACAAAACCGCTAACTCATAACATAAGATCATCTCATGCCGAATAGCTCGAATATATCTCCATAACAATGAAATCTCATTCACAAATTACAATATGCACCCAAATATACAAATATGCCATCAACAGGACAAATTACCAAAATGCCCTTATAATTATAAATACACCCATATGCATGCATTTATCATCATACAATAATATAATTCACATTAACATGCATATAATCATTTAATATCATAATAAATCAATTATGGCCCTCCCGGCCTCCTAATCAAGGTCCTAACCCTTATTAGGAAATTCAGGGCATTACAGGGCGCCTTCAGCGCCTGTTCGAGGTACCATATCGAGGTAGGGGAAATCTTGCCTCTGCATGAATTCTTCCAAGGGGTGGCCAATTATTTCGAGGTCTCCCCCTTTCAAATTACCCCCAATTGATATAGAGTACTATTTGCACTCTATATCCTTTATAACCATAAGAAGTGGCCTGTACCAACACCACATGAGATCAACTACTTGTTCGATCTCAAATCCAACCCCAACCACAACAACACGGGGTTCTTCCACTTCTACCACCAAGAGTCTGCTTGCACCTTCCTGAGTGACATCACCCACAAGTCCAATAGACCTGGTCGCTGATAACCTGGCCTTCACCCGAGGAGGTAAATCTTTTACTCACTAGTCATTTTATTTCTTCTAGCTTCCCTATACATTCTTTAGAACTTTGGTGTTGTTTAGGTCCATGGTATCGACCCATCCCTACTCCAGAGATGGAGATAAGGGAAACAACCTTAGCCAGCATGATGGACATCGAAAAGAGCTTCAAAGAGCTGGTCACGGAGAGCAACTTAAGCCTGCTCGGCCTTTTGGCACCTCACCAGGATGTGAGAGAGTCCACAACAGGGAGTGATACTGGAGGAGAGATCCCCGAGCAGCACCAGGATGTGTCACAGCCCCGAGGAGGCGGGCTATAAGAGTGATCATCAAGGAACCTTCCAGCACCCCACGAGCTGCTGCTGTCCCGACCCAACAGGGGAAGGGCAAGCAGAAACTTCCAGAACACCCCAAGCCCATACTTGAGTCGTCTGATGAGAACGGTACTGACTTCTCACTCTTAGATAGTTTTCCCATTCCCTATCATTTATTCGATGGGGACGACAACTTTAAATATGCGATCAGTAGTTTAAATTCAGAATTCTTTGAAGTAGAGAGTGAGTGTAGCAGTAGTACCATAAATAATGTATCGACCAGTAATAATAGCTTGGGTATATTACTTAGAATTTTTCTTACTCTTATTTCATTGCTTTAGTATCTCAATTTATATTTCCTAATCGTTTGTTTCTATCCTGCAGTCATGTCTTCCGACGATGCATTTGACCTGTACAGCCTACCCAAAGCCACTGCTCCTGCGAGCAGGAAGAAGGAAAGTAGGCGGCATCCTGAGGAAAGCAGTAGCGATCCCTCAATGAAAAGGGCCATAACTGAGGATCCTCTTGCACCTGTTCCTTCCAAAGAAACTACTCCTCCACCAGCTCCCATCGACCCGACTCCTCCTGATCAGTTAGGAAATACTCATGGAGAGGCTATCATGAACATAGCCTTCAACTCAACCAACGACAGGCTGAATAAGCTATCAAGGCATCGGCGCAGTCGAGAAGCCATCATCAACACTAGCTCCCTGAAGGTCGACCAAATTTTTAGCCGCGGGCTGAACGAAGTACTCAGTGTAAGTTGCCATTTTTTCTGTGCTTTAATTGTTTGCCTTGTCCTTTTATTTCCACTAACAACTTTATCTTTTCTCTGATCGCAGGGAGTTCTAACCCTAAGTACTGGTTGGCACCACTCGGAGGTGATGGCTGCCGAATATGCTAAATAGTCTATGGCTGTTGAGGAAAGACTTGGCAAGCAACTTAAAGTGGCCGAGGCCAAACACGCCGAGCAGCTCAAGGCGACCAAGGAGAAAAATGTCGAATAGCTAAGAGCTGCTGAGGAGAAAATTACCAAGCTGGGCGAGGAGTTGAAGCAATTTAAGAATGCCTTGGCCAAAGTCACGGAGTCCAAAGAGACGTATAAGGAGTCTTCATTGATTAATTTTAAAGAGGCCTCCAAACTTCAAGATGAACTGGCGATCAACAGGAAAGAAATTGTTGAACTGGAGGAGCAAGTTAAATTGCTCGAAGAAACCAACGGTAGTGATTTGGAGCGGTTCAAGGGAGCAGCCTTCAACTACTTTTATATGTTCTAGAAAAACAACCACGAGGCGAACTTTGATTATTTACCAGAGCGTATGAAGCAGGCTGAGCTGGAAAAATGTGTTGCTCACCTTGAAGAGGAGGAGAAAGTTCAGGCATCTCCCGAGATCTCTTTGGCGACGGGTATTGACGACATCGACGAGGATGCTGGGACCTCCATTGGCCAGCAGCCCCAACAAGATCCTCGAGCTGCTCCATAATATTATCTATTTTATTTTAATTTGTAACTAGGACACACGAACCATGGTTCGTGATGTCAAGAAATTTTTTTGCTGCGTAGGCAGCTTTCCTTTTAATTAACAATTACATCCGAGTAGCAATGGCTCGTGGTGTAAAACATTTTACTTTAATATTATAATATTTTCAATTTATTATAACATCTGTTCGCATGACCGAACTTAGCATAACACTTTGACTTGATATGACAAAATTTAAACAAAATTTTGAAAAATACTCTAAGTACCGTAGTATGCTTTCCCTTATTTTGCTCATGTGTTTACATATATTTACATATACTTATTGATATGCATTGCTTTCTTAGTACCTTATATGCCCCCAAGTGATTGAGGAGCTTAAGGTCCTTGGTCACTTGCCAAGACCAAGACCTGTTTGAACACTACTGCTCGTAAAAATACTTATAAAAAGTAATTATATAGAAAAACAATACACGTAATGAGCAAATACTTGTAATAAATAAAATAATTGGAAAGAATAACTGGCTGCGCACAATTCTTTTATTTATCATAATAAATAGACAATCATGTCTGTACGAGTGATCAAAAAATTAATCTTACACTTATAAGCGATTAGTCATATGACTGACTAACCCTTGTTCATAAACTTGTAAAAAGTGAAATTAATACAAGCCAATTCTTTAAAAAGAACTGTTTATTGATAATACTTGCACAGGTGTTCTCCATTCCAATAGTGAGGAATGAGATCTCCATTTAAGCGAGCAAGTTTATAGGTGCTTAGTTGGAGGACTTCTTCAATTTGATACGGACCTTCCCAGTTAGGTCCAAGCACTCCAGCAGCTTGATTGCGGTCGTTAAGAAAAACTCTTCTAAGTACCAAATCTCCCACGTTAAATTTTCTTTCCTGTACTTTAGAGTTGAAATACCGAGTGACCTTTTGCTAGTAAGCTGCTACTCGGAGTTGAGCTTGCTCGTGCCTTTCATCGACCAAATCCAAATATTCCATTAATAACTGACTATTCACACTCTTATCATACGCCAACCTTCTATGCGATGGTGGATCTAATTCAATAGGCAACATGGTTTCATATCCATAGGCCAAGGAAAATGGAGTATGGCCTGTTGTTGTTCGATGAGATGTTCTATACGACCAAAGGACTTCAGGTAATTCTTCTGGCCATGCTCCCTTCGCCATAACAACACACGATGTTCTTGACCACAAAATCCAGCACCTTCTTGGTCGTTATTGTTGCAAGTGGCTCAGCTTTGGCCCACTTTGTGAAGTAGTCAGCAACAACTATAGGATACTTGACGTTGCCTTTTCCCTTGGATAAAGACCCAATCAAATCTATTCCCCACACTGCGAATGGCCACGGGCTTTGCTTCTACTTTAGCTCATTAGGGACTGCTTGCGGTATCATGGAGAACCTTTGGCCCTTGTCACACTTCCGAAAAAAATCCACAGAGTCCTCATTCATTGTTGGCCAGAAGTATCCTTGCCTTAGGATCTTTTTTGATAACCTCTGCCCTAGCATGATCTCCGCAGAAACCTTCATGGACTTCTCGCATTAACTCTTTGGCCTTTTAAATTAAAACACACCTTAGAAGTGGTAGAGTACCCTCTCTTGTAAAAAACTCCATCAACCAGAATGAATCGAGCTGACTATCTTTGGAGGGTTCTTGCATTGTTTTTGTCCACCGGCAGCACTCCATGCTCTAAGTATTCAATGAAGGGCGTCATCCATGTGTCTGTTGCTTGGATTACAAGTGAAGACTCTTCTGCTTGAATACTCGGTGCAGACAAATGTTCAACAGGTACTATATTCAAGGTGTCAACATCCTTCGTGCTTGCTAACTTGGCCAAGGAATCAGCGTTTGAGTTCTGGTCACGAGGTAGGTACTTGCTGGAGAGTATATTTTTCGAACTGTGCCAATAAGTCCTTTGTTTTGTTCAAATATGCAACCATCTTCAGACCCCGGGCTTGATATTCTCCAATAATTTGATTAACCACTAACTGGGAGTCACTATAGATTTCAAGTGACTTTATATCCATGTCCTTAGCTAATCTTAATCCTGCGAGCAGAGCTTCATATTCGGCTTCGTTATTGGGCGTTGTGAAGTCGAATCTGAGTGCACAGTGGAATCGGTGTCCTTCGGGCGTGACTAAGATCAAACCTGTTCCAGCATTGTGCTCGTTGAAAGAGCCATCTACGAACATCTTCCAGGAAGGATTTTGGCTTTGGAGTTCAGGCTCTTTTATCGACTCGATATCTTGGAGCCCAGTAAATTCTGCGACAACGTTTGCTAGAGCCTGTCCCTTCACAGCTGCTCGTGGCGAGTAAGAAATATTGAGCTGTCCAAGTTCAACTTTCCATTTCAACAATCAATCGGTGGCTTCTAGTTTCTGCAGGACTTGCCGTAGTGGCTGGTCGGTGAGTACTACAATGGGGTGAGCTTGGAAGTATGGTCGCAGCTTTCTGGAGGCCAAAATTAAGCAGTAGGCTAATTTCTCAATGGACAGATATCGCAGTTTTGCTCCTATTAGCCTCTTGCTTATATAATACACAACTTTTTGAACATGTTCCTCCTCTCTGATCAGGACAGCGATAGGAGCATACTCGGTGACCGCCAAATAGATGAACAAAGTTTCTTTCTCGACCGGTTTGGAAAAAATTGGTGGTTGCGACATATGAGACTTTAGAGCCTGGAAAGCCTGCTCGCACTCTTCCGTCCACTCGAATTTCTTATTGCCCCTAAGCAGATTAAAAAATGGAATGCATTTGTCTGTTGATTTGGAAATGAATCTACTCAAAGCGACAATCCACCCAGTTAGACTTTGAACATCTTTAATTTTAGCTGGCGACTTCATCTCGATCAGGGCCTTGATCTTTTTGGGATTAGCTTTGATACCTCGCGAGTTCACTATGAATACCAAAATTTCCCCGATCCAACTCTGAAGGAACACTTAAGGGGATTCAACTTCATCTGATATTTGTTCAAGACGTTGAAGCACTCTTGCAGGTCCCCAATGTGTTCTTCTGCCTTCTTCTACTTAACCAGCATGCCATCAACATATACCTCCATATTAACACCGATTAACTCTTTGAACATGTGATTGACTAGTCATTGGTAAGTCACACCAGCATTTTTCAAACCGAAGGGCATTACTTTGTAACAGTAAAGCCCTGTATTAGTTCGAAAGCTAGTGTGATCCTCATCAAGTTGGTGCATACTGATATGATTGTATCCAGAGTATGCATCCATGAATGATAGGATCTCATGCCCTGAAGTGGCATCGACCAGCTGGTCGATCCTTAGGAGTGGGAAACAATCCTTCGGGCAAGCTTTATTGAGGTTTGTGAAATCCACGCATGCCCTCCACTTGCCATTCAGCTTAGGAACCAGCACGGGATTAGAGACCCAAGATGGATAAAATGCTACCCTGATGAATCTGTTCTCCTTTAGCTTCTCAACCTCTTCTTTTAACGCTTTTAATCTATCTTTGTCGAGCAGCTTCCTTTCTTGTTGTACTGGTGAAAAACTTTTATCTATGTTTAAGACATGGCTAATAACTACTGGGTCAATCCCAACCATATCCTTATGCGACCAGGCAAACACCTCCTGGTTCTCCTTTAAAAATTCCACCAGTTTTTTCTTTGTTGTTGTCTCTAAGTTTTTACCGACTTTCACAACCCTGGTCGGATCTGCCTCATCAAGTTGGACCTCCTCCAGGTCCTCGACTGGTCCTACGTCTTCTTCAAAACCCCCAAAGTGAGGATCTAAATCTCTATCCTCACTTTGGGAAACACCCTATTTGGTGACCTGCTCACCTGATTGGGCTTGTACTTCATTGGACAATAACAACCCTTTCTAGGCTCTTTCCTTCGATCCACCCCTTTTTGCCTTGGTAATTGAGGAATTATAGCATTCCTATGCTTCTCGTTGGTTTCCCAACACGCATCCTACCCTTGCGTCGGTCAAAAACTTCATGGCCAGGTGCCAAACCGAGGTCACGACTCGTAGGTTGACTAGAATAGGCCTTCCAATCACAACATTATATGCACAAGGACAATCAACTACTATAAAAGTAGTGAGTAATGTCCTGTTCGCAGGTGCAATTCTTGCTGTGATTGGAAGCCTGATCGAACCCATTGGCGCGAGCCCTTCGCTAGAAAAACCATAAAGGGTTTGGTTGCATGGCTCCAAATCCTTCACTGACAACTTCATCCTCTCCAGCGAAGACTTGTACAGAATGTTTACTGAGCTTCCTGTATCCATTAAGACCCGCTTAACCATCATATTGGTGATCTGGACGTCCACGACCAGAGGATCCGAATGGGGAAACAGGACATGCTGGGCGACAAGCTCAGAGAAAGTTATCAGTTCTTCCTTTGTTCGAGATTTTTTGGGAGTTCTCTCCTCTACATTCAACATTTCAATGTCCTAGTTGTGACGTAAGGTTCGGGCGTATCGCTCCCTTGCCTTCCCACTATCCCCTGCCAGGTGTGGGGCACCACAGTTGGTCAGCAATGTACCCACCACTAGAGCTGGCTGTAAAGGGAGCGAGCATTGGCGTACAGGTGCCTGCTCGTTGCCTCCTTGAGCCTCTCTCTAGGAACCTCCAGTGGCTCGTACATATCTTCTTAGGAGTCCTTGCCTAATAAGGAACTCAATCTTATCTTTAAGCTGGTTGCACTCGTTGGTGCCATGACCATAGTCGTTGTGAAAATGACAAAACTTGGCTGTATCTCTTTTGGAGATATCTTTCTTGATCGGGGCTGGTCGCTTGAAAGGAACAGTGGTGCTAGTAGCCTGGTACACTTCTGCTCTGCTTTCGACTAGGGCCATGTAATTGGTGAACCTCGGCTCATATCTGTTACTTTTAGGGCGCTTACTCTCAGACGTCGATGGCTCGTGGTTCGCCTTTTTCCTCCATTTTCCCATTATTTTTGTTGTTGCCATTGGGTTTCCCAGACCCACTGGTGGCTTTGGTGGGATCTTCTTTCGGACCTTGGTCGTCTGCAGGCGTTTTCCCTTCATTGGCGATGGCTTCTTTGAGTTTGATGTACCGATCCGCTCGGTCTAGAAACTCTTGGGTGCTCTTTACCCCATTCTTCCTTAGACTGTTCCAGAGGGACGAATGGCATCATACTCCAGTAGTAAGTGACATACTCCTTCAAGGATTCACCCTCCTTCTGGCGTATCTCAACCAATTGGTTGGCTTTGGTCGGATGTACTCAACCAGCGTAAAACTGCCCGTAAAAATCTTTCACGAACATTTTCCAAGACACTATGCTAGCAGGAGGGAATTTAAAAAACCACTCCTGAGCAGTATCGGATAAGGTGGCCAGAAAGATTCTGCATCGAGCATCATCTGACACCTTCTGGATGTCCATTTGTATCTCAAATTTATTCACATGAGATACTGGGTCGCCAAATCCATTGAAGTTGGGTAAGACTGGCATCTTAAATTTGCTTGGGGTTTCAGCCATTGCTATTCTTTGTATGAACGGAGTGCCTCTTCTCCGATCATACTCAATGTGGGATGTTTGGCTCCCCACTAACTGCTGGACGACCTGATTCAATGCATCAAGTTGGGCCTATACAACATCTGGTACTATTGGGGCAACTGGTGCTGGATGGGCATACTCGTCGTGCCTTTCCCGTCTGTCATTGAGTATATCCCTCAAATAATCATCCCTACGCCTTTGCTCGCTAGCGCCCAGTCGGTCAAAGACGTTAGGTTGCCTAGACTGCCCCCAACATTCTGGCTCGTTGGTCGATTTTCTCTTGGTGGGGGATTACGTTCCCCACCCCTATCTCCTTGCCCTCGACCAGCATTTCCTTTATCAGAATCCGCCTCACTATAGTCATGGCCATCCCTAAAATGTGACCGACTATGGTGTGACCTGCTGATCACGCTATTTCCCGCTCCCCTCACTGGCTTGTCTCGTTCGTCAGGTGGAGGCCTGCGTTGGTCGGTGGGTCCCCAGGCATTATTATATTGTGGGGGGCCCCTGACCGCAGAGCCTGACTCGACCTGTCTCCTACCAGCAAAAGGATGTTGTCCTCTACTCGGTGGATTCGGCTCTTCAGCAGTCTGGTATCTAGGGATTCGGGAAGGCTGCCCGACCCTATTTTACCTTTGCTGCTAGGGATTATCTCGACCAGCGCGAGAAGGAGGTTGTTGCTCAGGATGCTGAAACGGAATATCTTGTTGAGCAGCAGGAGGTTGCTCCGGCCTCTGAGGGCTTGCTGGTGGAGGCGGAGCGTGGTGATGTTGTGGACAATTTGAATGTGGATCTTGTTGTGGCAGTACACTGGTGGCTGATCTGGTTGAGAAGCTAGCGTGGACTGCCCTCAAGCCAACTGAATGGCTGCCTCCAGGGTGGCAGTGGCATCCCTTTGTCGGCGATCCATGTCGGCTTGCCTCTCATTCAAATCTTGGCGTTGCTTATCAATTTCTTTCTGCTGCAATGCCATTGTTTCAGCCACATTTTCCTGATTAGCCATCATATTGGCTAACTCTTCCTGCAACACAATCAATGTTGTCCTCAAGGTCTCAGAATCCATTTCCTCCTCTTTGAAATCTATTTGTGGCTCATCCTTAGCCACATTTTGCAGAGGAGGTTGGGTTGGTGCAGTATCAGAGGTTTGTCCAGTCTTTCTAGATGTTTTTCGCCATTTGATCTCTTTGGAGGTCTTGAGTTCAGCTCTCAATGAAAGCACCAAAACGTTGACCCTCAAATTGGTCAACAACATGGAGTCAAGTAAAACGATAGAAAATTAGATGAAATCAAGACGAAAAGATAAACGACACAAAAGATTTATACTGTTTTGGCCCCAATCAAATGGTAATGACCTACGTCCACTTAGTGTTCTTATTGATATAAAATGAGAAGAACTACGATCAATGAACTAGGGTTCACTAGTTTCACAAGCTCTCAGATGAATACAATCGTGGTGGATAAAAATACTCTATTTCTCTCTTAGAAATCTGAAGTTTCAAAAGTTAAGAGTCAAAAAGTCCCCTCTCTTGAGCCCTTTGATTCTTATTTATAGACTCAAGGAGTTCTCCATGGGCCAATGGGCCTTAATTACATTTAATACATGCGTATCTAAATAATAATGGAAATTACAGTTAATACGTAATTACAAGATTACATATTTGAAGGAAATAAATGAAAATACGCGACCAGACTGGTTGCCCATAATTATGTTGTCTGATGAGCCAATTCCCTTCTGGTCGATGGTCGAACAGATTATACCCACTTAAACTGCCACATGTATTCCACGTGTAGGCTAATTCTGCCATGTCATCAGGTAGTCCATTTTGGGTAAACACCTTATATTCCAGTTCCCAAACACCACTGTATGCAACAAATATAAAAACAGTTGAATCTGTATTGACAAAAAAAAATAAAATTTAATAACATAAAAAAACTGAATTGAATCAACATGTCGAGGTCCATTGAGGACCATTGTGTCTCATCAAGGTGGCCATGAATTGAATCAAATCGAGGTCCATGAAGAAGCGTCGAGTCTAATAGAGGTGGCCAAGTATGGGAAATTTTTTCTACATGTCGAGGTCCATCGAGGACCATTGAGGTTAGTCGAGGTGGTCATCTATAGAACACTTTGGGTCTCTATCGAGGTCCATCGAGAACAATTGAGGCTAATTGAGGTGGTCCATTCCTAACCTACATCGAGGCATGTCGAGGTCCATTGAGGACCATTGAGGCATGTCGAGTTTCATTGAAACTCGTCGAGGCAAACAAAGAACCCAGAAAAACTCAGTTCTAATTCGACCGTGAAACAGTAAAAAAAAATCCAAAATGCAGACAAGATTTATTCGAAATAGTTAAAGCAATTCAAATAAAAAAGTTTAATCACTACATTTATAGAAAATATACTTACCCATAATTTTTTTGCCTCTAGATCCGAAACCCAAAGTGTTGTTTTGCCTTTGTGGTGATTAACCACAACAAACAAGAATACCAATTAAGTAGATCACTGAACAAGAATGAAAAACAAAACAATATACAGAAAAGTAAATCAACACAAGAACTTACATGGTTCGATCTAGAGCAGTAGCACTCTAGTCTTCTCCACGGGGAAACAACAAAGCAAGCTTCAGTATATTGAGTAGAAGCAATGTACAACAATGGATATTCACTCCTTACAATGTTCAAGTTCCAAAGCTAAGGAACAAAGAATTAAAGAACTATATACAAGAACTCTCTCTCTCTCTCTCTAAACTGAAACAAAAAATAGAGAAAAAACTACTCTTCTCAAAACTAGTCTTAGCTGATATATATAGCCGAAAAAGAGAAACCAAGAGTCTTGCTAACTAACTTAACTAACTGAAGCCTTTTTAACTTATAGAGTGAGCTGAGTTGGACAAAACTTAAGTAATATGAACCAACATCCACATCCTTCATAGGATTCAATCTTCCCCAAAACACAACCTCAAAAGCTCGATTGGATCAATTCAATCTTGGTGGCTGCCTTGTTTAATTTTTGATTTAGATCTTGGAATTAGAAGAAGGAGGAACTTGGGTGAGGGTGAGCTTGGACGTGAAAGAGAGAGGGGGAACTTGGGTGAGGGTCTTTCATATGTTAGGGGCATTTTAGGAAATAATGAGAATACTAGCATAAAATAGTTATGTTCACATAAGCTAGAATAATTTTGTTATAGGACCACATTTAATGTATCATTTCTCAAAATTTTCCTTTGGAAATAAGGGAAAAAATAATTTGAAGCCCCATTGACGAATAGAAACTAAATTTCGGTATGTGAATAATTTTTTAACATATTCATTTTATAAATTATTTGAAAACGTATATTTCTACTACTCACTTCATTTAAAGCGTGTTACAAAGAAGTTCACATATATTTTTTTAGAACTCTACGTTTATTTGATAGGTGATGAGTATTATTGAGTTACTATTTTGCTAAAAAAATCATAACAACATAGATTTTGTTTTAAAGAGAAATTTTAATTTTTCTAAATATTTATTTTTGTTAATTATTCTCAAAATAAATACCATAAAGTTAGTTAAAAATAAAGGTAAAAATGCTCGAAGCCAACATAAGACAAAATAAAAGTAAATTATTCATTTTTGTTAACGAGATCATTGAGTTATTCTTATTCTTGCTTAAAAATTTATTTTGTTTCTTAGTTTATGAAAAATTATTAAGCACAATTATAAATTTGTTTCTATCTGTTTTAAAATTTTACAATATATATTATTAGTGAGTTTTTACATGTGTAATCTATGCACGATACAAAAAATCTATATGCAGTTAAAAACTCTTGCCACGAAAAATAAAAAGGACTTTGTTCTTATTACTAACTCCACTAGGGGAAATTCTGGAAGAGGGCGTGATGATGGTGATGGTGATGGTGATGGTTTTCCCCTCACTAGATATAATGGGGACCGATTTTAATGATTTTTATTGAAACCAATTAAGACCCTAATGTATTCACAACAAAAATATCTTAACCTACCCAATTTTACTGATTGCACATAACCTAAAGATTGAGAAACAAAATCTATAAGGCGTCAAAATCAGGACAATTACCGTACCAAATAAATTATTTATTGTTCCCTTCTTTTAAACAACTTTGTTAATGTAAATTAATGTCACCTTGGACTAACTAATTCTGGCCGTCCAGCTTGTCGAAAAAAGAAGAAGAAGGTGAATTTGGCCTCATCTTGGTTAAGTTAATTGGAAAATTTTGGGCTCATATTTATATGATGTCACTAGGAAAACTTTGTAACTGTTATTTTTTTCATATAGAAGTTAATGAGTGGCAACTCAACTCCTTTAATTTCGACAAAGAGGACAATACCAAGTCAGTGTCGCATTAATTTGACACTAATCTAATAAATTTGACCTCATCCAAGTGGCCCTCACACTGAACACCTAAAAGTCTTGCACACTATAATCATTTTTAACAAATAAAATCTAGAATGGCAGGCAAAAATTAAGTAAAATAAAGGATAAAAAAACAAAAAGCAAGAGAACAAAACCCTAAAAGTTTAAAGAGGGGAAGGCTGGGTGTCAAGACATGGGATGGATCTTAGTTTGTGACATCATTTTTTGGAATTTTATACAAAGTTGTTCATAAAACTAGGTGTGGTGATAGTGATCAAAAATCCCATAATGATAAAACTGAGCTAACAAAAACACGCTTTCATTAAGAAAAGAGGTGTTGATTGGGAAATAAAATTTAGTGAAAACAAAAACCCTTACCAAATATTGGTCCTCCATGTGACCAAATCATGGAGTGTGGTTGCCAAATGCTATTTCCCTATTGTTTAGTTTTATGATTTGACTTAATAGAGAGGACCTACTACATATGGGGACAAAGAAAATTGAGAAGTATTATCATTATTTATTATTATTATTTATGTGTAAAATATGTATATGGGGGAGTTTTCATTTAATTAATATATAATATATTGCCCAACAAGTATTAATTAATATCAAGAATAATTATTATGTGTTGATGTAAATAAGAATATTGAACCTACCCATCTCCATCATTAATTATAGAAGTCAAATATGCACTGATTGCAATGAAATCATGGTCCTTAGAAGAGTTTTAATGCTCTGGTTATTATATAAATATGTGTGTCCTAGTAGGATGCACATGCTTGGATTTTTGGGTACATCTGTTTTGGTGCTAGGTCATAGTAGACATTAATTAATTTAAGATATATCGACAAGTTGGACTAAAAGATAAAAGAAAATAGACAAAGAAATACAAAACATAAATTAAAGTAGTAAAGCAAAATGACAATATGAGCTATCAAATGTGAATCTTACACAGTAAAAATATCTCATGCGCAATAAATATACACATATATAAAAAAAGTGTATATATTATAGTGTCTTACCTTTTGAGAGTGGCATGTGGGAATGCTTAAATATAGAGAAGTATGTCATAATTTTTCTTCAAAGACATTTGAAACCGAACAAAGAACCTACACCCTGTTTCACCATATATAATAATCGCACTCCTCTACATTTTCCTCGTGATCATAGTCTCTCCTATATCTATGTGCCAATAATGGTGGATTTGATCGAATTGGCAGGACATGTATTTCAATAATAATAATAACAATAATAAAGGTGGCAAAACTTCACTAAAATACTTAATGGAAAATCTACCTAGATATAGCAAGTTTGAGCAATTGGTAAAAATAATAGAGACACACATGCACGAGTAGCTTAAAAAAAAAGTTAATCACGCATATGCAGTTGGAGATAATGAAAGAATCAAAAGAGTTCAAATACGGACAAGTACTAGATGAGACTCATATACGGTGGCTGTTCCCATGAGTGGATCGATGGATAACTTAAAAGATTGTTGATACATACAGTAGTACTGTTGAAAGACTTGGAGTTTGTGCTCAAGAGATAGGCCACTTCTTTAAGTACATTTTGGACGAAGGAATAAAATTATGTTTGGGATAAGATATTTTGTCTTTCTTTTCTCCTCCCTAACACAGGATTTTGGTTCAAGCTTTTGTTTTTGTTTGTTTTGGGAGTGGGTGTTGATTGTAATGATACCAATCTACAAAGAAAAATCATATTTTTCTTATGAAAGAATATATGCTATTAACTCTATATGCACAAATATATGTACATAGAATATCTAATAATAAAAAGAGCATATATTTCTATAAAGTGTAAAATCTTTATTTTTGGCTAACTTTTTTAGACAAATATTTTACAACTCAAGTAAATCTTGTCATTTTCTTTTGAAATGGTCTTTGAGATGAGCTTGCAAATTGTGTCCAGATTATATGGATTATTGGTGATTGATTGTATATTTTGTATAATCTTATCTGCGATTGATTGTATATTTTATATGATCTTTTTTCTATAAATTAGATAATTTGAAGATTTCATGAAAATCATCTAAAACCTGTACAACTTGGCTATGCAATTGATCACAAAAAGGTCTTGGAGTTTAATATTTGATTATTATCTTTTAGATAAGTGAAGATATTTTTGAATTAAATCAAATCTGATCCATTTGAACGTGGCTAGTACAAATGTGGTTAAAAAAATGTATCTAGACTGCCTAAATAACCAGGTACTGGAAATCTGTCAAAACTGGTTGGTAAGCTGTTTTGACATAATCAACTAGCTCGCTGATTTTTTTCCTTGATCAAAAGAATTTTTCAAATCAACTTTCAATGTCTTCAGACCCCTTTGGACGTCCTCTCCACTATAAATACCAGTCCAAAGGCTTTGGAAAAATCCTCTCATCACCACATATAATTCTCTCATATTTGTATCACATTGGAAGAGTATTTTCTTTATAAAAGATTAAGTTTGTTGATCTTAATCTTGTTTTTCTTGTGTGTTGTGTGCAACATTAATTTGTGTTTGCTTTGTTTATTGTGATTACAGGTAAAACAAAGCTGTGAACGTTAAAAATAATTTTTGGGAGAAGATTTGTTCAATTCTCACTTCGGGAGGAAGAGAGTATTGTCGAATCTTTGAAATGATTTCAAGAGATACAATGGTTCATCAAAACTGGATTTTTAAAGAGTACATTATAGTTTGTGGCAATAGTTTAAGTAGGAGTCTTACATTGTTTAAGTCAACACTCTTTGATTCTTTACAATCAGTTTTCTCTGGGCGTGGCTCGTGGAGGTATGGTATCCGAAAGGATATTTGAACTACATATAATTCTTTGTTCATTAATCTGTTTCTACAACTCGCAGATTTGCTTTTTGTTCAAACAACTAACTTTCCAATTCTCAATTAAATTAATTTGTCCTTATTAAGAAATTTCAATTGGTATCAGAGAGGTTCACTAAACTCTTAGTGAAATCTTGTGTTTTCTGTTTTTTTTTTCTTTATATTTGTTCTTGTGAGATGCTTTCTTCGCAGAAGGTGACTCCATTACTCAACCTCCATTGCTAAATGATACTAATTATCCTTCTTGGAAAGTTATAATTATAGCATTCATCAAATCACAAGATGAAAAGGTTTGGAGAACAATCCTATCAGGATGGAAACCACTAGTTAAGACATATGACCTAACCAATGTAAAATCTGAACTTGACTGAATTGACAATGAAGATAAACTGTTCAGTTACAACAATAAAATTTTGCATGTCATTTTTAATGGTGTTGGAGAAGGTCACATAAAACAGATTTCTTCATGTGAGTCGGCCAAAGATGCTTGGAAAATCCTTCAAACTCAATTTGAAGGAACTGCAGATGTCAAGCGTTCTAGGCTTGTAATGTTGACCACTCGTTTTGAAAACTTAGAATGACAGAAACTGAAACTCTCACTAAATTTTATGAAAGACTATCTGATATTACTAACGAATATTTTGCCTTAGGTGAGAAATTATAAAATAATGTTTTAGTTCGGAAAATTGTTAGGGTTCTTCCTCACAGGTTTCACACTAACTTACGGCAAATAAGGAGGCAAACGATTTGGATACCATTAAAGTGGAAGAATTGATGGGTTCACTCAAAACTTTGAACTCAATCAACAAATGCCTCAGAAAGAAAAACCAAGTGTTCCCAAAGAGAAAGCAAATGCACTTAAATCTTCCAAAAGAGACAACTCGGATGATGATGGTGAAGATGAACTGGCCTTGTTAACCAAAGACTTTAAAAAATACATGGAAAAGATTGGAAACAAGATACCCATGTTTGAATCTTCTAAATGTAACAACTTCTTTAAAATTTTTGAAATCCAGGGAATGTGAAGGGTTCAGCCACATTCAACCAGAGTGTGCCAATACCCTGAAGAAAAATAATAAAGTCATGATAACTACTTGGAGTGATCAAGATTCTGAAAGTAGTGATGAAGATGAAAATTCTAACATTGCCTTGACTTCTATTTTTTCTAGAAATACATCTTTTGTGTTTAAATAATATTGTTCAGGAAGAAGAAAAATCTAAATGTGACTTAGATGAATCTGATATGAATGAGGATTCTCTGAAAGAATCATACAAAAGCATGTACAACCAATGGTTAAAGGCATGTTCAGATAATCGTATTTTGGCTTAACAATAACAAAATGTTGAGGAAAGAAATGAAAAGGTTGAGCTTAGTGTGAAAAACTTTGAACAAGAAATTTCTTTAATTTTTTTTTGAAATCAAGCGATTGTCTAAAAACATAGATCATTTGGAAAAAGGTGTGAAATGCTCAATCCTAAGTCTACGGTTTTGGAAGATGTTATTCATGCAGGTCAAAAGGCTGGTAATTTTACTAGGTTAAGGTCCAATGGATCTAAACCTAAAGGTAAAATGGCTTTTTGTTAAATATGGAAGTGCTATTACTGTTTCATCAGTAACCCTTCAGTAGGAATAGTGCATAAAAATGTTGGAACATCTTCTTAGTCTATCCCAACACATGCGAAAAAAACAAAAAAAATACCAGACTTGTAAAATTGGATATTTCATTCCAGTTTGTCATTGTTGAGGTATGAAAGGTCACATCTGACCTAAAGGCCTAACCATGGTGATTTTTTTTTCACAAATAATTATTTTTGTAATTATGGAAGTAAAAGTCTGATTACTCCAAAAGGAAGGTCAGTACCCAAAAATATCTGGGTAAAGAAAAATGATTTAAATTGTCTTGCTGCATTTACTTGTCAAAAAACTCGTGCTTCTAATTCCTGGTACTTTGACAATGGATGTTCTAGGCATATGACAGGCGATGCAAGTTCGCTCACAAATTTTAAATCCTTAAAATGTGGTGGTTACTTTTGGTGATGGTATGACATGAAACATTGTTGGGAAATGTACCCTAAATTTTAATGGGTTACCGAAACTAAAAAATGTGTTACTTGTTGATGGACTGAAAGCTAACTTAGTAGCATAAGTCAGAATTATGATCGAGGGTTTATTGTAAATTTTTCTCAAGATGATTGTAATGTTGTTGAGAAAATGGTGTTAGTGTGTTAAAAGGTTTCAGATCTCTTGATAATTACTATACACTTTCACAAAATTCCACCTGTCACTCAACCATAAGTAATATCATTGACTTATGGCATGAAAAACTTGGTCACATAAATTACAAAAAATTGAAGAAATTCGCTAATGCAGGTCTTGTTCGTGGCTTACCCAAATTAGGTAAGGAATCAGCAGGTAAGTGTGAACCTTGTCAGTTGGGAAAACAATTAAAAAGTTCCCACAAAGGTATCATAGGACTTAATACTTCAAAAGTACTTGAACTGTTACATATGGATCTAATGGGTCCTATTCATGTAGAAAGTATTAATGGAAAAAGATACATTTTTGTGTGTGTTGATGATTTTTTCCAATTTACTTGGGTTGATTTTTTAAGAGAAAAATCAGATACATTTGATGCTTTGAAAACTCTTTCCACAAAATTAAGAGTTGAGAAAGATTGCAATATAGGTAAGGTGAGAATCAGAAGTGACCATGGAAAAGAATTTGAGAATGAAATGTATGACAAATTTTGTAGATCATTAGGCATTTCTCTTGAATTCTCTGCTCCAAAAACTCCAGAGCAGAACAAAGTAGTTCAAAGGAAGAATCAGATCCTGCAAGAGATGGCCAGAGTTATGCTAAATAGCAAAAAAATAAAAAAAAACTCTCAAAAAGGTTGTGGGCCGAGGCTATTAACATAGTATGCTATACAATTAATCGTATGTTTCTCCAACCAGGAACTACAAAAACTCCTTACGAACTCTGGAAAGGTAAAAAGCCAAATGTAAGTTATTTTCATGTCTTTGGGTGTATTTTCTATATACTTAGGAATCGAGAAAATACTGGCAAATTTGATTCCAAAAGTGACGTGGGTGTATTTGTTGGTTGTTCCACTAACAGTAGGGCTTATCGTGTGTATAACATGAGAACCCAAACTGTAATGGAATCTGCTAATGTGGTTGTTGATCATTTGAAAGATTTCTCCGAATATTCCAATGAAGAGGAAATTGACAGGTTCATAGAATAAAAAATTCAAGATGGATCAATTGTCTCGACAGAACTTGAAAATGTTGAGACAACATAGGAAAAGATCCAAACAGAATCCACATCTGTTAACAGAAGGAGTTCCAGAAATCATTTCTTTTCCTATTTAAAGGCAACCATCCACCAGGGTCAAGAAGAACCATCCTACTGATCTTATTTTGGGAAATCTTGAAGAAAGCATGGTCACAGGGAAAAGATATGTTAATTTGGTCCAGTTTGTGTGCCTCACCTCCTCTCTTGAACCAAAAAATATGAAAGAGGCCCTACATGATGAATCTTGGATAAGAGTGATGCAAGAAGAACTAGAGCAATTCACTAGAAATGATGTTTGAACTCTTGTTCTGAGACCCCATCATATTAATGTCATTGGTACCAAATGAATTTTCAAAAATAAAACTGATAAATTTGGTACTATAGTGAGAAAAAAAGCAAGGTTAGTAGCACAAGGGTACACTCAAATTGAAGGTGTGGATTTTGATGAAACATTCGTCCTTGTTGCTCTTGACTCCATCAGACTCTTGTTAGTTGTCGCTTGCATTGTTGGATTAAAATGATATCAGATGGATGTCAAATCTGCCTTCTTGAATGGAATTTTTAATGAAGAGGCGTTTGTTGAACAACCAAAGGAATTTGAGGATCCTCATAATCCTGACCATGTCTTTAATCTTCAAAAAGCTCTCTATGGTCTGAAACAAGCCCCTCGGGCTTGGTATGAAAGGTTTACTCAACTTCTTATTCTAAAGTGATATAGAAGAGGAGGAGTTGACAAAACCTTGTTTATAAAAAAAATTAAGTCTGACAGTGTTATTGATCAAATCTATGTCGATGATATTGTTTTTGGTTCCACTTCTAACTCTCTTGGGCAGGAATTTGTAACTAAAATGAAAGATTAGTTCGAAATGAGCATGGTAGGAGAATTAAATTTCATCCTAGTCTTGCAAGTCAGTCAATCTGAAAGTGGTACCTTCATCACCCAGAGTAAGTATGCCAAAAATTTGGTAAAAAAGTTTGGGCTTCATTCATCCAAAAATGGCAAAACTCCAGTGGGAACCTCGGTCAAATTGAGCAAGGATGAAAATGGTTTAAAAGTTGATCCAACACTATACAGAAGTATGATTGGGAGCCTTCTATATCTCGTTGCTAGTCGCACAGACATTAGCTATAGTGTTGGAGTAGGTGCAAGATACCAAGAAAATCCAATGGAATCTCATGTGACTACTGTAAAGACAATCATTCGCTATGTGAATGGTAATGTAGATTATGAAATTTGATATACTAAAGACACTAACTCTAATTTTGTGTGTTTTAGTGATGCTGACTAGGCAGGTAATGCAGATGACAGAAAAAGCACATGTGGTGGTTGCTTTTATTTTGGAAACAATTAGGTTTCCTGGCACAGCAAAATGTAGAATTCAATTTCTCGATCTACTACTGAGGTCAAGAACATAGCTGCTGGGAGCTTCTGTACTCAACTGTTGTGGATGAAATAGATGATGACTGATTATGGGTTTGAATTGGAAACTTTGACTATTTTTTGTGATAATACTAGTGCAATCAATATTTCAAAATATCTTGTTCAACACTCTCGCACAAAACATATTGATACTCGTCATCATTTCATAAGGGAACTCGTTGAAGATAAAACTGTGATTTTGGAATATATTGAAACTGACAAACAAATTGCAGATATTTTCACAAAATCCCTTGATATAGTCAGATTAGATTCATGGATTTTGGGAAATCCTTCTTCAAGTCTCCCACACTCTCGCAGAAAAAGAAGGCCTTCGCCCGACATTCCCCAACATGGCGCCTCCTGCACAAAGTACACTTTGGAATGCTTTCCAAGTCTCACTGCCACCCTGGCGGCTAATCTATACACCTCGCGGCCTCCTATCTGGCCCTGGAGCTGAAACCATATGTGGAGTCTTTCTCTTTTGGTCACTAGGGCCTCCGCCCCTACCAAAGCCAACAAATGGAGGTCCCAGCCTCCTAGAATCCCTTCTGGCCGCATTCTCGTGCCAGATCTTGTTCTCTGTGCTCTTAGCTGTGAGCGCATTATCCATAGCCTGTGCATAAGTAGTCACTCCTGGCACAGTAGTGATATGAACATCCCGGGCTATCATAAGCTGTAGCCCCGAGAGAAACCTCTCTCTTCTGTTCCCATCAGTGGGCACCAGATCCCCAAAACAATTTGCCAATCTATTAAACTTCAAGGCATAATCGGTCACTGAGATGTTTCCTTGAAGTAACTTGCTAAAATCTTTAGCCTTCGCAGCTTTAATTGCATCGTTATAGTATTTCTCATTGAACAAAGTTCTGAAATCTTCCCATTCCATAGTATTTATAGCCTTGGTCTGGGATACCACCTCCCACCATATTCAAGCATCCTCCCGAAACATATAAGTGGCACAAGCCACTCTCTCATTACAACCTACCCTCATTATATCAAGGATGATCGTTATCATTGTCATCCATTGCTCAGCCTTCAGTGGGTCTGAGTTACCCTAAAAAACCGGAGGGTGCTTGTTGACGCGGGTTTTCTCCAACAGTGTATTAAGAAATAATAAGGTAGATTAGTTCTTAGTAATAAACCGTAATGAAAAATGAAATGAATTCAGAAGAACACAAATATTTTACATGGCACAGTGGTTAAAATCCACCTCGTCCACGAGTCTATATTATTGATGTTTTTCTCTCTATTTTGGCAGAGTTTCAGTATTATAGAATAATGGTCCCTTTCCCTGTCCTACATTCCCAATATTTATAAGGGAATTCCATAGATAGGTTTGGGTAACCGCGTGAGTCAATCACGCATATACACATTTATTACATTTAATACATATATTTCCCATTTATAATGGGATATGATTTGATCATAAAGTAAATATTCTCCTAATATCTGGGACATTAAATATGACAGCCTGGTCATAAATAAACACATAAAAGGACCCGAGTCTCTGGGGATCTGCGGGCGTGCAATATATTCGAATTACCACAAGCTGAATATCTCCTCCAAGCTCGTACTTTGACCACATGTTTGAATATTATGAGCTCGCACTTCACAACCTTCATGTTTGTAGCTCGGGTTAAACCCAGGATGCCTAATACCACACGTATCCACATGAAACTGGAGTTGTATAAATGGATAAAGAAGATATCATTCCCTTGGTTATTTCTCCGTATATTTATTTGTCAGCTGTACCCAAACTGAGTGAATGAACTCGGGCTAAAATTAGGGTACAACATTTGCCCCCCAAGCTCTTGCTCGTGTATGATGTCATCACATTCTGACATACACAGTAGGGGCTTTTAGACTTTTGTTACACAAAACCACGTCTACCCACTACTTGAGTACTGGACACGTGGTGTACTGCAATTGTTGCCTATTCGGGTTTCGAGGACTGCAATAATTCTCTTGTCACCTTTTTGCCGCCGTTTTGAGGATGGCCAGATCAATCTACACAATTTACGTATAAAAGGGATGGCCATGTTTCAGACTTCACCACCTTTCATTTAAAAATTTTTCTCTTCTGGCCTTCCGAACCTCTCTTCTTTTCCAGAAATCCCCAAAAAAATTTTGCCGCACCCAGTTGATCAGAAGTTTTCCAGGAACTTCCCTGCGCTAAGTCTACATATCACCATCGAGGAACACACTGTAAGCATCTCATTCTTTGGTTTTAAGAATTTTTTTAATGGACTTTTGTTCTTCACCATGTTCATCCGCAATATTCACTGTAGTCACTGTTAGACTACTTCTAATTTTGTTTAGGGAATAGGTTTCGACTTAGGTTTAATTGGTGAGTCCAAAAATAGCTCTAGAAATAAGACATTCATAAAACCGGGAAATTTCTGGGTAATTTTAATGGTGAATTAATTTAGAGAATACCAATCCAGGATAAAGGAGACGAAGGGTTTTTAGGTTTCAAACCAGATAGCTTAGAGGTTACGTTTCTTGGGTGGTTTTGTACTAAATTGCCTCCCAAGGTAAGTAGTGGTCTGGCAGTCTGACACATGGACCCCTAAATATCAGGGGTCTGTTAGGAAACTGAGGTGCGTAACTCAGGGTCTTGCGTGGCATCACGCGATGGGGCTAAGGCTATCCTTAGCTCGTACAACAAAAGTAAACCATTCCCCCCTTTGTATCCTCGCGTCATAGACCTTAAATCCTCTTAGGTTGCCTACTAACTAGGTCGTTCTGCTCGTTAGGCTATCTAATGGCTCCTCAAAAGGAAACCGCCTCAAAGAAGAATGCATCAAGCTCATCTGCTCAGCAGAAGAACAAGGGGAAGAAGATCGCCCCAGAGTCTCCCATCCCGCACTTCTATCCGATGGTGGAGAAAGATCTTGTGGTTGACCCAAATGCCTACTTCTAGGCTGAACGTATCGTATCGAAGATTATGACCCAGGGGAGGGTGAACAAAATCATGCTAACCACAAGATAGAGGCCGGGACTGAAACTCTCCTAGCTCGACCTGCGTTCGAAGGGGAACAGAGCTGCTCCCCTCTTCAAGATGACTTCACGGCTTGCAGTGATGAGCATCTAAAGGCTCAGGCCTTTCTTCCCCTGGACCAATACTTCGCGAACTTTTTAAATTATGTGAAGTTGGCTGCATTTTAGCTCCCCCAAATTCTTATAGACTTTTGGCAAGGCTGAAATATTTATTTTTGAAGCATGAGTGGGAGGTCCCCACCCTAGCAGATATACTATACTTTTTCTGCTTCAAAGCTAGCCCGGAGCAGAAAGGGCGAGGTGACAAGTTCTATTATCTCACAAGGTTTCCCAACTCTGCCCTCGTCATTGAACTTCCCAGACATCCCAACGACTACAAAGACTTGTTCTTTATGTCGAATGGATTTCAGAATTGTGAACACCGATACTTCAACCGTCCTCGTAAGTTCCTTACTTTTGTGACTTTAGCTCGTGAAATTTTATTCCTTTCAAGATATTTCTTTTATACACGTCATAACTGAATTTGTTTCTTGTGCAACCTTATTTGCGAGGACGGGAAAGTCCGTGACCCTCGGGGGTCAATACGAGAAATTGTCTGGGCTTCCACCCAATGAGAAGGACTACCACCAGGTCGTTAATGACATCACGATGCTGGCATGCAAGTTGATCGGCGAAGGTCAAACGTTGGCCTTGAGGTCCCGGGCTACCCTTCCTGTGATCAATGAGCTTCCCTCCTCTGAAGAGGAGGCCTTGCCAGCCACTGAGGGCTAGGAGGAAGAATGGGATAAGGTGCCTCTTGTGAGGAAAAGGCAGGCTCCCAAGGCTGTCCGCATACCTGATTTGGAATGAGCTGTGTCAGGGGCAGCAGTTGGCCCCTCCGGCCAAGGTAACCCATACCTCTATAGGGAATTAGATAGGGCTGTTGTCGATTTCAGGTTAGTTCGATTTAACCCAAATTAGCTCGTCCATCGTCATCCTCATAACCCAGATCGTAATGTAACCCTGCTCTAATGCGTAGACCACCTAGTGGTATGTCACGACCATAGTTACCCTAAGGGCACAGTTGTTGTTGACAACACTTTAAACTTTAGATCCGCCATTTTTGAGGAGTATGGAACCAACCATAGGACCTGGTCTTCTCTGCTCTAGGGTGCATTTGCCCCTGGATTTAGACAATATGTAGATGAATCCAGCCCTGAGGAAGGACCTGAGCCTGAACCCCTTAGGATCCTAGATATATTAACCGTAGACACTCCATCTCCTCCATTAATTCCAAGGCCGAAGGTTGTGCCTATCCCAGTCAAAACACCCGTGCTGGTGATAATAGACTCCTCCCCAGCCTGGAAAGTAGGATCTTTGTTTTCTCTATCCTTGTATATGTTTTTGACAACTTTATTTATGAACTAACTCCTTTTTGTTCTTTTCAGGTGAAGAGATGGAACAACCCAGAGCTCATCACCTCCGAACTGCTTTTCAGACTAGGAAAACTGGCTTGGGCCCCGCCGTAAAGAGGCTCAGGATCTCAAAGAAAACCCCCTAGCTGTGGGCAATACCTCAAGATCCCCTTCCAAGGGGAGAGACGTGAGCTTAACTCGAGAATCAATTCTTGTGAGTTCTGTTACTGCTAGGGTTACCCCTCCTCCTCCTCCACCTCGATTCACACCTCCTCAGGCCCAAGTAATACAAGCAAAGCCTCTAGCCCCCACTGTCCCAGCCCCCACTGTCCGATCTGGAAAAGATCCCTGAAGCTTTTCGGGGTATCATTTACGAGACGGCAAGCCATATGGTGGGGCACGCCTATAGGGCCAGCTCGAGGGATCTGAGGACCATCGAGGAGCAGATCCCAGAGAATGTCATGGAATCAGCTATGGGAATGAACCTTACCATAAGTTATCCTTCCTTGGTGACAATTTCCTTCTTATTATGATCAAGGGAATATCTCTGACTTGTTTGTTGTTTGGAAGTCTGTCCTGGCCCAGTATCGAAACATAGCCCGGGCTAGGGCTAGAAATGATGAGCTCTGTGTTGAACTAAACGTTGTCAACACTGCCCTAACAGCTGCTCAAGAAGGCGAGCAAGTCACCAAAGCTGCCTTGGCGGCTGCTCGAAAGAATGAGCATGATGCCAAGGCTGCTCTCGCCTCGTCCCAAGAAAGTGAGCAGGGTGCAAAGACTGCCTTGTTTTATCTCCAAGCTCAAACGACAAAACTTTAGGTCGAGGTTGATGAAGCCAAAGCAAAAATTCTCGAGGCCGAGGCCGCAGTCAAAGAAGAAAAGGCAGCCTCATCTTCTTCCATGGAAGAGATGCTATATAAGTTCTGGGCCTTCAACCTGGATGGGAACTTCTCTTTCATGGGGGCCGAGCTGTGGGATCCGTACCTTGCAAGATTCAAGGCTCGGCTCTTGCAAGAGTCGTCAGAGACTGGCAAGGCTTCTGAAGCAACTGAGGGAGAGGGCGAGGAGGTTACCTCGGCTAGGCGAACTGGTGAAGCTCAATGATAGCTTTCTTTTTTTTTTTTGTATTTATTTGTAATTGTTTAACAATTTTTTTATTAAACAATTGCCTTCAGGCTCAGTTCGAGGTTTTTCTCCTCAGGATAATTTGCCTGCTTTTTTTCAATATATATCTAACTTTCCGATCCATTTATCTCTCCTTTACTATCTCTCATATTATGAATCTTTGGACTTGTACATTCGAGATTTTAGGAATCGATTTTTAGATCGGGATAGAATTTATTGAGCTTGGTTATACCTAAGTTTTGTGTGTTGATTTGTATCATACCTATTAAAAGTTAGGCCTTGAACTTGGTTATATCTGAGGTTTTTAATTTATTTAAATTTAGTTCGTGCTAGGTTTATTGATAACACAAACTTTAAAAAGCCCTTGATATTAAACAATTTTCCCAACTTTCCAAGTTTCGGACCTAGTTGCGTCCAGGGTTTTAAATGATTTAAACTTAGTTCGTGTTAGGTTTATCAATAACTCGAGCTTTAACAAGCCCTTGATATCAAACAATTTTCCCAACTTTCCAAGTTTCGGACTTGGTTGCATCCAGGATTTTAAATGATTTCAACTTAGTTCACGCTATGTTTATTGAAAATTCGAACTTTAAAAAGCCATTGAATAATCAATATTTCAAAGCTTCTAAATTTTAGAATTGGTTACGTCCAAGATTATAAATAATTTCAACTTAGTTTGCGCTAGATTCATTGAAAACTCGAGCTCTTAAAAAGTTGTCGAATAATCAAATTTTCCAAGCCTCTAAGTTTTGGACCTGGTTGTATCCAGGGATTTTAATGATTTAAACTTTCCATCCAATCTCAGGTTATATGCCCCCAAGTAACAAGAATGTAAAAACTTTCTTGGTTGCTTTTACAAAACTAGAACATGAGCTCATACTATCTTAAAGATTATTTAATAACCCACCTATTATTTAATAAAATGGTTTTTATAAATAAGCCTTACATGGATGGTGGTGCTATTGATAATATTTTTTCAAATGTAGTGCATTCTAGGTCTGTGGGACTACTTCCCCATTCAGTAGAGCTATCTTGGAAGTTCCTTCTTGCAAAACCTCAATGACCTGATATGGTCCCTCCCAATTCGGGCCTAAAACACCACCCTTGGGATCTTTATTTGCTAGAAATACCCTTTGGAGAACCAGGTTGCCCAATCCAATTCTACACGTCTTAACTTTAGAATTAAAATATCGAGTGATTTTTTGTTGATAATGGGCGAGCTGTAACTACGACTCTTATCATTTTTCTTCAATCAGATCGAGGGATGTGTTAAGTAGTCCCTCATTCTGCTCTTGGTTTAATGTCCTTTGCCTGTGAGTGCCTACCATGGTTTCGACTGGAAGGACGACCTCGCTTCCAAAAGTTAAGGAAAAAGGAGTATGTCCCGTGGACTGTGAGAAGTTCGGTATGCCCAAAGTGATTGCGGGAACTGTTCAGGCCATAATCCTTTGGCCTCGTCTAACCTCTTCTTTAGGCTCGCCTTTAGGGTTTTGTTCACAGCCTTGACCTGTCCATTGGCGTCCAGATATGCTATTGAAGAGAAACTCTTAATAATGTTGTATTTTTCACAGAATTTAGTGAAGAGATCACTGTCGAATTGTGTCCCATTGTCTGACATGATCTTTTTAGGAAGCCCAAATTGACATAGAACAATCTTCACTGCGAAGTCTAGGATTCACTTTGAAGTGATGGTTGCTAGAGGTTCGGCTTCCACCCACTTCATGAAATAGTCGATTGCCACCACCGCATAACGAAGTCCTCCCTTTCCCATAGCTAGGGACCCTATTAGGTTAATTCCCCATACCGCGAATGGCCACGGGGATGAGATCATCGTTAGCTCAACTGGAGCAGCTCGGGCAATTATGGCGAAACGCGGGCATTTCTCGCACTTTTGGACATACGAGATTGAATATTTTGTTAGAGTGGGCCAAAAATAGCCCTGCCTCAGTATTTTCAGTGCTAGGTTTTGCCCCTACCATGATCTTCACAAAAGCCTTCGTGCACTTCTTGCGAAATGGTTTTAGCTTCCTCAGGCAGAATACATCATAGGAGAGGCAATGAATGACCACGTCGGTACAATGTCCCATCCATTATCACATACCTCAGAGCTTGATATAGTATTTTTCTTGCATCCTTTCTATCCTCAGGTAACCTTCCTATTGTGAGGTATTCCATAATGAGAGTCATCCAGGTCGGTCTTGTGTTGATCATTTCGACGTCTACCATTTTTGTTACACTCGGATTCTCCAAGAATTTCGCTGGCACTACATTCAATGTCTCAGGTTCTTTGGTGGTGGCAAGCCTTGCCAAAGCGTTAGCATTAAAATTCTGCTCGCGAGGTATCTGTTCAACAATACTGTACTCAAATTCGGACAGCTCTCCCTTCACCTTAGCTAGGTAGGTTTCCATCTTGGTACCTCGAGCTTGATATTCTCCCAATACCTGATTAATCACGAGCTGAGAATCACTATAGCACTGGACATCTTTTTCCTTGAGCTCCCTTGCCACTCTTAGCCCAGCTAGTAAAGCCTCATATTCAGCTTCGTTGTTGGATGCTTCGAATTCGAATCTCAGAGCTGTATGAAATTGATGCCCTTCTAGGGAGATTAAGATGATCCCTGATCCCGATCTATTTTTGTTCAATGATCCATCCATGAAGATTTTTTATAATTCCTGCACCGATTCCCTCAAGAGCTCCTCTTGAAATCCTGCGCATTTAGCCACAAAATCAGCAAGGACATGACTTTTGATTGAGGTCCGTGGCATGTATAGTATCGCGAACTGGATAAGTTAGATAGCCCATTTTAATAGACGTCCTGATGTTTCAGGTTTTTGCAACACCTGCCTTAAAGGTTGATCGGTCATGACGTTGATTGAATGGGACTGAAAATATGGCCAGAGCTTCCTGGAAGCCAATATCAGACAGAATGCTAGCTTCTCTATCAGTGGGTATCGTGACTCAGCTTCGAGAAGCCTCTTGCTTATATAATATCCTAGTTTTTGAGCACGGTCTTCTTCTCAGATTAACACGACACTGACTGCATTTTCTGTCACAGCCAAATAAAGAAACAGATGTTCTCTAGACATAGGCTTAGATAACACTAAGGGCTCGACCAGGTGCGTTTTTAGGTCGATTAATGCCTGTTCGCACTCCTCAGTCCATTCAAATTTCTTGTTTCCCCTGAGCAAGTTGTAAAATGGTAGGCACTTGTCAGTTTATTTTGAAATAAAATGATTCAAAGCTACCACCTTTCTAGTCAGGCTTTGAACTTCTTTATGCAACCTGGGTGAAGGCATTTCTACCAACGATATGATTTTCTCAGGATTTGCCTCTATTCCCCTCGTGTTGACTATGAAACCAAGAAATTTTCCTAACGCCACTCTGAATGTGCACTTCCGAGGATTCAGCTTCATGTCATACCTCCTTAAGATTTCAAAACATTCTTTTAGATCGGATACATGGTTATCGACAGTCTTGGATTTGACAAGCATATCATCAACATACACTTCCATATTTCTCCCGATCTGATTAGCGAACATTTTGTTAACAAAGTGTTGATATGTAGCTCTGGCATTCTTCAGACCGAAGGGCATGACTTTATAACAATATACGTTATTCGGGGTCATGAAGCTAGTATGTTCCTAGTCCGTAGGATTCATCGCGATCTGGTTATATCTAGAATACGCATCCATGAAGGACATGAGCTCGTGACCTGCCGTGGCATCTACCAACTAATCAATCCTTGGTAGTGGAAAGCAATCCTTGGGACAAGCTTTGTTCAGGTCGGAGAAGTCGATGGAGGTCCTCCATTTCCCATTTGGCTTTAGGACCAGCACGGGATTGGCAACCGAGATCGGGTATTTTGCTTCACGAATAAACCCACACTTTAATAGTCGAGCTACTTCTTCCTTAAGAGCTTCAGTTTGGACTGTTCCCAAGTGTCTCCATTTTTGGGATTTTACAGACACGTTATTGTCCAAATTTAGGGTGTGCATGATTACACTAGGGCTTATTCCCACCATGTCTTCATGTGACTAGGAAAAAATGTCCAGATTCTCTTTTAAGAAATTGATCAGCTCCTTCTTCCTTTTATCATTTAGATTCTTCCCAATCTTTACAACTCTTGAAGCTTCATTGGGGTCAATGTTTACCTCCTCGAGCTCCTCTATAGCCTGGAGCTCTGACCTGTCTTTGCATATCCATGGGTCAATGTCATCGTGTTGGGTGTTGTTACTGTCCTCTTTTTGTTGAGGTTCTTCCATCCCACAAGTAACTTCTACTTCCCGGGACTCCTCGCCTCTGTCATTTATGACCATAGCTTGCTACCCGGGTTGTGATTTTTCTTTCATAGAAATGCTATAGCATTCTCTGGCAGCGAGCTAATCACCTCTGATAGTGCATATTCCCGCAGCTGAGGGGAATTTTATTGCTAGGTGGCGGATAGAGGTTATGGATTCAAATGCTATCAACACAGGTCGGCCCAAAATCACATTGTATGGGGCTGGACAATTGATTACCATGAACTCAAGTAACTTGGAGACAGTTCGTGAGCCTTCTCCCAATGTTACCACTAATTCGATCATTTCGATGGCTGCTGACCCTTCGCCAGAAAATCCGTACAGAGTCATTGAGGTCGCCTTCAATTCTGTTACAGAAAAACCCATTTTTTCCAAGGTGGACCTAAACAGAAGATTCACACAACTCCCGTTATCTACTAGTGTCCTCTGGACCCTCCAGTAGGCAAGCTGAACGGTTATGACCAAGGGATCGTATGTAGGAATTGAACGTGGCTAGCATCCTCTCCTGTAAAAATGATTGGTTGTTTTTCCAATCGTTGTTGTTTTGATAACCACTATTCCGAGATGAACTCCACTCTGTTATGGGATTTAAGTTCGTTAATGTACCTCTTCTGGGCCCTTCTGCTCGTTCCTGCCAGATGAGGTCCTCCCGAAATGGTGGCTATATCTCCCCCTATTATCGGAGGAGGATCATCCTGATTTGCTTAAGCTCTGGTTTGACTTACTAGAGCTTCGAGGGCTGACGGAGGGTTTGGTCCAGCGCGCTGATTAGGGACCACCCAATTTTGGGCGTACTGGGCCAAAGGACCCGCTCTAATGAGAGTTTTGATCTCATCCTTCAGCTGTCCACAATCATCAGTGTTATGGTCAATATCATTATGAAATCGATAGAACTTCTAATGATCTCTCTTCACTCTCTGGTTTTTCAACAGTTCCGGCTTCTTCCATGGAAGGCGAGTATAATTTTCTAGGAAGATGCGCTCCCTAGTATCCTTGAGGTCGGTATAAGTGGCGTAAACATGCTTGAATTTCTCCCCAGACTTATTTTTCTTTGTTCCACTCTGGTCACCTTCACCATTTCCCTTCCTTTTGTTACTCCCCCCTTGGTTATTCTGGGTAATGATTTGAGTCGTAGCTGCAACGTCCGTTACCGCTCCAATGGGCTGGACAGGGACCTAGCTTGTTCCTGTGACAGAAGCTCGTGCCTCTTACAGGTTAATCCATTTTTGAGCTCGTGCCAAGAACTCGCCCACACTATTAACTCCTTTTCTCTGTAATTCTTTCCATAGGTCACCCCGAACAAGGATTATCGTCCTCATTGCCATGAGCTTGGAACTGTCATCGACATCCCTAGCTCATGCAGAAACATTGGAAAATCTACTTAGATATGCCTTTAACGTTTCGCCAGGTTGCTGCTTTACATTGGCTAATGAATCAGCCTTAACCTGAGCTGTCTGGGAAGCCTGGAATGCTTTTCTGAAGTCAGAAGAAAACTTTTTCCATGAACTTATAGAATGCCTCTTGTATTACTTAAACCACTGCCTGGCTGGCCCGATCAGTGTTGAAGGGAATAAAATGCACCTTAGATCGAGTCCGACATTGTGGTCCATCATCATGTTATTAAACATCCCAAGGTTTTCTGACAGATCTCCATCTTCATCATACTTTGACAAGTGTGGCATTTTGAAGCCTATCGGATATGTGGCCGCCGCAATATTTGGAGCGAAAGGCCCGAGCTCATCCTCTGAGTCGCAATCGTCTTTATCTTTTCCAGGTAAAAGCCTCTTCATTTTCTCTTCCATCAGAGCTAGTCTCTCGAGGGTTTTGTCTCTGGTCCCTAGGTTATCTGGGGGCTGTTCAGCATCTCCCATCCTATCGTACACGTTTGATGGGTTATTGTCCCTCCAAGCTCGAGCTTGGTTTGGTGGGGCATCCCTGTTATCACGTACTGTGGAAGGACCTCCCTCTTTCTGAGTAGAACTAACATCTTCATTCTGAGTTGGATTCCTTTTCTGCGAATTCGGACGATCACACAAATCAGGTTGTGAATCATACCGAGGGCTTTGTGCCGAACTCAGCTGATTTTTCAGATCACCCTCAGACCTACCACTTCGACAACTTTTAGTCCAGTAACTCCCGTTTACGAAGCTTACAGCTCGTGGTTGGGGCCGAGGATCTGGGTTTGCAACACGTGTCCATGGGATGTAGGTATTGGAAGATTGAGGAGGATTTCTCCTATTGTCTCCATAAGCTGGAATGTCCCATGTGGAGTGAGGTGGCATCAGATGTCTTATAGGTGACGGCGAATGCCTTATTGGTAAGGAAATCCTTGTCACCAGGGCGAACTAGATTAGCCCGCCTTTGTTCTGCCCGATTATTTCTAACTCTCTGCGTCTGACGATCCGATCGTGATGTAGGAAGGTTTGCTGGAACATTCTGTCTCTGTGAGCCTGTCCCAGCCCTTTCTCATGGGTTTCCATGGGCATTCCTAGGTTCTTGTGAAGGAGGCTCCAAACTTGGGGTTGTGGTTCTAACCGATCGACTGATATGCTGATGACCCCTATGAGGGCCACTGGGATGAGCATTCTGGCGGTCTCACCCTATAGGCACATAACTTGGGGTGGCAGTTCTGACTGAATGACTTGGTTTGGATCGGTTATTCCTATGGGACTTGTGAGGCCCACTTTGCCGCTTTCAGACATTAACGTCGATTGCGAGAGGGGGTAACCGAGCCAGAACCTCCTTAATTTGCCTATTTGCCTTATGGCTTCTTAACTGCATATTTTCCATCTCAACAGTGGTTAAGTAATCTGGGTTTAGATTCGGTGGCAATGACGCCAAACTTCCAGTGTCTCCATGACCCGCCGTTTGTTTTCTCGGACGTTGCTGGACTTCAGTGCCATGCTCGTTCGAAACAGCAGTATGATGGGCCTCCTGCTCACTAGGCTGTTCTATCTCATTGTTGTGCATTGATCAAGTGAGCACCATGATGATATTCGATTGGGATTTTGATGAAGCACTAATTTCTCTCTCAATGAAAGCACCAAACTGTTGACGTGGTTTTTCGCCAACAGTGTATTAAGAAATAATAAGGTAGATTAGTGCTTAGTAATAAACCGTAATGAAAAATGAAATGAATTCAGAAGAACACAAAAAATTTACGTGGTTTAGTGGTTAAAATCCACCTAGTCCACGAGTCTATATCATTGCTGTTTTTCTCTCTATTTTGGAAGAGTTTTAGTATTACAAAATAATGGTCCCTTTCCCTATCCTACATTCCCAGTATTTATAAGGGAATTCCATAGATAGGTTTGGGTAACCACGTGAGTCAATCACGCATATACACATTTATTACATTTAATACATATATTTCTCATTTATAATGGGATATTATTTGATCATAAAGTAAATATTCTCCTAATATCTGGGACATTAAATATGACAGCCTGGTCATAAATAAACGCATAAAAGGACCCGAGTCTCTGGAGATCCGCGGGCGTGCAATATATTCAAATCACCACGAGTTGAATATCTCATCCAAGCTCGTACTTCGACCACACGTTTGAATATTATGAGCTCACGCTTCACAACCTTCATGTCTGTAGCTCGGGTTAAGCCCAGGACGCCTAATACCACACGTGTCCACATGAAACTGGAGTTGTCTACGTGGATAAAGAAGATATCATTCCCTTGGTTATTTCTCCATAAATTTATTTGCCAGCTGTACCCGAACTGAGTGAATGAAATCGAGCTAAAATTAGGGTACAACAGTGCTATTTCCTGAACCTCTCATACAAGGGTTCTCATTTGTCTCCCACTAGTTGGGGCTGTACTGCAGCTGTAACCATTGGCTGTAGCATTGTCGGTACTGCGAGTTGTAGGTTCCCTGCTAGAACCTGTTGTTGTCTTGTAGTATCCCAGAATTTTACTTAGCTAGATAGTAGTAGTAATTAGCATAGTTTGTAGTATGTTAGTTTTCGTGGATTTTGGTTCAAGTCGGGACTTAGTTGGAAACGCATAGCAACAGTTATGGATTTTATAAGTTTAACCTATAGTTTAGAAATATTATTTATTATAATTTAAGGTTTAGATGGAACTATTAAGAATGTGACACTTGTCATAATCATGTTTATTAAGGATTTAAGTATTTTTGATTAATAGTTTAATTAATAGAAAGATCGAGAAGCTCTAGAACCTTCCAAAAACTGTTAGGATCACATTTAGACTTAGTCAAAGCTGTTTTATCAATTCAAAATATGCTGAAAAGTGCAAATACGTGTTTGATATATCAACGTATGCCGATATATCGCAGCTATAGGGGCCGATATATCGCCTACGGAAGATACAAAAAACACGTCGACTTCGCACGAATGATCAAACGGGGCTCGGGAAAATGGTCTAGGCGATATATCACCCAGGGTAGGCGATATATTGCCCTTGGTGCATCATTTTTGAATCTTAAGGATTTTAAAATTTTAAAATAGCCTTAACCACTTAGACCTGCCTTTGAACGATTTTGATATAGCTTTGGGCGTCTGTTGAACAAAAATTCAAATCTTTTTCAATTTATATTTATTTATTTATTCAAATAGGGGTAAGTTTCACTCCTTGAACTCTATAAATAGGACCTAGTACTCAGTCATTATCTTCATTCTTCAAGCAGTCTTCAGAGCCTCCAAGTTGCTAAGGTTACTATAGAGAGAAACACTTGGATTTTTGGGTTAAAAGATTTATCATTCTAAGCTTTGCTAAACACTTGGGAAGTTAGATATAGTGAGATTTCGGTATCGAGGTTTAGATCAATTCATAAGATCATTCAAGGTATTCTTATCCTTAAGTTCAGATTTTCATAGTTCTTTAGTTTTCTTTTATTTTCTTTCAGATCCTAACTCTTGTTTATGATTCTTGATTAGGTATTTAAGTTTCTTGAAACTTAAGGTTCTTTTTGGTAAGTTTCTTCTTGGATGGTTTAGTTTTCTTTTCATCTCTTTTCTTTAGAAACTCACCATTCTTACGGTTAATTTTAGGAGTGTTCCAAATCCCGTTCTTGTCTCCATATCCCGGTTTTTGGTAAGGAAAATAGGATAGATTTTATGTGTTTATATTTTTATGTTATGACATGTTTTATGTATAAATATGTTTTGTAGTCCTTGGGCATATGACTTGCTTAGATAGCAAGCCCCAAGAATATGTTTTGTAGTCGCTTGGGCATATGACTTGCTTAGATAGGAAACCCTAAGAATTTTTATCATTCTCATGGTTTAGAGTTATGATTTACCCTACCTCGATTAGTAGACAGAGGACCTAGATGGGTTATCATATACTACCATGTGATCTAACCTACCTCGATTAGTAGACAGAGGACCTAGATGGTTTTATCACATGCCATGTTAATGAGTTAATGGTCATTAATAGTGTAGTCCTATATGTTATATGTTTTTATAGTATATGTATATGATATAGTATTATGTTTATGATTTATGATATATGTTGTTTGTAGATTTTCCTTGTTGGGCATTAGGCTCATTCCTTTATTTTTAGCTTGATGCAGGAAAATGAATATGGAAGGCGGAATTATAATTTGATGTATTTCCGCAATTAGTATTTAATTAATTTAAGTTTGTTTTTATATATTAAACAATGGGTACCTATACCGTATTTTATATTTCAACTTTTACTTTGTATTTTGCACAATATTTATTTTAGGGTTTTAAATAAAGTTATGTTATTTCTTATGTATGTTTCCCAAAATAGTAGCAATGTCTAGTAGTTTTAATGGTCCAAGGTTTTAGAAATAGTTGGGTCATTACATGTCTCAAGAGGCAAATCTCATCTTTTTGTCTCTGTAACTTGGCTTGCATATCAGCAAGCACCTGTTGCCAGTTCTCTGGGCTGGCGATGGGGTCTGGCCCGGGTCATTCTCTTCCATGGCCTGTATTTCTTGGCCATCTGATAACTATTCCACTCTGTAGTGATTAATTCCGCCGTTAGGTAAGTAATAACTATACCTCCTACCGCTTGACAGTCCAAGACCTAACAAACACAAACAGATGCAATGCTAATAAGCATGCGAACACATAATATATTCAGTCATGGTGCTAATAATTACTTCATGATATTCATCAGCAAATAGTGATGCTAATAAACATTTCTGGCATAGATAAGTAATTAACGATGCAAATAAGCATGTTCTTTAATCTCTGCTAGTATTAACAGTTCTAATAAGCATTTCCTAACCTATATGCAATTAACAACGCTAATGAGTGTAACTTGACCTACATGTCTATATAACAATGCTAATAAGCGGTTCCTTTGCTTTCACAAGCACTAATAATGATAATAAGCATATCTTTATCATTCATGCAACAGTCAAGGGCCAAACCCTATCAGAATATCTCATGCTCCCTAATATGGCATGCAGATAAGGCGTATACATTTATTTAAACAGTTAAGGACTTAATCATATAAGTAGTTACCAAACCCTGAGTTGAGCTTATCTTTAGTGGTGAGTGTACATGCCCGGCCAGTCTTCAGGAATCCTTGAACCTTACCAGCTCTGATACCAATTTGTAGTTGTTGGGCATAGTGCTCTTAAAGCAATGAAAGTAGTTAATTATTTGTGAAATTTATAAAAGAAATATTTTTATATATAATTAGTGTTTATTATTATTGAATAATATTTAGATAAATATCATAAAGTTCCTAATTCATTAATGTAGCTATAATCTTGTATTGGTATGACAGGATTAAGATTATAGATAATGAATTAAATAGTCCGCATTTTATATTAAAATTATGGAATCTTTAATCAAACATTGCTTGTACAATCCACTAGTATTATGAATACATGTGATCTAGATCTGGATCACTGGTGTAGTAGGACATCTTAGTGGAAGTGCTTTATACAATAAGATTGTATAGGATTGGACCAGATATGTATTTAACTCTATTAAAATATCGTTTAGTATAACGAGTTATAATCATATGTAGAGTCCAAGTACTTTACTTAGCTAGTTAGATATCAGTAGTAATAGTAATATCTAGTAGTAGTTATAGTATGTTTATTACTGTGGATTTTGGTTCAAGCCGGGACTTGATTGGACACTTGTAGCAACACTTATAGATTTTATAAGTTTAACCTATAGTTTAAGAATATTAATTATAACCTAAGGTTTGATTAATATGACTGATTATGATGATGATATTTATTATACTATAAGGTTTAGATAGACCCAATAAGATAATGACACTTGTCATGTGCATGTTTAATGAGAAATTAAGTATTTTTGAGGAATAGTTTATTAAGAGTAATATTTGAAAATCCCAGAGTCTGCCAACAGCTTTGAAATCGTTATAGGACTCAGTCAAAGCTGTTTACTCAATTCAAATTAGGCTGAAAAAGTGCAATTTCGTGTATAATATTTCAGTGCATGCCGATATATCCCAGCTCTAGGGGGCGATATATCGCCACACGGGGATACGAAAAACACGTAACTTTGCATGACCACTTTGACGAGCTTCGGGAATATCAGCCCAGGCAATATATCGCCTAGCATGGGCGATATATCAGCTCTAGGGCATGAATTTTGAATAATTTTGCATGACCACTTTTTAATCCTTAACCTCTTGATAAGTCCAGAATCTTTTTGACCGAGTCTTAAGCCTCTACTGAACGAATATTCAAATAATTTTCAATTAAATAGTCATTAGTTTATTCAAGCTAAAAGAAGATCTTTTCATTCTTGAACTCTATAAATAGGACCTAGTACCCAGCCATTTTTTTTCATTCTTTAAGCTGAGTTTAGAGCCTTCAAGTAGCTAGGTTTACTTTAGAGTGTTAAACACTTGGGTTGGGGTTATAAGCTTTATCATTCTAAGCTTATTAAACACTTGGGAAGTAAGGTTCATAGTGTGTATTTCGATTTCGAGGTGTAGTTCGGTTATAGTGCATTCAAGGCATTCCCATTTCTAGTTCCTTGCTGTATTGTTTCATTAGCTTTTATAGTTTTTCTCTACTCTGTTCCTAACTTGCTATTTTCATTTGTGGTTAGGCATCTAAGTTCTTTGAACTTGAGGTTCTTGTCGGAAAGTACCTTCTCGGTTGTTTAGTTCATTCCTTATCATCTCTTTCTTTTAGAATACTCACCTTTCTATTAATGGTTTTTAGGAGTGTTCCAAATTCCCGTCCTTGTTCTCACATCCCGGTATTTGGTAAGGAAAATAGGATAGTTCCTTTGTGATATGTGCTATGTTATATAATATGTTATGATTATGCTATCGTATGATTTTATGTGTTATGATATGTATGTTTTGGGGCTTATAGTTTCTATATAGCAAACCCCAACACTTTTATGTTTTTGGGGCTTATAGTTGCTTAACTAGCAAACCTCATTGTAGTTTGAGGCCTATAGTTGCTTAGTTAGCAAACCCCAATAGTCACCATGTACATGGGTTAGAATTATAATATATTTGTTATAGTATATGATATATGTTTATAGTTTATGTGTATGATTATGTTTCATGCTTGTAGTATATTTTCCTTGCTGGGCATTAGGCTCATTCCTTTATGTTTTATATGTGCAGGAAAATAGTTATGGTGGCGAGAAGATTCTTGGCGGCTTGGGATTGTGTATTGAGGGAGAATGGAATCGGTGGACTGCGTGAACGATTCGAGGATGAAGTTATTTAATTCTTTTAAATTATGATTTCTATGTATTTCCGCACTTGATTTTGTAACCAATTATTTAAGATTTAAGTTATGTTATGTTTTATTTTCAAAACAATGGGATCCCATATCCTAACCGAATTTTTATGTATTTAACTTTTGCTTTACAATTTTTAATAAAATTATGACTATTTCGTATGTAAGTTTTCCTAAGAATAATGTATATGTATAATAGTTATTAATGGTCCAAAGTCTAGAATAAGTTGGGTCATTAGATCATATTACTCGATGATCATATGAAAATTGATCTAAATCTTGAAGTTATCATGAACTTGTAATGCCCTACTTCCTTAGAGCCGTTACTAAGTGAGTTTTAAACGTGCATTCAACTTGCTAATCGAGGTTTTTAGGTCAAAAGTGTAATTAAATCATAAGCAACGAAACAAACTTTGAAAATAATTCCATTTACTGTAAATCGTTGAGTAGTTGACACTTGGGATCCCAAGAAACTGTTTAGAAATATTTACAACATATAATTTACAAATTTAAGTCGACTAGACGACAAAATCTAAGTTTTAGTACAACCATCTCCCAAAACCACTGGCCGTGGCAGTCAGGCAGGCCAAACATGTACACGCCGCTTCACGCTCTCCGTACTCATGGTTGGTTGACTTTCCCCTTGCCCTTACCTGCACCACGGAGCACCCGTGAGCTGAAGCCTAGCAAGAAAACCCTCACAAGCAGTTAACATATGCATAACAAACACTTAGCGTATAATCAGGCCACCAATAGGCTACACACATACGGCCATGCCGTCCCAGGCACTTTACCAGGCCCTGGGTTCGCGGTCCACACTGTGAGGATATCCCAGGTATCCTATAGGGTCTCACCCTGGCAACTCGCACTCCACGTGCTCAACGTTGCTTTCGGCCCTTTGCCGTACTCGGCCTAGCACTCAACGTACCCAACGCCGTTCCCGGCCCCTGCCGACCTCGGCCTGCGCCGTTCCCGGCTCTCGCCGAACATTCATCTAATCACATTCATAGCATAACAAACATATACTGAATACTAACAAATTCAATCAAAGGGCTACGCCCTGCAGTTCAGACATATTGGACTCAGCCCTACATACAAGCTCTATGGGAACAGTGGTTTTCTTACCTGTATCCCGAGCTTTCCGATGCACCAAGGCTGTGAGCACGGTCCTCTAACCCAAGCCTCTCCGGAGACCTAGTCACAACACATATAAAACATCCTTTAATACTAACCAATCCAAAACCACTTCCCAGGACCAATCCCACACTCTCGGAATCCCCAAATTCCTAAAACAATTCATCGGAAACATCCCCCGAACCCCCGGAGCAAAAGCTCAAAATTGCAAAATTCCATGTTATGAAAATAGCCTAGCGCCGCGGCGCCCAGCAAGTCAGAAAGCCTTCCCCTATCCTGAAGCAGCCTCGCGCCGCGGCGCCCAAGAACAGGGCTGCGGCGCTCCTTCGCGAACCCAGAAATCTGGGCTTTCCTCTGCATTTTCCCCGAGCCAAAACACTCCCAATTCAACCCAAACACATACCTAAACCCCAAAATCAGTTTAAAACCCCAAATAAACCATTTGACAACCTATAAACATCATAAACCAGCTCAATCATAAGAAATCACACCCAAAATCAACCCTTTGGTTTCAAATTTCAGAAACTCAAACCAAGACTTGAAAAACTTAACCCATGCTTCAATATACTCAAACCACACCAGAAACAAAAATTCAAAGGTGACAAAAACTCTTACCTCGATCAATAACTCAGCTTGATTTTCCCCCAATCCCAGCTTTAGACCAACTCCTCCTGATTATCAAGCTGAATTCTCATAAAAACCAGCCATAGCTATCCTTAAATTTCCTTTCTTACTTTCTAAAATCAAGCTTAAAACTCAGTAAAACAAACAGAAGCAATTCTTACCTCAGAACAAATCTTGATTCTTGTTTGGCTTCAATTACTTCAAACCACCTTAATTCTTCTCCTAAGTCTCAGAATTCCCAACTCCCTTCCTTTCTTCCTTTTCTTCTCTTTTCCTCTAGGTTTCTCCCAATTCCAGCATAAACAAAGCATATGACTAAGTATATTACGTATTCCCTTTTCCCTTCAGCTAAAGTAATCTAAATCCCTGCCAAATTACTATCCTATCCTCCCATAGTTATCCTCTCCTAACTAAACCTCAAGAGCACTCGTGTCCTTTCACTTATATTACAATTCTACCATTTTTCCATCTAGTTACTCTCAGCGGTTACTAATGGTTACGCAGGTTACCCAATCACCAATAACCATTAGCCACAAATTCACAACTCAACTCATGAAATTCCCCAAAGTACCCCTAGGCTCCTCCCGAGCCGGGTATCAAATCCCGTTGTGACTTTTGAGTTATCTAGCTCTCTAGGACCGTCTCGGCACATGCATCACATTAATAACACCACACTCACGTGGTACAAATCACGTAATATCATTAACACATTTATGCCCCCAGCGGGCTAAGATTACCAATTTACCCCTAACATACAAACGGGGTCCACATGCATATTTATACCACCTAAACATGCATTCTAATCACATATTCATTCAAATTCACATATATAAACATGTTAACTCATTTATTGCCCTCCAGGCACGCTAATCATGGTCCTAAACCTTATTAGAAGATTGGGGTGTTACAGAACTCATGTTTATGTTATTTGGGTCCTTTGATTCACTCGTTAATGTCGGAATGACCAGGCTAAACACTTTTGTTTTGGGGCTCATTAACGTAGATGGCTAGGGACATGATTTACGATATGGAATCCAAGCCTTCTTCATATGAATATTGAATAATGATTCTCTTAAGTGTTAATTCTGGAACTGAACAGTTTGAGGCCTCTAATTTATAAAAGGTTTATAAATTAACTATTCGCTAGTGAATTAATGGTACTTAAGGATAACGAGATAATTATAGGGTTAAAACGGTAATTTCACCTAGCTCTAATTATGATCCAATTATTGGAGGATTGAATTGCATGAAGTGATTAAATCAATGGACACTTAATAAAGTACTCAGTAGATATAAGTCTATAATTACAAGAGTGCAATCCCATATTTTTAGTAGAATAATATTGAGATTAATAAATAAAATTATTATTAATTAATAATCTAAATTTATTAGATCTTGGAATTATAGTAGGTCTATAGGTCCCTAGATCGGCTTTATAAACACTGTACAAGGTAAGAGCCTCAATAGAACATGTATGGGTATATTTGTCAAGAAAATTAGTTTCTGGGAAAATACTTAATTATGAGATAATTATGGAAAATATATTTATTATTTAATTAATTATAATTTTTGTAATTATTAATTAATTAAATAAAATAATTAGTTTTGAATTAATTATGTCATCTTATTTTGAATTAATTTAATATTTAAATTTTAGAAATTTAAATTTAGATAACTGATTTGAAATAAATCAGATATCTTATATGGGTTGTTAGATTGGTTTTGAATCAATTTAAATTCAAATAAATATATTTTGAATATAACAATAGATTAGATCTATTTTAATTGAATTAATTAAAATTATTTTTATCAATAAAACTCTAAATGACTAATAGAAATATATATTATTATATTTCTCTCAAAAGAAGATACATAACGTAATATTCAATCTGACAAAACAGGAGTTTTCTCAAGGAGAAAAATAAAGAGAGAAAAGAAATTGTTTCAACCCTTCTCTTTACCCAAACTTCATTGATCTCATGGGTTGAGAATATCAATGGAGTCCTAAATTGTCCTATTGAATCTCTACGTGCTCACACACGTCCTGTTGTGTTGAGATTACGGTCCGAAAGACTTTGGTGTGAGTTTTGCGTGCTTGGATAGGATGATCGTTTATTATACAAGAAGATAGCACGGACACTTGATAGGCATAAGAGGTAAATCTTATTCTATTAGAATAATATATATATATATATAAATCATAGGATCACATATATAAAATAGTTTTATATATAGAATTTTTGTATTCTAGTGGGGCCATAAATCGTATTCCGCTGCACCATCGGAAAATCTGTTTCCAACAATTTGTACTAGAGTGGTCTTTGTATTTATATATATTAATTATTGTATGAGATTCGTTGCATGTTTTTGATATATGATGATATATATGTTCATGAATGGATTGGAATTTGGTCGTTAAAAATAAATTTATTTTAAATTTATATATATATATATTACATAACATAGTAAACGCTCTTATTGAACATCATATCCAGATATTAAACGATGAATATAATATTAGCTATAAGTTTATATCTGGTCAAATAACTTTATAAGAAAGTATTAAAAGTTAAATTTTCAAAAATAGAAATCAGATCGTCATAAATATTATGTAATATTAGTAATTCCTATGTTTGATGGTTTTCAAGACTTAGAGGTTTCTAAGTTTAGAGAAAAAGTTTAAAAAGAAAGAAGTGACTCCACTAAAAATACCGTTTTACCCCTCATTGTAACCTATGTTACTTGACCGAATGATATATTGACCGGTCAAGTAACCATGTCCACTAAAGACATACAACTTCTTATCAATAAAGTTGTCGACGAGAAAATGAAGGAGTGGAATAGCCAATATGATGCAGAAGACTCCATCGACCGACTTGGACTTGAGGTCCCTACTATGGGAAGCACTACGATTTAAAGTCTGATTTAAAGATAAGATGATCTTTTCACAAAGACCAAAGGTAGCCGGCCATGTGCTACGCATCTTATCCTTTCAGAAAAAACAAAATATCATAAGTGTTGAACCTTATCCTCACTTTAATAAAATAAATAGAGGATAACTTTTTATTTTTGTATAAATATGCTAAGGAGTCTGGCTTGTAGACCCACTTCTTTCTAGGTTTCTCATCCTATCCCCACTTTAATAAAATAATAGAGGATAACTTTTTACTACTACAAAAACACCCTTTTAGGACACCTGTTTAGGGCACTCACCTAAATGCGAGTCCTAAAAAAACCTCTTGGACTTTTTAGGAATCGCTAAACTATGTGTGTCCTAAAAGATTGATTTTTTTAAAATAAACACATCCTAGACTTTTTAGGACTCGCGTTGCGAGTCTTGAAACCTTATGTGTATCCTAAAAGTTTGAATTTTAAAAAATTTCAAATTCCCTCCAATTTTTTTAACAAAAGTCTTATTATTATTTATTAAAAAAAAACACTCAGCCCTTTTTTTTCTCTCTCTCTCCTCGGTTCCCTCTCTCTCTCTCTCTCTCTCTCTCCTAAAGTTCCTTCTCTCTCTCCCTCTCTCACCTTGCGTCGTCACTGCCAGGGTCGAACAGCCGCCATCCTGTCTCCGGCCACCGCCACGCGCCACACCATAGGAAGTGCCGTCCCCCGAAACCCCTGGCTCCCGAAGATGGACACCTCATGCGCGGCCTAATGCCCTCAACGGGGCACTCGAAGTTCGGTTGTTCATGGGTTTCTCCCAAACTTTTTGAGCATATTTCGACCATCTTGAGCCACCACGAGCTGAACTACCACCACCACCATACTCCTTGCTTCTTGGGCTTTAAAACCCAATAGTTTATTTTCTGAACCAACACCTTTGAATGGTGGCGTCGCCGCCGTCGGATTCAAAACCCACCAATTAATTTTTTAAAAATAAAAAATAAAACTTTTCAGGACTTGCAATGCGAGTACTAAAAAACCCCAGTTTTTAAGGCTCTCAAATAGAGGACTCGCGCCCCGCGAGTCCTAAAAAGCCTTTTTTGTAGTAGTGTTTTATTTCTGTATAAATATGCTAAGGAGCTTGGCTTGTAGACTACTTCTTTCTTTTTAAATCTTATTCTCTAAACTAAGAGAAACATCTAAGTCTTGAAAACCATCAAACTTCGCTTTCTCTTCTCATATAATATTTTATAAGTTATATAATAATACGATTCAATTGTATATATATTTTAATAATAAAATTTATTTATTTAGGATTATTCTTATAATTTATGTTGTATTTGTATGATGTTGTATCATTTTGAACAAATTAGTCTTTCTATTTATAATATTATGAATTTTTTGAAGAAATTAAGCTCAATAAATGTTAAAAAATATTGGATGGATCCAATCTCATCAAATACATAACCAAGGGGACAAATCCACTGGATAAAAATGATCCAATCCAATGGATAATTTGATCAGATCAGATCGATTGAGACAAGTTAATTGGATTGGATCAGTTGTAAAAATTCAACATCCAATGGATAATTGGATCAGATCGAAGAGGCCTAAAATATTGGATGGATCCAATGAACACCCCTATATTTATGTATTTTCTAATTTTATTAGGCATAGTCCATTACATGAAGATATTGCTCATAAAGCATGATCAATAATAATAGGCTTACCAAGCCGTTTACAATAAAAAGGAAGAAAACCCTAATAGCTACCCCAACTAAAAAGTCAATAAGCCGCCAATTATCGAACATGAAAATAGTGTGGGGTAAACTAGCTTTTAAACCAAATGAGCATATGACAGATTTAACCCACTAATGACAATCAGCCAAAAGTCTTCCAATAAAAATTGAGAAAAAAAAAGTCATTATTTAAACAAGAAATAAGGGCTACATAGTAACGACCAACTATGATTATGAAATTCGACTCGAAAGAACGGAAATCCATAAGGCATAGGGTCAATAATGATAGAGATCGAGGAATCCCTTGAATTAGAAGGTGAAAAGAAACTATTTTTTTTTATGTAACAGTAAAGATTTTTTTTTAAAAACTAATATTATATTATATAGGATATAATATATATTTATATTGTTGGGAAAACTTATACATGATCTTTATTTATTTTCTTGTAGATATAATATCAAACAAATTAATATGTGATAACCTAAAACATGTTTCTAAAATTGAATTAAAAGAGAAACAAAGAAAAGAATACTTACAGTATACGTATCGGAATGAAAGAGTCTTTCCTTCAGTTTCTCTAACTCTTGTATCCTTTCTGTAGCAGAGTATTATCAAGAAACTGAACCGATCTTCTATAGTCTTCACAGTCTTCCAAAGTATCCTTAGAATCACCTAGACTAGAGTGGGAAATTATCAACACATGAGATAGATACAGAGACAAGAAGAGAAAATAACAAAGAGACTTAGAAAATGACTTGTGTTTAGAGAGAATCTAAAACTATCAGAAAACTAGTGATTAAACATATCTGTCATCTGTCTTGACTTCTCTCTAAGCACTCCTTTTATAGAATCAATTAGGCCATTTAATTTAATTAAAAAATCAATAAAATAATAGCCAATTTGAAGCCCTAGGTCGAAATTATCATGGGCTTTAGGCCCCTGAAATTTCCCATTTGATTATAAGCCCGTTGGACTTAAAATCAAGGCCTATATTATTTTCTATTGATTTAAATAATTATTTAAATCCTTTATCAAATTAATTATTTATTATTTGCACCTTGATTTAAATTTATTTATTAATTTAGATACTAATTTATCTTAATTAATAAATCTGCCATAATTTCTCTTTTCTTCTCTAAATTACATAACTCTGTGAAACTATCCAAAATTGACCTGGTCAACTTTGATAATTCTAATTGATAATTAAATCAATTAATTGAGACTATCTAGATGATTTTATCCAAGGTACAATGGGGACCATGGGCCTATGAAATCAAGCTCCAATAAGTTATCATAAATCTAACAAATAAATTTACTAACTTATTAATTCCTCGTGACTCCACTATAGATTCGGAATTGCACTCTTGAATTCATAGAATGCTCTATAACAAATATAGATATGATATTAATTATCCATTGTTACAACCATAATTGTCACTCAATCCTTTGCAGACGGTCTACAATGAGATGGGACTAAAATACCATTTTAACCCTCATTGTATTTTATCCTTAAAACACTTAGTTCCTTGTAAATGATATTTCAGTAAACTAATTTAATTACTGAAATGAAATCTCTCTCATTTAACACCTTGAACCAAACTAAAAGGAAACCATCATTTCACTTCTGCATCAGAAGCTATAGAAGTTCATATCTATGGTAGGGTAAGCTGGTAACGAACAAGTCAAAGAACTCAAATAATACAATCAGTTAGAATACTAACCACTCAGAATTGAGATTGAATTGACATATGCTCAACTATATGATATGACTAGAATAGATAATAACTGTAGCTACCCAAATTTGCTAATAAGACTTTGGGTCTTGATTAGCATGCCTGGAGGGCAATAAATTATTTATTGTGATAATATATGTGTATTTTATGATTATGTGATTAGAAATGCATGGTTAGGTCAAATAAATATACATGTGGGCCCCATTTGGTAGTTAGGGGCAAATTTGTAATTTTAGCCCGTTGAGGGCATAAATGTAATATATGTGATATTTTCGATATAATGGTGATATATTTGTGATGCACGTTTCGAGACGGTCCTAGAGAGTTGTTCCGCTTAAAGTCACAACGGGATTTAATACCCGGCTCGGGAGGAGCCTAGGGGTATTTTGGGAATATTATAAATTTAGTTGGGGACTTTTAATTAATGGTTAATGGTATTTTAGTGGCTTGGGTAACCATAGGTAACCATTGAGGATAGTTACTCTAGGTGAGAAAATGGTATGTTTGTAAGAAGATAGGAAAGGTCTAAGTTGCCCTTGAGGATTAGTTAGAATAGGGGTTAGATGGAAGGGCAAATGGGTCTTTTGGCTGGGATCTAGATAACTATGGCTGAGTGGGAAAGTTATCCACGTTTTCTACACTTTGACAAATTCATCTCTTGCTGAAAGTTAAGGAAAGTTAAGAAGCAAGAAGGAAAGGAAGGAATGGCAAATCTCTAGAATCAAGAAAGGGGTTTGGGGCTGAGATTAGAGCAATTGAATTCAAGCTTTAGCTCAAGGGTGTGTTAATCACAGAGGTAAGAAATTCATCCATGGGTTTTCTTTAAAGTTTAAGCTTGTTTTGAGGATTTGAGAATGAGGGTTGAAGCTGAATTTGTAGCTTGTTGTTTGTGAGAATTCAGCTGGGAATCAAAGAGATTTAGCTTGGAGTAGGAGTAGGAAGAAGCTCAAGGTCGAGATCCATCTTGAGGTATGAATTCCATGCACATTTGAAAGTTATTTCTGGTTTAGTTTAAGAATTCTGAGGGCTGGTTTAAGTTTTGAGAATTTTTGAACTACTAAGTGATTCTTGAGTTTGATTTTGTATCTAGGTCTGTTGTTGATGTTTATAGGTTGTTAGATGGCTTATTTGGGGTTTTGAATTGAATTTGGGACTTAGGTAAGTCTTGGTAATGATTTGGGAGTGTTTTGGCTCAGAGAAAATGCAGGGGAAAACCCAGAATTCAGGGTTCGCGTAGGGGCGCTGCGACCCTGTTTTTCTGTGCTATGGCGCTAGGCTGCATCAGTGGACGGGGGCCCTTCTGGGTGCCGCGGCCCTCATAGGGTGGCGCCGCGGTGCTAGGCCATTTCTGGGCAGGGGGAAATTTCAGTTTTTAGGCTTTTGCCCAGGGGGTTCGGGGGACGCTTCCGCCACCTTGTGTGAGGATCCGGGAGGTCCTGAGAGCTCGGGATTGGTTCCGGAGGATGTTTTTGAATTGATTAGTAATGGGAGTGTTATCTATGTGTTGTGACTAGGTTCTCGGTGAGGCTCGGATTAGAGGATCGTGCTCGAGGGTTCAGTGATCAAGAAGCTCGGGACACAGGTAAGAAAGTTATTGTACCCATAGAGCAGAGCGAGGCCCCATAGTTGTGTTGCAGGGCACGACCCTATATGATTATGTGTTGGGTGTTGCTCATTGATTGTGTTAGAATATGTTTAAGTTATGTTTTAATTATAATGTGTATGCATATATGTGAGTGATTACAAGGGTCGGGAATGGCGAAGGCCGAGAACAGCGAAGGCCGGGAACGGCGAATGCCGAGAACGACAAGGGGCCGGGAGCAACGTTTAGCATGTGGAGTGTGAGTTGCCAGGATAAGACCCTAAAGGATACCTGGGATATCCTTACGGTGTAGACCGCAACTCAGGGCCTGGTAAAGTGCCTGAGACGGCATGGCCGTATGTGTTTGGTTTGTTGACAAATTGGTTATATGCTAAATGGTTCATATGCATATGTTATCTGTTTATGTGGAGTTTTCTTGTGGGGCTTCGGCTCACGGGTGCTCTGTGGTGTAGGTAAGGGCAAGGAGAAAGTCAACCAACCATGAGTATGGAGAGCGTGACGTGACGCGTACATGTCTGCTCTGCCTGGCTTCCACGGCCAGGGATATTTTTGGAAGTTGTTTATCAAGGACTTTATTTTGTCGTTTAGTCGACTTTAAATATATTTTGAGTTGTAAATATTTATAAACAATATTTTGGGATCCCAAATGTTAAGCATTTTATGATTTTCAGTAAATGGAATTATCTTCAAAGTTTAAGATTCTGCTTATAGTTTGATTACACATTTGCCTTAAAACCTCGATTAGCGAGTTTAAAAGCACGTTTAAAACTCACTTAGTAAAGACTCTAAGGAAGTAGGGCATTATAACTTGGTATCAAAGCGAGCCAAGGTTTATTGGTTCTGGAGATTGAACGAACATGTATGCTCGCTGTCAGTGACAAGTTTGACTCAGGGTTGGTTGGTATGGTTGATTAATATGCTTGAATATGTTCTTGAATCCCCTGTTTGCTTGCTTGTTTCATATAGAGCATGATGAATGAGTTAGCATATGTATGATGTCAGGGCATGGCCCGTTGTGTGTTATATGCTATTTGTATGTTATCTGGATTGTTGTTATGGTTGGCTGTTGTGATTGGGAGGTGGTATTGGATTTTGTTATCATGCCTGATAAGCGGCGTCGTTGGTTGCAGGCATATAGTTGTGATGCCTCGACAATCATCTAGACTCCGCGGTAGTCGGGCCGAGGATGACAATCAGGGTCAGGACCCTCCACCTGCCCCACAGAATTGGCATTAGATGTTTGCTGAAATGGAAGCAAGGTTGCAGAGAACAGAGGAAGAACTTCATTAGTTGAGGCAGCAGGCCCCTCCACAGGTCACTGGGCTGCCAATTCAGCAGGGTGCGGTGCCAGTGCCGGTTCAGCCTGTGGTAGAGAACAGGTGGGAACCACTGTATGAGAGGTTCAGGAAGCAACATCCTCCAACCTTTGAGGGTGGACCAGACCCACTGCGGGTAGAGCAGTGGATGAATATGGTTTCCTCTATCCTGGATTTCATGAGGGTTGAGGGAAACGAGAGAGTTGCTTGTGCCAGTTATATGTTTAGAGAGGATGTTTGCATCTGGTGGGATGTTGTGGTTCAGAGAAGGAATGTGGCAGTCATGACCTGGGAAGAATTCAAGAATATCTTTAACGAGAAATATTACAGTGTAGTATCCCGAGCTACAAAGGTTGACGAGTTCATCAACTTGACTTAGAACCGGTTGATCGTGATAGAGTATGCATTGAAATTTGATCGATTGGCAAAGTTTGCGCTAGATTTAGTGCCAACGGATGCAGCAAGAAGAGACAGATTTGTACGGGGGCTGAATGTTATGATTGCCCATGATGTGAAGATCACCTTGGATCCAGGGACTACTACCTATGCTCAGGTTGTGGACAAGGCCCTTACAGCTGAGGGGGCCGAGGACCATATCTGGAGAGAGAGCACTGTTAGGCACGATGCTAGGAGGACAGTGCCTCCTTTTGTTGGAACTAGTCGGGGTAGTGGCCCCAGTGAGCAGAAGAGGGAGGCCCCAGATTCTTTCGTTCCCTCCTCGTTCTGATAGGAGGGCACGGGGTGCTTTTAGTGGCCGTCAGGGCGGAAGTGACAACTGGAGGAGTTTCCCAATGTGTCCTCGGTGTAGACGGCGACATCAGGGTGAGTGCAGGATCAGGGCCTGCTTTTTCTGTGGGAGTGCCAATCATTTGAAGAAGGACTGCCCACAAGTCAGGAAGGAGGAGCCGAAGCAGGGAGACAGTCTCGCTCCTGCCAGAGTGTTTACCTTGACTTAGACTGAGGCGGAGGCTAACCCCTCAGTTGTGACAGGTCAGATTTCTAGTGCTGGGTCTTTGTATACTGCATTGTTTGATTCGAGAGCTACCCACTCGTTTATGTCTGCTAGGGTGATAGATCAGTTGTGTAGACCTAGTGTTGTGTATGCTAGGGGTTTTTAGACTTTGTTGCCAACTGGGGAACTGTTAGTCTCTAGGAGATGGATTAGGGCTTTACTAGTAGAGGTAGATGGTAGGGAATTGTCTATTGATCTGATTGAGCTTGAGATGGATGACTTTGATATGATCATAGGAATGGATTGGTTAGCAAAATATGGGGCAACGATTGTCTGCAAGCTCAAGATGGTGACTTTTGAACTAGAAGGGGAGCTACCTTTTGTATTCGTGGGGATGTCTAGTGGACCGCGAATACCTATTATTTCTGCCTTGAAGGCTAGAGACCTGATGCAGGAAGGTTGCATAGGGTTCCTTGCAAATGTTGTGGATATCTCTAGGGTTGAGTCGGTTAGACCAGGTGAGACTATATTGGTGTGTGAATTTCCAGACTTATTTCTAGCAGATCTGTCAGGCTTGTCACCGCAGCTGGAGATTGACTTTGTTATTGAGTTAGCGCCAGGGGTAGAGCCAGCATCTAGGACGCCTTACAGAATGGCTCCAGTAGAGTTAAAGGAGCTGAAGATTCAGTTGCAAGAATTACTTGATTTGGGGTTCATCAGACTGAGTTTCTCGCCATAGGGTGCTCCAGTGTTGTTTGTTAAGAAGAAGGACGAATCTCTTAGGATGTGCATTGACTACAAGGAGCTGAACAAGCTGACTATTAAGAATAAGTATCCACTGCCTAGGATCAATGATTTATTTGATTAGTTACAGGGGAGTACGGTGTTTTCTAAGATTGATCTCCGGTCAGGTTACCATCAGTTAAGGATTAAAGAGGAGGACATACCAAAGATCGCTTTCCGAACGAGGTATGGACATTATGAATTCCTGGTTATGTCCTTTGGATTAACCAATGCTCCAGCAGCTTTTATGGATATGATGAATAGGATTTTTAAGGATTATTTGGATAAGTTCGTCATCGATGATATCTTGGTGTACTCTCAGTCAGAGACAGAGCACGAGCAACATCTGTGGTTGGTTTTACAGCGGTTAAGGGAACATAAGTTATATGCTAAGTTTAGCAAGTGTGAGTTTTGGCTACCGCTAGTCACATTTCTGGATCACATCGTTAGTAAGGAGGGGATTCTGGTTGATCCAAGTAAGATAGAGGCAGTTAGAGATTGCCCTAGACCGAGTAATGTTCCTGAAGTGAGGAGTTTTTTGGGTTTAGCAGGATACTATTGGCGGTTTGTTGAGGGATTCTCCAGAATAGCTACGCCTTTGACAGAACTGACAAAGAAGAAGAAGACAAGGTATGTCTGGACGGACAGATGTGAGAATAGTTTTAAAGAGTTGAAGCGACGACTGATCACCACGCCAGTGTTGAGTCTGCCAACAGATAATGAGAAGTTTATGGTTTACTATGATGCTTCCAGACAGGGTTTGGGGTGTGTGCTGATGCAAGCTGGTAAAGTGATAGCCTATGCATCGAGACAGTTAAAGGAGTATGAGCAGAGATATCCCACGCATGACCTGGAATTGGCAGCGGTGATATTCGCACTTAAGATTTGGAGACATTATTTATATGGTGAGAAGTGCGAGATATACACTGACCATAAAAGATTGAAGTATTTCTTTACTCAAAAGGATCTGAATATGCGCTAGAGGCGGTGGCTAGAGTTGGTTAAGGATTACGATTGTGATATCCTATATCATCCTGGGAAGGCTAATGTAGTGGCTGAGGCATTGAGTCGGAAAGGCCCAGGACAGCTGTTTAGTTCGAGGTAGATATCTGATAAGTTGGCTGAGGAGATGTCTAGAGCGGGAATAGAGTTAGTTGTTGGCCAGTTAGCCAACATCACTCTTCAGTCTCCACTCCTTGAGAGGATCAAGGAGGTGCAGGGGAAAGATTCCCAGTTGAGAGGTCTTAGAGAGAACGTCTTAGTTAGAGTGGCTAAGGACTTTTCTCTTGCGGAGATGGGGTTACTAAAGTACAACGGTCGGATTTGTGTTATGATGGATTCTGTTATCCAACGGGAGATTCTAGATGAATCGCATACCACTCCCTACTCTTTACATCCAGGTACGACGAAGATGTACCAAGATTTGAGAGCTTTATATTGGTGGTCTGGCATGAAAAGGGATGTGGTGGATTATGTGGCCAAGTGTTTAACGTGTCAGCAGGTCAAGGCTGAACATCAGAGGCCAGCGGGGTTGCTGCAGCTTCTAGGGATTTCAGAGTGGAAGTGGGAGGACATTACCATGGACTTTTTGGTTGGTTTGCCGAGAACTGTGGGACAACATGACTCAGTGTGGGTGATTGTGGATAGGTATACCAAGTCAGCCAACTTTTTTCCTGTCAGGACGACTTATACTGTGGAGCAGTATGCTGAATTATATGTGAAGGAAATTGTTCGACTTCATGGAGCTCCGAGGTCGATAGTGTCTGACAGAGACCCCACCTTCACCTCCAAGTTTTGGGAGAGCCTGCAGAAGGCTATGGGCACGCAGTTATGGTTTAGTATCGCTTATCATCCTCAGACCGATGGACAGTCTAAGAGAACGATTCAGATATTGGAAGACATGTTGCGAGCCTGTGTATTAGACTTTGAGGGATCTTGGAGTAATTATCTTCCTTTGATTGAGTTCTCGTATAATAACAGCTATCAAGCGACTATCGGAGTGGCTCCGTATGAGATGTTATATGGGAGGAAGTGTAGATCATTTATCCATTGGGACGAGATAGGTTAGAGAAGTTATTTGGGTCCTGAGATGGTTCAGAGGACCAATGAGGCGATTGAGAAGATTAGAGCGCGAATGCTCGCCTCCCAGAGTCGCCAGAAGAGTTATTCAGACCTAAAACGCAGGAGTGTAGAATTTCAGGTTGGTGACCATGTGTTCCTTAGGGATTCACCTCTGAGAGGAGTGAAACGGTTTGGCGTTTGGAGCAAGTTGAGCCCTAGGTTTGTAGGCCCTTTCGAGGTTCTGGAGCGGGTTGGGGAGGTATGGGTTGGCAATGCCTCCAGCCTTATCAGGGGTTCATAATGTTTTTTATGTGTCCATGCTCTGAAAGTATGTATCAGATTCGACACACGTACTGAGTTATGAGAGTTTGGGGCTGGACCAAGATTTGTCCTATGAGGAGAAGCCGGTTCAGATTCTTGACCGGAAAGATAAAGTTTTGCGGAGAAAGAGCATTGCCTGGGTGAAAGTGCTGTGGAGAAACAGCAAGGATGAGGAGGCGACATGGGAACTTGAATCAGACATGCGGGAGCGGTATCTCGAGTTGTTCAGGTAATTTCGAGGATGAAATCTCTGTAAGGAGGGGATAGTTGTAGCGACCCAAATTTGTTAATAAGACTTTGGGTCTTCATTAGCGTGCCTGGAGGGCAATAAATTGTTTATTATGATAATATATGTGTATTATATGATTATGTGATTAGAAATGCATGGTTAGGTCAAATAAATATACATGTGGGCCCCATTTGGTAGTTAGGGGCAAATTTGTAATTTTAGCCCGTTGAGGGCATAAATGTAATATATGTAATATTTTTGATATAATGGTGATATATTTGTGATGCACGTTCCGAGACGGTCCTAGAGAGTTGTTCCGCTTAAAGTCACAACGGGATTTAATACCCGGCTCGGGAGGAGCCTAGGGGTATTTCGGGAATATTATAAATTTAGTTGGGGACTTTTAATTAATGGTTAATGGTATTTTAGTGGCTTGGGTAACCATAGGTAACCATTGAGGATAGTTACTCTTGGTGAGAAAATGGTATGTTTGTAAGAAGATAGGAAAGGTCTAAGTTGCCCTTGAGGATTAGTTAGAATAGGGGTTAGATGGAAGGGCAAATGGGTCTTTTGGCTGGGATCTAGATAACTATGGCTGAGTGGGAAAGTTATCCACGTTTTCTACACTTTGACAAATTCATCTCTTGCTGAAAGTTAAGGAAAGTTAAGAAGCAAGAAGGAAAGGAAGGAATGGCAAATCTCTAGAATCAAGAAAGGGGTTTGGGGCTGAGATTAGAGCAATTGAATTCAAGCTTTAGCTCAAGGGTGTGTTAATCACAGAGGTAAGAAATTCATCCATGGGTTTTCTTTAAAGTTTAAGCTTGTTTTGAGGATTTGAGAATGAGGGTTGAAGCTGAATTTGTAGCTTGTTGTTTGTGAGAATTCAGCTGGGAATCAAAGAGATTTAGCTTGGAGTTGGAGTAGGAAGAAGCTCAAGGTCGAGATCCATCTTGAGGTATGAATTCCATGCACATTTGAAAGTTATTTCTGGTTTAGTTTAAGAATTCTGAGGGCTGGTTTAAGTTTTGAGAATTTTTGAACTACTAAGTGATTCTTGAGTTTGATTGTGTTTCTAGGTCTGTTGTTGATGTTTATAGGTTGTTAGATGGCTTATTTGGGGTTTTGAATTGAATTTGGGACTTAGGTAAGTCTTGGTAATGATTTGGGAGTGTTTTGGCTCGGGGAAAATGCAGGGGAAAACCTAGAATTCTGGGTTCGCGTAGGGGCGCTGCGACCCTGTTCTTCTGTGCCGCGGCGCTAGGTTGCATCAGTGGACGGGGGCCCTTCTGGGCGCCGTGGCCCTCATAGGGTGGCGCCGCAGCATTAGGCCATTTCTGGGCAGGGGAAATTTCAGTTGTTAGGCTTTTTCCCAAGGGGTTCGGGGGACGCTTCCGCCACCTTGTGTGGGAATCTGGGAGGTCCCGAGAGCTCGGGATTGGTTCCGGAGGATGTTTTTGAATTGATTAGTAATGGGAGTGTTATCTATGTGTTGTGACTAGGTTCTCGGTGAGGCTCGGATTAGAGGATCGTGCTCGAGGGTTCAGTGCTCAAGAAGCTCGGGACACAGGTAAGAAAGCTGTTGTACCCATAGAGCAGGGCGAGGCCCCATAGTTGTGTTGCAGGGCACGACCCTATATGATTATGTGTTGGGTGTAGCTGATTGAGAGTGTTAGAATATGTTTAAGTTATGTTTTAATTATACTGTGTATGCATATATGTGAGTGATTACAAGGGTCGGGAACGGCGAAGGCCGGGAACAGCAAGGGACGGGGAGCAATGTTTAGCACGTGGAGTGTGAGTTGCCAGGGTAAGACCCTAAAGGATACATGGGATATCCTTACGGTGTAGACTGCAACTCAAGGCCTGGTAAGGCACCTGAGACGGCATGGCCGTATGTGTTTGGTTTGTTGACAAATTGGTTATATGCTAAATGGTTCATATGCATATGTTATCTGTTTATGTGGAGTTTTCTTGCGGGGCTTCGGCTCACGGGTGCTCTGTGGTGCAGGTAAGGGCAAGAAGAAAGTCATCCGACCATGAGTATGGAGAGCGTGACGCGACACGTACATGTCTGGTCTGCCTGGCTACCATAACCAGGGATATTTTTGGAAGTTCTTTGTCAAGGACTTTATTTTGTCGTTTAGTCGGCTTTAAATATATTTTGAATTGTAAATATTTATAAACAGTATTTTGGGATCCCAAATGTTAAGCATTTTATGATTTTCAGTAAATGGAATTATCTTCAAAGTTTAAGATTATGTTTATGGTTTGATTACACGTTTGCCTTAAAACCTCGATTAGCGAGTTTAAAAGCACGTTTAAAACTCACTTAGTAACGACTCTAAGGAAGTAGGGCGTTACAATAACGATATGTTTACTTATCTTAGTAACTGTCAATATCGATTCTGTCCGATGTAACAAATACATCCGATCTTATTTACTTTGCTAATGTTCTAGAAAGAACATAACACCACAATATGTATGTAGATCATATCGTAGATTGGCAAGTCAGTGTAAATCTTGTGCACTGACTAATCTTAGGACTAACTTATTTTGAGCATATAATCATATTTATATTCTACTGTGATTACGTCACTATAAATACGATTAGCTATATGCTCGGGATTTAAAGAAGTTTATATTAAATAAATAATCATGAAAATAAAACATGAGAGCAAAGTGATTGACCAAGTCAAAAAATGATTTCTATTCTTTTATTGATAATAAAATGAGATTACAAAGAAATTGGGTTTTAATTAGGGCATAAAACCCCAACATATATATGATATAAATATATATTTTAATATATATAAATATGACTATATATATAAAAAAATAGTTACATAATAGACCGAGAAACTCAGTCTTCTTCCTTCTCCACCAACGTCCATCATGCGTAAGACTTGGACCTCCACGTCCTCTGTTCGTCGGAAACCACCACTCTAGCCTTCTTCTCAGGAGATGTCAACCTTCACAACCCCGATTACTTTGGTAGTGTCTTCGTCTCCGTCTCCGATGCTTTTGCGACACTTATTGCCCCTTCACTCACCCTCTATTAGGAAAATAAGGCTTGTTTTATTATGTCAAAACAATGAAAAGGATTGTTACAATACATGAGGACCTGCTCATAATATATAAAGGCTGAGATAGGTCCCAACCAAAATAGAACCAACTGGACCAATTAAAATAGAATTGGTTAAAGAAAAGTTAGTTCATACAAGGCCCAACTAACCAACCATATAGATAATCCTAATAGACCCCATCAAGATGAAGTGTACAAGTTTTCAACTTCCATCTTGGAGATTAAGTCCTTAAATTGAGTTGGAAATAATTGTTTGGTGAGAAAGTCAGCGTTGTTGTGCTTCGTAGGGACATGAATGAGTTTGATGCAGCCCTCTTGTATTTTGTCGCGGACAATGTGGTAGTCTATGTTGATGTGTTTTGTTCTCTCATGGAAAATAGGATTTTTTGATTTATTTATTGCAGCTGTATTGCCACAATATAAAATGGCTGAATTGTTGTGAATGATGTGGAATTCTTTGAGTTAGGAAATCAGCCATGTTACTTCACAAGTAGCATTAGCCATGGCATGGTATTCAGCTTTAGCAGAAGAGCGGGACACTGTGCTTTGCTTCTTGGACTTCCATGAAATGAGAGATTGGCCAAGAAATATGCAGTAGCCCGTGACTGAGCGCCTTGCATCAAGACAAGATCCCCAATCGCCATCTGAAAAAATTTGAAGACTGAAATCTGAAGTATAATTAGATTGAGCATGAGCACTTAAGTGGGGTTTAGAAGAAGAGTGAAAGAAAAGGCCTTGGCCAGAGGTACCCTTTAAGTATTGAAGGATGCGTTGGGCATCTTGCATATGAGGCATTCTAGGAGAAGTTAAAAACTGACTTAAATGATTTACAACAAAGGATATGCCAGGATGAGTTATAGTTAAGTAAATTAATTCACCAATAAGACCTCTAAAAGCTTTAGGATCAGATAAGAGAGAACCTCCATCCTTACTAAATTTAGTATTTGGCTCCATAGGAGTGGAGGAAACTTTAATGCCCAAGCAACCTGTTTCATTTAAAAGTTGTAAAGTAAAACAACGTTGTGATACAGAAATCCCACTGTATGAATGTCCAATTTCCAGCCCTAAAAAGAATCGTGAAGGACCAAGGTCCTTTAACTGAAAGGCTGAGTTAAGTTGTTTTTTAAACAAGGAAATAGCTAAGTCATTATTAGATACAATAACTATATTATCAACACAAATTAAGATAAAAATAAAGGTGCTAGAGGCACTCTTGATGAACAAAGATTTATCAGAATAGGATTGTTTAAAACCATTTGAAGTAAGATATGTGCTGAGTTTTGTGTACCATTGTCTTGAGGCTTGTTTTAAGCCATATAGACTCTTGGTTAACTTACAAACATCATTTTGGGGTAATGCTACTTTGGGTTGATAAGCCTTTGGTAGTTTCATATAGACATTTTCATTTAAGTTTCCATGAAGGAATGCATTGTTAATGTCTAATTGAGATAATGACCAATTTTTTATTGCAGCAAGAGCAAGTAATAATTTGAGAGTATTAAACTTTGCAACAGGAGCAAAGGTGTCTAGGTAATCAATACCTTGTTTTTGGGTGTGGCCTTTGGCTACTAACCTTGCTTTATACATGTCAATGGCGCCATTGGCTTGATATTTTACTTTGTAGATCCACTTGCTGCCTATGGTGTGATGTCCCAGAGGGAGAGATACAATTTTTAATGTGTTGTTATCTTCTAAAGCCTTGATTTCAGTAGCCATTGTTTGCTGCCATTCTAGTATGGCAGATGCAATTTTGTAGCTAGTAGGCTCTGTAATGGTGTTGGTAGCTCGAAATGATTCATTAAGTCTGTCATAAGAAAAAAAATCATATAAGGGATGCGCAGTACATGTAGTTAGATTACAAACATAATCAGCAACGTATTTTGGGTGTGATATGACACGTCCACTAGTAGAAGAATAGGGTATTGTTGGTGAAGTATGTGAAGCTTGATGTTGAGGTGAAGCTTCATATTGGTGAGATATAGGCTACAAAGAAGAGTTAGTCCCTGCATTAGGCAACATGGATTGTGAGAAAAAATGATCAATATTATTATGAGATAGAGTATTTTTAAGAGGAAAAATATTCTCATAAAAAATTACATCCTGAGAATGGAAGATTTGATGGATTTCTATATCAAGAAGAGTATAGGCTTTCATTCAGGGATGGTAACCAATGAATATGCAAGCTTTGGACCTTGGAAAAATTTATGCTGTTTACTATCTAAAGTAGAGGCAAATGCAAGGCTGCCAAAAACACAAAGGTGATCATAACAAGGAAGTTTATTATGAAGTAATTCAAATGAAGTTTTCTTTTTTAGAATCATGGAAGGAGTTCTATTGATAAGATATACCATTGTATTGAAAGTATAGGACCAATAAGGAAGAGATAATTAAGATTGAAACAAAAGGGCTCGGGCCACATTTAAAATATGCTGATGTTTCCTTTCAACAACCGAGTTTTGTTGTGGTCTTTCGACACATGAGTGATAATGAAGAATGCCTTTGAATGCATAAAATGCAGTAAAATTAAACTCTTTTGCATTATCAGTCCTTATACCTTTAATAATAGCTAAATATTGAGTGGCAACAAGGTTAAAAAATTGAGGTATAATGGGTTGAACATCAGATTTAGTCTTAAGCATGTAAACCCAAGTATATCTTGTGCGGTCATCAACAATTGTAAGAAAATATTTGTACCCTTCTAAACTCATGATATGGAATGCACCCCAAATGTCTAAATGAATTAAATCAAAAGGAGAAGCAGCAATGTTATTTTGAGAGTGGAAAGGTAGTCTTTTTTTGTTTTGCTAAATGGCAAGTAGAACACACATTATCTTGAGAGTTGTCTAAAAACTGCAAAGTTTATTGATAGCCTTTGAATCTTGCATAGAAGGATGACTAAGGCAAAAATTCCATTGGTTAAAATCATTACATTTTGTGTGCAAAGCATTATTACAACCAGAGGGATGTACAACAGTAGACATATGAGAAAAAAAATTGGTAGAACCCGAATGTAAGAAAGAGTGATCTTGCTGAATGAAGAATAGGTTGCCCATTTTCTCAGCAATCCCAATCTTTGAAGTCAGCTGAGGAGCCTGAAGAAAACAATGAGAATGGGCAAAGGAAATAGTGTTAGAGCTGTTGTGAATATAGGCAGGTATGGAAAAAAGTTTGAATCGAAATTCTGGGATATATAGAACATTAGTCAATAATAGATCTTTATTCACATGCACAGTATCAGATTTATGAATGAGAATTTTATGCCCATTAGGTAAAGTAACATATTTATCAATAATATGATTTTTAAAAGAAATAAAGAACCTGGTAGAGTGGCATACATGATGTGTGGCACCACTGTCTACTATCCAAAGTAAAGAAGGAGAAGATAAAAGTTTACTAGTGATATTGGATACTTGAGGATGAATATCACTTGATGATGGGGTATGATGCAGCTATTGACTCAACAAAGCAATGAGTTGTTGGCTAATTTCCAATTGAGATGCCTGAAAGATAGGTGCACTTGTTGAAGAAGTAGAAACCGAGACTTGGTTAGTCTTGACAGATTCAGATTTTTGTCTATCACCATAACCCGGTGGAAATCCATGAAGGAAAAAAAATTTCTCCTTGAAGTGCCTTGGTTTGAGACAATGGGCACAAGTAGGGTGCATCTTCTTGGTGTGAGATGTAGGGACAACAACAATGAAAGTTGGGTTTAGAGAGGGCCGAAGTTTCCTTTAATTCTCTTCTTGAATGACCATGGAAAAACTTTGGAATGAGACGGGAATGGATCTATCAACAATATTTGAGCTCTAACAGCATGAAATGACTCATTCAAACCTAATAGAAATTGAAGAACATATTCTTGAATAAGAAAATCAAGAGAGTCAACGGAAGCAGCACAAGTACAAGGAATTCTAGGGCGCAATTCATTAATCTCATTCCGTGTAGCTTTGAGTTTAATGAAATAGGAACTTATAGAGTCATCGCCTTAATGAAGGCTAATGAGAGATGTTCGAAGATCAAAAATCTTAGGTTCGTTGCCTTGATCAAACCTACTGTTGAGTTCAGTTCACAGAGCAACATCTGTGTCCAAGAACATAATACTACTCTTGATGTCAGGGGAAAAAGAGTGAAGAATCCAAGACATTACCATGTGATTGCAGCGAAGCCATTGATTGAGAAGAGGATCATCTTTAGCTGGTTGAGGGAGAGATCCATTGATGAAGAATATTTGTTCTTTGCCCAAATGGAGATATTGAAATCCCGCCTCCATTGTTGAAAATTCTTGTCTATGAGAGGAGGTGATGCAAGAACAAGGCATGGGTGGTCTCTTGTGCCCAAGAAGAAAGGACTACTACCATCTTCATGGGCAGGTCGATCAAGGACAGGGAAAGAAGAGAATCGATTGGAGATATGGATGGGGGAATTCAGAACCCTAGAAATTGGGGGTACTTGAGAAGGAGCATCAGGATTAAATATTTAAATTTTTTTGAATTAATTTGAGAAATTAATTTGAGAAAATTAAATTTAGATAACTGATTTGAAATAAATTAGATATCTTATATGGATTGTTAGATTGGTTTTGAATTAATTTAAATTCAATTAAATATATTTTGAATATAACAATAGATAAGATCTATTTTAATTGAATTAAGAAATTATTTCAACCCTTCTGTTTACCCAAACTTTATTGATCTCATGTGTTGAGAATATCAAAGGAGCCCTAAATTCTCCTATTGAATCTCTACGTGCCCACACATGTCCTGTTGTGTTGAGATTACGGTTTGGAAGACTTTGGTGTGAGTCTTGCATGCTTGGATAGGATAATCGTTTATTATACAAGAAGATAGCAAGGATACTTAATAGGCTTAAGAGGTAAATCTTCTTCTATTAGATTAATATATATAAATCATAGGATCGCATATATAAAATGGTTTTATATAAAGAATTTTTGTATTCTAGTGGGGCCATAAATCGCATTCTGCTGTGCACTCAGAAAATCTGTTTCCAACAGTATCGTCCTCCTAATCCAGGACCGTTACACTGTGTACGTTAAATAGTGTCAGACTTGCTAATCAAGTCTCTTGGTTATAAACGTGTAACTAAGGTTAGTGACAATGATTAAGGTTAAAAATTTGGTCAAAAGGAAATGTTGACTTTTCATTTAAAAGTTTAGTAGATACATGGGATCCCAAAATAATATAAACAAATGTTTAAGAGGTTATATACAAGTCAAAAGCTACAACCAGCCGACCTAAGCATCAAAATAAGAGATACAACCCTAGTTCCTCTGAGATATCCTTAGCCGTGGTGGTCGAGTATTCGCATATGTACATGTCGCCATCGAAGCTCTCCAACTCATGGCTGGTCCAATCTTTCTTTTCCCTTACTTGCACCACATAGCACTCGTGAGCCAAGGCTCAACAAGAAAACTTAAAGATGTGCATGAACAGTAAATATAGATTCCAGATGCATATCTAGCATACCCACCAGTAATAATCTACTCATGCATGCATACAATTACAAATAAATGATCATAGGATCATTCTAGGGCCCACTGCTTTGAATAGATGACCATAGAGTAAATCCGGGGCCTTATGCCCTAGCAATGTGACCATAAAGTCACCTGGGGGCCCTTTGCCCTAGCTCTGAGTAACCAACAATAAAGCTAGCCAAGCGCTTTGTTTTCCAAACAACCATAGGGTTAGCCAACGTAATAGGACGTCCCTGATTAGGCCTAAGCCTCTCGACCAGCGCACAATGCGCTATTGCCGCCCTTGACTAATAAGTCAAGGCCTTAACTAATAAGTCAAGGCCTTAACTAGATATTCAGATAACTAGACAAACAGATATAGATACAGTTAAGCATACTTCAGACAATACAAGAATGCATACATATTAGTCATATATTTAAGCTAATTAAATACAAACATAGTAATAACCATGTTCCTTAACAGGGTAGAGCCCTAATTACGCAGACAATGCAAGACATCATTAAACAATTATCCAGACATAGAGCATTCAGGCATGCTTAATCAACAAGTACAAACATAACCTTAATCACGTTCATTCTCAGGGACCCGAGCCTTATTCATAATTACATTTAACAACCAGGCCAAGCCCAAATTGCATATATCACGTATTGGGTGCAGTTTTCTTACCTAAAGTCCAAGTGCAATGTATATTAAGAACAACCCTCGAGCACGATCTTGGTTTTGAGCCCCTAGTGATAACCTCTACTGCCAAAAATAATGCTAAGCTTTTCCACAAGCAACCCTAAGCCTAAGTTAACTTCAATTTATCCTTGGATCACAAGAAATTCAAAGATTGAGATAGAGAGAGAGAGAGAGAGAGAGAGAGAGAGAGAGAAAGCGTTAAGAGAGTTTTCTGAGTGAACGTATTTGTGTTTCTATATTTGTGAGGTTACTTAGAGTTCAAGTAACTCTAAGTAAATCCCAAGGCTCAAGGCACCCAAAAACGTCCTCGACGGTAAAATGGTCAAAATCTCTAAAATTCTCTCCTAATCTCACTAACTCCGAATATATCCCTGAATATTTATCCCCATCTCCCGATATCCCGATAATGTATTAAATACCCAAAATACCCCTTGACCCACCCTGAGTCGGGTATTAGGTCCCGCTGTGACTTTCCCGCTAACTTGCTCCCTAGGATCGCCTAGTGACGAGTAACCCAAATATATCCACATAATAATATGGTCTCACACATATATGACATATAAGCACATATATTCCAAATATACACGTAATGGGCCAAATTACGAAAATTTCTCTTCTAATAAGAAATGAGCCCACATGCATATTTAATACACCTAAACATGCATATCTAATCATATTAAAATATAACTCACGTAATCATATAATGATACACACATATATATATCACATAAACACATATTTCATAATTAAATCACATAATTTGCCATCCTGGCCCCCTAATCAAGGCCCTAAGCCTTATTAGGTAATTTGGCACGTTACAACCATCCCCTCCTTACAGAAATTTCGTCCTTGAAATTTTATCTGAACAACTCAGCTTGCCCTTCTTCCCAAATCTCTTCACTTCTCTCGGTGGTGAAACCTTAAGGAAGACATAGTCTCCCACTTTAAACTCCAAGTTCCTTCGCTTTGGGTTTGAATAACTCTTCTATCTACTCTGAGACGCGAGCATCCGAGCTCTAATCTTTTCAATAGCATCACTGGTCCTCTAAACTACCTCAGGACCCAAATATTTCCTCTCACCCATCTCATCCCAGTGAATGGGTGATCTACACTTCCTACCATACAATATGTCATAAGGTGCCACTCCAATAGTCGACTGGTAGCTGTTATTATAGGAAAATTCTATCTGAGGCAAATATTTAATCCAAGACCCATCAAAGTCCAATACACATGCTCTGAACATGTCCTCCAATATTTGGATAGTCCTCTGATATTGACCGTCAATCTGTGTACCCATCACCTTCTGTAAACTTCCCCAAAACATGGAAATAAAGATAAGGTCCCTATCTGATACGACAGACCTTGGAATCCCATGAAGGCATACTATCTCTCTCACATAGAAATGTGCATACTGGTTAACCTTGTAGTTCTTCCTCACTAGTAAGAAGAGAGCTGACTTCGTATACCGGTCCACAATGACCCAGACTTAATCATGCTGGCCCACTTTTCTGGGCAATCCCACCACGAAATCCAACGTGATGTCCTCCCACTTCCACTCTGGGATATCCAGAGGCTGTAACAGACCTGCTGGTCTCTGATGCTCTGCCTTGATCTACTGACAGGTCAGGCACTTCGCCATGTACTCAGCCACGTCCCTCGTCATCCCAGATCACCAATATTCAGATCCTGGTACATCTTCATGGTGCCTAGATGTAGATAACATGGGGTAGTATGAGATTCATCCAGAATCCCCCGTCTGATCCCAGTGTCCATCAGAATACAAATGAGATCCTTGTATCATAATAAACCCATGCTTGACACTATATAGTCCTTAGCCACTCCAGCTAGGACGTCCCCTCTAATCCTTCCCAACTGTGGGTCACTCAACTGTTTCTCCTTGATCATTTCTGAAAGAGTAGACTGCAGGGTGATGTTGGCTAACCAACCCACCACTAACTCAATACCTGCTCTAGTCATATCCTTGACCAACTCCTTAGATATTTGTCTCGCATTGTACAATAGTCTCGGACCCTTCTGGCTTAAGGCATCTGCCACCACGTTGGCTTTCCCTAGGTGATAGAGGATCTCACAATCATAATCCTTCACCAGTTTTAACCAACGTCTCTGCCTTATGTTCAAGTCCTTCTGGGTGAAGATGTATTTCAAACTCTTGTGATCTGTGTTAATCTCACACTTCTCACCATACAAGTAGTGTCGCCACACCTTTAGTGCAAAAAGTACTCCTGGAAGTTCTAAATCATATTTTGGGTACCTCTGCTCATACTCCTTCAACTAACATAATGCATAGGCAATCACCTTCCCTGTTTGCATAAGGACACAACCTAGGCCCTGCTTCTAGGCGTAACAATAAACCACAAATTTGTCCTGATTTGTAGGAATGAAGACTCAGAACTAGAGCAGTGATCAGATTCTTCTTAAGCCTCTAGAAGTTGTCCTCACACCTATCTGGCCATATGAACATTTGATTCTTGCGTGTCAACTCCGTCAGTGGTGACACAATCTTGGAAAACCTCTCCACAAAGCGTATGTAATAACCTGCCAATGCCAAGAAACTTCTAATCTCGGAAGCATTCTTCGTCCTTGGCCAATCTTTGACCGCCTCAATCTTCACAGGTTCAACCATAATTCAATCCTAACTACCTATGTGACCTAAGAAAGTCATCTGTGGTAACCAGAACTTATACTTCTTTATTTTTTTTCATATTTCATGTGCTTTCTCAGCCTCTGTAGTACTAATCTGAGATGTTGCTTATATTCTGTCTCTAACTAAGAGTATACCAATATATCGTCAATAAAGACGATCACGAACCGATCCAGGTAATCTTTGAACACTCTGTTCATCAGATTCATAAATGTTGCTGGGGAATTAGTCAGTCCTAATGACATCACCATAAACTCATAATGGTCATACTTGATGTGAAAGGTTGTCTTTGGTCTATCTTCTTCCTTGATCCTCAGCTGTTCATAACCAAATCAAAGATCTATCTTGGAGAATACAATCCTACCCTGTAACTGATCAAACAAATCATCAATCCTTGGCAGAGGCTACTTGTTCTTGATAGTTAACTTGTTTAGTTCCCTATAATCTATACACATCCTCAAAGAACCATCTTTATTCACGAAGAGAATTGGTGCGCCCCATGGCGAGAAACTGGGCCTAATAAAACCCAAGTCTAGTAATTCTTATAAATGAACCTTTAGTTTTTTCAGCTCTGTTGGAGCCATCCTATACAGTGCCCTTCACACTGACTCTGTCCTTGGTGCCAGTTCAATCACAAACTCTTTCTCCCTGTGTGGAGGTAACCCTGGAAGATCCTCTTTAGACATATCCAGAAACTCACAGACTAATCTAGTCAGTCCTGGTCCCACTGGCACGACCTGAGTGGTATCAACCACACTAGCTAAGAATCCTATGCATCCCCCTGCAATAGGTCTCTAGATCTAAGTACATATATCATATATATACGGGGTCCATGCACATTGCCAAAAAATACAAAGGGATCCTCACCCTCAGGCTTAAAGGTTATCATCTTCTTCTTACAATCTATCGTTGCCCCATACTTCTCTAACTAGTCTATACCCAGAGTTATATCAAAGTCACTCACAACCAACTCTATCAAGTCAACTGAGAACTCCCTACCATCCACTGTCACTGGCAGTGATTTGACCCATCTCTTAGAAACCACTAACTCCCTAGTAGGCAACATAGTACCAAACCCCAAAGGATAAAGGTCACAAGGTCTACACAGTCCATCAATAATCCTACTAGCAACAAAAGAATGCGTAGCATCCGAATTAATCAAAACAGTATAAAAGGTCCCAACACTAGAAATCTAACCCTTAACCATCGAGGGACTAGCCTCGACCTCTACCTGGGTCAAGGTGAAGACCCGAGCTGGCGTTAGGTTGTCCACCTTCTTAGGCTCTTCCTTCCAGGCTTTTGAGAAATCCTTCTTCAAGTGTCCCACACTACCGCAGACGAAGCAGGCCTTTGCCTGAAATTCTCCAACATGGTGCCTTCTGCATTGAGTACACTCTAGGAATGCTTTCCAGGTCTCACCGCAACCCTGGAGGCCTATTTGTATGCCCCGTGGTCTCCTATCTGGCTTTAGAGCTGAAACTGTATGTGAAGCCTTTCTCTTTTGGTTACTAGGGCCTCTACCCCTACGAAAGCCCGCAAATGGAGGTCCTAGCCTCCTAGAATCCCTTATGGCTGCATTCTTGCGCCAAATCTTGTTCTCTACACTCTCAGCTGTGAGCGCCTTCTCCACAGCCTATGCATAAGTAGTCACTCATGACACAGTACTGATACGAACATCTCTAACTATCATAGGTTGTAGCCCCTGGAGAAATCTCTCTCTTCTAGTCCCATCAGTGGGCACCAGATCCCCGACAAGCTTTTCCAATCCGTCAAACTTAAGGGGCTAATCAGTCACTGACATGTTTCCCTAAAGTAACTTACTGAACTCTTTAGCCTTCGCAGCTTTAATTGTGTCATTGTAGTATTTCTCATTGACAGAGTTTTGAATTCTTCCAATTCCATAATATTTATAGCCCTGGTCTGGGATACCACCTCCCACCATATTCGGGCATCTTTCCAAAATATATAAGAGGCACAAGCCACTCTCTCATTACCACCTACCCTCATGATATCTAGGATGGTGGTTATCATTGTCATCCACTACTCAGCCTTCAATGGGTCTGAGCTACCCAAAAAAACTGGAGGGTGTTGTTTGTTGAACTTTTCATACATGGGTTCCCATCTATCTCCCACTGCTTGGGGCTGTACTGCTGTCGGTACCACTAGCTGTACTGCCGATACTGTAGGCTGTAGGTTCCCTGCTGGAACCTGTTGCTGTCTCAAGAGGCGAATCTCATCTTCTTGCCTCTGTAACCTGGCTTTCATATCAACAATCATATGTTGCCAGTTCTCTGGAGTTGGCGATGGGGCCTGGCCCTGATCATTTTCTTCCTCGGCTTATATTTCTTATCCAGCCAACCTCTTTGACCTTCGAGGAAGCATACTGATAACTATTCCACTCTGTAGTGATCAATTCAGTCGTTAGGTAAGTAATAACTATACCTCTTGCCACCTGGTGGTCCAAGACCGAACAAACAAATAGATGCAATGCTAATAAGCATGCCAACACATAATATATTCAGTCATGGTGCTAATAAGCACTTCCTGATATTCATCAGCAAATAGTGATGCTAATATGCATTTTTGGCATACATAAGAAATTAACGATGCAAATAAGCATGTTCGTTAATCTCTGCTAGTATTAACAATGCTAATAAGCATTTCCTATCCTATATGCAATTAAAAGTGCTAAGGAGCGTGTCCTGACCTACATGTCCATATAGAAACGCTAATAAGCTATTCCTTTGCATTCACAAGCACTAACAATGCTAATAAGCATATCTTTATCATTCATGCAATAGTCAAGGGCTAGGCCATATTAGAATATCTCATGCTCCTTAATATGGCATGCAGATAAGGCGTATACATTTATTTAAACAGTTAAACACTTAATCATATAAGTAGTTACCAAACCCTGAGTTGAGCTTGTCTTTAGTGGCGAGTGTACATGCCCGGCCAATCTTCAGGAACCCTTAAACCTTAGCAACTCTGATACTAAGTTGTAACGTCCTCCTAATCTAAGACCATTACACTGTGCACTTTAAATAGTGCTGGACTTGATAATCAAGTCCATTGATTATAAACGTGTAACTAAGGTTAGTGACAAGGGTTAGGGTTAAAAATTTTGTTGAAAAGGAAACATTGACTTTTCATTTAAAAGTTTAGTACATACATGGGATCCCAAAATAATATAAACAAATGTTTAAAAGGTTATATACAAGTAATAAGTTACAACCAGCTGACCTGAGCAGCAAAATAAGGGATACGACCCTAGTTCCTCTAAGATATCCTCGGCCGTGGTGGTCGAGTAGCCGCATATGTACACGCCGCCATCGAAGCTCTTCAACTCATGGCTGATCCAGTTTTCTTTTTCCCTTATCTGTACCACATAGCACCCGTGAGCCAAGGCTCAGCAAGAAAACTATGCGCATGGACAGTAAATACAAATTCTAGATGCATATCTAGCATGCCCAATAGTAATAACCTACTCATGCATGCATAGAATTTCAAATAAATTATCATAGGATCATTCTAGGGCCCGCTACCTTGAATATATGACCATAGAGTCAATCTGGGGCCCTATGCCTTAGCTATGTGACCATAGAGTCACCTGGGGGCCATTTTCCCTAGTTCTGAGTAACTAGCCATAGAGCTAGCCTAGTGCTTCGTTTTCTGAATGACCAACGCACAACACGCTATTGCCTCCCTTGACTAATAAGTCAAGGCCTTAACTAGATATTCAGATAACTAGACAAATAGATACAAATATAGATAAGCATACTTTAGACAATACAAGTATGCATACACATTAGTCATATATTACAGCCAATTAAATACATACTCACTAATAACCATGTTCCTTAACGGGGTCGATCCCTAATTACACAAACAATGCAAACAATCATTAAACAATTATCCAGACATAGAGCATTCAAGCATGCTTAATCAACGAGTTCAAACATAACCTTAGTCACTTTCATTCTCAGGGGCTCGAGCCCTATTCATAATTAAATTTAACAACCGGCCAAGCCCAATTGCATATATTATGTATTGGGTGTAGTTTTCTTACCTCAGGTCTGAGTGCAATGCATATTAAGAACGACCCTTGAGTACGATCCTGGTTTCGAGCCCCTAGCGATAACCTCTGCTGACCAAAACGATGATAAGCTTTTCCCCAAGCAATCCTGAGCCTAAGCTAGCTTTGAATTCCCCTTAGATCGCAATAAATTCAATGATTGAGAGAGAGAGAGAGAGTATAAATGTGAGAGAGTTTTCTGAGTGAATGTATTTGTGTTTCTGTATTTGTGAGGTTACTTAGAGTTCAAGTAACTCTAAGTAAATCTTGAGGCTCGGGGTACCCAAAAACAAGCCCAAGGGTAAAACGGTCAAAATCCCCAAAATTCCTCCTAATCTCACTAACTTCAAATATATCCTCGAATATTTATCTCCATTACTTGATATCTCTGTAATGTAGTAAATACCCAAAATACCCCTTGACTCAACCCGAGTTGGGTATTAGGTCCCGTTGTGACTTTCCCACTAACTTGCTCCCTAGGATCGCCTCGTGCCGAGTAATCCAAATATATCGACATAATAATGTGGTCTCACACATATATGCACATATATTCCAAATATACCCGTAAGGGGCCAAATTACAAAAATTTCCCTTCTAATAAGAAACGAGCCCATATGCATATTTAATACACATAAACATGCATATCTAATCATATTATAATATAACTCACGTAATCCTATAATGATACACATATATATCACATAAACACATATTTCATAATTGAATCACATAATTTTCCATAATTTGCAATTCTGGCCCCCTTATCAAGGCCCTAAGCCTTATTAGGTAATTTGAGACTTTACATTATGTTCATTTTCCTTTAGAACAAAACCCTTCAGTTGCTCCATATAAATCTCCTAATCGAGATCTCCATTTAGGAATGCCATTTTGACATCCATTTGATGAACATAAAGGTTATATATTGATGATAAGGAAAATAGTACTCTTATAGTGGTTTTCCTAGCAACCGGTGCATATGTGTCAAAATAATCGACTCCTTCCTTTTGTTTAAACCCTTGGCTACTAGTCTTGCCTTGAGGGTTTGTAATGTGTCATCAGTGTGATATTTTCTCTGAAATACCCATTTTCACCCAATTGGTTTTGAACCTTCTGGAAGGTCTACCAATTCCAATGTTTGGTTTGAAATAATTGACTCTGGCTCATCATTTATTGTCTCCTTCCAAAAAGCAGAGACTCTCGAAGACATTGCTTCTTGGAATGTTTTGGGATCATCCTCAACTTGAAGAGCCATAGGAAATTTCCATGTGACTTCTTCAAGGTTTCCCTCTACTAGGTAGAGTGTCTCCACTTGAGACCATGTCTCATTTGATCCCAATTCTTTAAGCCTTTGGCTTCTCCAAGGCAATATAGGTTTCTCATACACCTTTGGATATTTCTCTTTAAGAGATTCTCCAACACTTGTGGGTTCTTGAGAATTGCTATTACAATATAACATATTCTCAAAGAATTCCACTTATCTTGATTCAATTATCACATTAGACTCCAAGTCTAATGGCCTATAGGTCTTGCTCTTTGAGGCATAGCCAACAAATGCACACTTTTTGACCCTTGGACCCAACTTGGTCCTTTTAGGCTATGTTCTCTTGCAATAAGTAAGGCTCCCCCACACTTTAAGATAGCCTACATTAGGCATCTTTCCTCTCCATAACTTATATGGAGACACATTGTTTTTTTCATAGGAATTCGATTCAATATATGACACACAGCAAGCAAGGCTTCACCCCACAAATTAGAACACAATTTAGCATGTAAAAGCATAGAGTTAATCATCTCAAGATAAGTCCTATTCATTCTTTCAGCTATTCCATTTTGTTGTGGAGTGGATGGTGCAGTGCATTCATGTATAATGCCATGTTGTTCACAAAACACATTGAACTCATTTGAAAAGTATTCACCACTCTATCACTTCTAAGAGTCTTTATTTTCCTTTCCAATTGATTTTCTACTTCAGATTTATAGATTTTAAATGCATTAAATGCCTCATCCGTACTCTTACGTAAATACAAGTATACCTAGAGCACTCATCTATAAAAGTCATGAAGTATCTATTTGTTGGTTTTTATAGATCAAATCAGAGATTATACGCAGCGGAACAACAATCAAAATTGTTAATTTAACCCCACAAGATTTCTAGATCTATTTCTTCTCATACACATATATATATTGAATCAAAGATACGTATAGAAAATTACCTCAAGTCCTTCCTTGCTGCTATCTTTTTGTATGGAAAAAATCCTTGAGATCTCACACCAAGATCTTCCAAAATGTTCTCAGCAAACAAAGAACGAGTGTGGGTTCGCTATATAAAACAATATGCAAAATCTATTTATCAGATGTTCTCAACACATGAGATTTGATAAAGTTTGGACCTAAGTTTGTGAAGAACAGTGATCTATGCTTGTACCACTGTTCTATTTCTCTCAGGGAGATTTCACAATCTGTTTTCTATAACTGAAAAATATCGCCCTAAAAACTGATCTCCTATATTTAATATATCTAATATATTAAAATAAAATATTAGTTATTTATTTAAAAATAACATTATTTAGAAATAAAAATGTTGGACGCTAGATTTAATAACAACAACATAAAGAAAATAACCATTCAAGTCTGAAAATTTAAAAACATAACATTTATTTCTGAAAACATAAAATAACTGGAGCCCAGCCTCTAACATGTTCTGTCCATGCCTCGAGCTCGCACCACTCACTGCTTTTCTTTGCCTTTACTTGCACACAGAGTACCCGTGAGCTAACGCCCAGTAAGAAGAGCTATGTAGGATATAACTCCCCAAACCAGAAAACATAAACTTTCAACTAAACACAAATAAACATCATAAGCATAATAATCATCGTGCGATATATAAACACCATATCACACTAACATAATGTGTATTACACTCACACACATAAATACTAACAAGTCATGTTGATCGGACATGAAATGTAATCTGCCTTGCCTGCGCTGTACTCACACTTGGCATTCCCACGGTGGCACCTAGTCTAGCCTGCGCTGTACTCACACTCGGCCGTTCCCTCGAGACATCGTTGCCCTGCCTGCGTTGTACTCACACTCGGCAGTTCCGTGGTGGCATCCTATTATCCTGAGTTATACACGCCCAAGATAATTCCTGCAAGTGTTATACCCACACAAGCAGCTAGATTCTAGTAGCACGCCTACTCTATCATCTAAGCATGTCTACTAACTAAAATCCCTAGCACTATCCTCATGCTAGTCAACCTAATGCAACAATTCGAGTCACAAAATAATTACATAATTAAACAAATAAGAAAACAAGGTTGCACGCATAACGTACACCCTGTGCGCAGATGTCCACTCTTCTTACCTTAAACAGTGTGTTTTCCGCTGACGTGTCTCGAACCACTCGCTGCGTCACCTCGATGACCGCTAGCTCCTAGACGTCCAATTACACATTGAAAATTCAGGAAAAATAAAATAGGTGTTAAGGTTTTATTTCGAAACCTTAATTATCGAAATAATTTAACTATGCCATTTTAACATGCATGACACATAAATTAAAACAATTTTCCACAAAAGGTTCAAATCATCATGTCACATACACAAACAATGATGTTTCTAACATATCGCATGAATTCATATAAATACTTTTTATGTGAAAATTACCAAAATACCCTTTAATATCATAATTACATTAAAGACTCAATAATTTTATAAAAATTATCATATGACAACAAAATTTAATAAATAACTTTTCCAAAACCCTAAATAATCAGCAAATTCTCATATAAGAACATAAAAAAAAATTTTAACATATATAAATTATTTTTCCTCAATTTCTCAAATAAAACCCAAATAATATAAATAAATACACAACCAAGCCCAAAAATCAAACTAACATACAAAACTGTTTAAAAATCCAAAATAAACGTATAAAAATTATTTTTGAATTTTCTGGGCAAAATAACTATTTTCTTAATTAATTTTATAGAAAAACTGATTAATTAAAGAAAAAATTCATAACTAATTAAAATAGAATCTAATTATACAGATCAGTTTCTACATCCTACAGTAATACGCAAAAATTACCTAGGGTTCAGAACAGTAGCATTAATATTTTTTTATATTTAAAATATAAAATAAGCCAAATAAATCATGAAAATTACATAAATGGTAAAAATTCAAAATAAAATTACAGAAAGCCTAAGAATCTCATTTTAAACATATACAAAAATTCTCAGAATTTTTAGAATAATTTAAATAATGTTTCACATTTATTTTCTTAAATCACATATTTAAAAGCAAATAATTGAAGAAAATTATCAAATACGATCAAAACTTAAATCCAAACATACAAAGCCATTCTAAATCATACAGATATCATTGAAACATAAAATCAAATTTTCTGAACAATAAAAATATTTTTCATAATTAATCTTTATTTAAACTTCAATAAATCATAATAATGCAAAGAAAAATCAGAAAAATATGAAACCAGTTGAAAAATGCTCTAAAATTAATGTACTAATTTTTAAGATTGAAAAACAAAAAAAAAACACACCTCAGTAAACACTCAGATCGGGTTCGCTGGAGCTCTTGCCGGAGTTGTTGACTTCTTCGGCGCCGGCGAGGTTTTTTCTTTCGTTTTCGGCTACCCCAACGTTCCAAACCACTTGGAAACTTCCCACACGTGTTCCACCAGTCCAAAACAACCCTAAGACACACAAAAATCATGCCACAACCGCCTTGGTCGAAGTCTTCTTCTCCAACACCGGTGTACCGGCAACAATGGAGCTCAAAATTGGTTTTTCTTGCTCTAGACCATTTCAGCCTGTTTCTTCACGTCAAAACCGATTCTTGGAGTGTCCTAAGCTTGTTTATCACAAACCACACACACCATACACTCTTGAACACACTTAAATCCGAAATTATCCAAGAATATGCATTTTCTTGGATAAAAATGGTGAATCACAATCCGTTGCTTTATAAATGTATTTCTCACACTTAAAATGTTTATCTCCTCCCCTAGAATGATTCTACAATATTCATTATTGCCCAGATTTTTCCCAAGTGCAAGAACTCAAAAATTTGTTCTTTTAAAAAAAAAACGATAATTACACTCTCTCTCTTCAATCCTTTGCTTCCCTCACTATTTCTACGATTTCTCCTTCAAATTATCATGGTAACACGTTTTAGAATAGGTTTAGAAAATAAGTTAGCGTTTGAAGTGGTAAGATCCTCTTTTCAAGAAATTCTTTATTTTTTTCTTTAAAAAAAAAATATAACTAAGTTCCACAACTGATATTATCAGTTAAATTTCGAAAATTTAACCAATTTTATGAATATTTAATCATGTTAAAACAGAAGAAATAAAGTCTCTAAATTGCCCCTTGAACCAATCCCAAACTTGAGGGTATTATGGTCTTTTCGCAAATTCAAATATTTAATATTATGGCAAACCAAAAATTACACATAATATGATAAAATAATTTCAAGCATATTATTATTACTATTATGCTCATAATAATAATAATTTTTTAAAGTAAATAAATAACTTAACCCAAGCCATTATTTAATTACTTGACATTATTCTCATGTTGTGATTCCACAAAAACTCAAACATGAGAAACCATGAATTTTATTTCCATTGGAAGTCATACATATCCAATATTCCATCAAAGGAAAAGAAAAGAAAAAAAAATGTCAACGATGCACACAGTAGGAAAATTATGAAATGGTCCTTTCGGGAAAACGGATATTACACTTGTACGCCCTGGTTTTCCCGCAGGCTGATTAGCAAGCCGAGCTGCTGACTAATCGTAGTTATCTCATGAACTCCCCCAAGACCAGAGCTTCTGTCGTTAGCTCGAGGAAGCCCAAAGGGCTCGCCTCCATTGTCCAAGACTGGAGCAGGCCTCCTGAAGGCCGAAGGTCGAGTCCAGTATGCAGCTCGCGGTGCGGGCTGGATATGGAGCTATGACCCCTTGAGAAGTAAACACACGCAAGGTAAACGTGCATCTATCACGCATCACGTGTCTGATATCCCCCTGACTTCTCGGACACACAGCAGGAACGTGCGTGATTCAAACACCCACGATTGGGTTGGGCCGTGCGGCCCATTACTTCCTTACCTATTGATTTGACCACACTTATGTGTTAGGTTTAGGAATAAATCATGAACGTCACATAATTGATACGAAAAGTAAGAAGGTCACGGGATGACCTCCCTACCAACTTCCAGGTGCCTTCTCCTATAAATATGGAGACCCTGGGAGTTGATAGGGGTTGGAAAAATAATCCCTTGTAAGAAATACTTTGTAACCAAATACTCAGTATAGATCAATAATATTGACTAGTGGAGTAGAAGGATTTTAACCTTCGAACCACTTAAAAACCGTGTCTTGAGTCACCCCTTTCGTCCTCTAAGATCATATATCTATTTCGGTTCACATTTAGCACTAATCCTTTTTCTCTCCTTCTCTTAATTACCTGTTGGCGAAGAACCGCGTCAACAGTTTGGTGCTTTCATTGAGAGCCATTTCGATCAGTGCTGCTGCAAACATCCAACTATGGTGACTACTCGGTCCAGGCATGGTAACGAGACAGAACAACATGATGGGCAGGAGGCTCGTCATACCACCATCCCTGATGAACAAGTTCCTGAAGTCCAGCAGCGGCCAGGAAAACAGCCGGCGGACCAAGACGATACTGGTAGTTCGGCGCCTCGGCCGCCTAATCTGAACCCGTGTTATTATACTGCGGTGGAGATGGAGAACGCTCAACTGAGGAGCCAGTTAGCAACGGCCAGCCAGCAAATCAAGGATATCCTGGCCCGACTACCCCCTCTCACAACCGACGTTAACGTTGGAGAGAGGCAAGGTGAGGCTCCTAAGTCTCGCCGGGGTAACCGGTCCAGGCATAGCCGGTTGGATAGACTTCCAGTAGCCAACTCCACCCCTTCATCACACCATCGAGATGCAAACTTCGGGGAAATGCCTAGGACCAGACAACAACAATACAACCATTCGGTTAGGACATCAACTCCTAGCTCTTAGCCATCGTCGAGGACGCCCAGGGGAACTCGAGGAAATTCTCGAAGGAGATCTGGGGGGGGGGGGGGGGGGCTCGCGACGTCAGCTCGTCCCCGACGACCGTCCTGTGCCTCGTCCAGATCGCCCGGCGCAGGACCGGCAGGGCCGAAAGGCACCCACCAAACTTGATCCGTCCAGACGGAACTAGGATCGCCTCTCCAGTAAGGCATCCTCCATCTCCGATCAGATATCTGTCTCCTCCTCGGCCCGTCCAGGACATCCCAGCCTATGGGAGTAGGAGAAACCTGCCATCAACTGGACCTTCCCGGCGTAGCAGGGCGCCAGGGGAAAACTCAAGTCGTCACCACCAAAGGCGGACTCCAAGCCTATCCAGCAGGAGTCACTGGACCGGCAGTCGCCGGAGTGGTCTCTCTGGGGGAGACCTGCGTCAGCGGTTAAGTTCGGCGCAAAGTCACCAGAGCACCCAAGGAGGTGACCTTTGAGATCGCCTCAACTCTCACAGAGAAGACCGAGCTAGAAGTGGTAGCCAGGCTCGTTCAGGGGGGGTCCTGTCCGAAATACGCAACGGAGGGAATGTCCCAAATAACCTATCTCAAGATAGGAGGGGCAATAACCCACCAAATGTGTACAATGGATCCGGAGCTGTTGAACAGCCCCGGAATAACCAAGGATATCAGGACCAAACTCTCGATCGCCTGACCCAGATGGAGGAGCTGATGAGGAAACTTCTATCAGAAAAAGAAAAAGATGAATATGATTCAGGGGACGAGATGGAACTCTTCGCCCCCAACATAGCAGCGACGGCATACCCGTCTGGTCTCCGTATGCCTCACCTGTCAAAGTTCAACGGGGACGGAGACCCCTCAGATCATTTAGGGATGTTCAACACCCTAATGATGGCCCATAATATTGGCCCGGAGCTGAGATGCTTGATCTTCCCCTCCACACTGACCGGACCTGCTAGACAGTGGTTCAAGCAAAGTAAAAACAGTCAATCAGCTCCTGGAAGGCCTTCTCAGCCGACTTCAAAAGGGCATTCAGAGCCTCTCAGGCCGCCCGTGTTCAGGCCGACTCCCTGGCCAACGTGAAATAGCAGCCCGGTGAGACTCTGAAGGCCTATCTGAGCAGATTCGCAAATGTCGCTGCTCGGGCTAGAGACGCGGATGATAGCTCTAAGCTCATGGCCATGAGAACCGGAATCCTTGTCGGAGGAGACCTATGGAAGGATATACAGAGGAAGGGAGTCAGCTCGGTCAACGAATTCCTTAACAGGGCCCAAGAGTGGATAAACTTGGAAGAAGCTGAGGCCTCAGCTGCGGGAACCAGCCAGGTTCCCGATCAGCCTGCGGGAATAGGGGCGGAGGTTGTGGAAACGACCCCGAACGTCGCACAGAGCAACCAGCCCGGTGGAGGCAAGAGAAAGGGCAGTGGCGAAAACAGTCAGCACGGCTAAAAGAAGAATAAGTCTGCAGATAAGTTTATGCCCATTTTCACGACGTATACCGAGCTCACTCAATCCAGGGAGAGTATCTTTCTATCCAACTCTACTCGAGTCCCCTGGAAGAGGCCGGAGCCACTGAAGCACCACAAAGGAAAGAGAGACACTTCCAAGTTTTGCCGTTTTCATAACGATGTGGGCCACAATACCGACGATTGAAGGCACCTAAAAGATGAGATCGAGACTCTCATCCGAGCCGGTCCCTTGGCACAATACTCACGGAACAGGGTTCTGGCGAGTCGACCTACTCCAGAAGTCCCAGTCAGTCAGCCCGGGCCTCGGATAGATCAGGATGTTCCTCCTCCAGTGGTCGGAGGAGAGATATCCACCATCTCTGGAGGACCGCACATGGCTGGCACGAGCAGAGGCGCCCAGAAGAGATACGTGAATGAACTAAAGACTCACAATGGAGTGGAGTTCGTCCCGGAGCAGCGCCAGTCAAAGCAGGAGCGATTGGAAAGACAACCAATCATTTTTACGGAGGAAGATGCAGGCCATGTCCAGTTCCCTCACAATGATCCCTTGGTTGTAGCAGTCCAGCTCGCCAACTGGAGAGTGAGAAGGGTGCTAATAGACAACGGATGTTCGGTGAACCTCCTATTCCGGTCCACCTTAGAGAAGACGGGTTTGACCGTCGCCGAGCTAAAGGCAACCTCCATGATGCTGTATGGTTTTTCGGGAGAAGGATCAGCGGCGGTAGGGACGATCGAGCTGGTGATCACCCTAGGGGAAGAGTCTCGGACAGTCTCCAAGCTACTCGAGTTCGTGGTCATAGACTGCTCCGCTGTTTACAACGCCATTTTGGGCCGGCCTACGCTCATGGATTTCGAGGCCATCACTTTCATCCGACACCTCGCCATGAAGTTCCCCACTTCGACGGGAATCTGCACGATCCAGGGCGATCAGCTCGCTGCCAGGGAATGCTACAGCATTTACATGAAGGGAAAATCTAAACCCGGGCAGTTGGCTATGGCCATTCTGAGTGAAGAGGAATCCCAGGAACCCTTGGTGGCTCCTGAGATTGAAAAACCTCAAAACGCCAAAGGGGAAAATGTCACCTTGAGTGAGGACATTGACCCCCGAGTAGGCGAAGACAGATCCGAGCTCCAGGCTATTGAGGAGCTCGAGGAGGTGAACCTTGATCCACAAAATCCATCACGGATGGTCAAGCTCGGGAAAAACCTCTGTAGCAAGAGGAAGGCAGAGCTGATTACGTTTCTGCGGGCTAACTTAGATGCATTTGCCTGGTCCCACGAGGACATGGTGGGAATTAGCCCGAGTGTCATCATGCACACGCTCCATCTGGATAAAAGCGTTCCTGTCAAGTCTCAGAAGCAAAGACGTTTAGGAACAACCCGGGCTGAAGCCCTAGAAGAAGAAGTAGCCCGGCTCAAAAAATGTGGCTTTATCCGTGAAGCCAAATTTCCAATTTGGGTCACCAACCCCGTGCTAGTTCCAAAGCCCAACGGGAAGTGGCGAACCTGCATTGACTTCTCCGACCTGAATAAAGCCTGCCCCAGGGATTGTTTTCCATTCCCAAGGATCGATCAGCTGGTGGATTCCACGGCAGGGCACGAGCTAATGTCCTTTATGGACACATACTCAGGCTACAATCAGATCGCGATGAATCCGGCGGACCAGGAACACACCAGCTTCATGACCCCAACTAATGTCTATTGCTACAAGGTCATGCCTTTCGGTCTGAAGAATGTCGGAGCTACCTACCAAAGATTAGTAAACAGAATGTTCGCGGACCTGATCGGAAAAAACATGGAAGTGTACGTTGATGACATGCTAGTCAAGTCAAAGACTGCCGACAACCATGTTTCCGACCTGGAAGAATGTTTTAAAATACTACGAGAATACGGCATGAGGCTCAATCCCCAGAAATGCACTTTTGGAGTCGCGTCAGGAAAATTTCTGGGGTTCATAGTCAATACCTGAGGAATCGAGGCAAACCCCGACAAGATCAGGTCACTGCTCGAGCTTCCTTCGCCCAGGTCACAGAAAGATGTCCAAGGCTTAACAGGGAGAGTGGCGGCACTGAACCGGTTTATTTCCAAGTCAACCGATAAGTGTTTTCCCTTCTACAACCTGCTACGAGGAAACAAGAAGTTTGAATGGACAGTAGAGTGCGAAAGCACATTCCTCGACCTGAAGGCGCATCTGGCTGAACGACCCGTGCTTTCCAAGCCCAAGGCAGGCCAGCCTCTTTTTCTCTACCTAGCTGTCACTGAGGATGCAGCTAGTGCCGTACTGGTACGAGAAGAGGACCAAGTTCAGAAGCCAGTCTATTACATCAGCAAGAGACTTCTCGGGGCAGAATCACGATACCCACTAATGGAAAAATTGGCATTCTGCCTAATCACGGCCTCGCGAAAGCTCAGGCCGTACTTCCAATCCCACTCAGTACACGTCATGACCGATCAGCCTCTAAGGCAGGTTTTGCAAAAACCTGAAGCATCGGGACGTTTGTTAAAATGGGCGGTCGAACTCAGCCAGTTCGAGATTTTCTACACTCCATGAACTGCTATAAAAAGTCAGGCCCTCGCCGATTTCGTGGCAGAATGCACGGGATTCCAGGAGAATCCAGCAGAGGGCTCATCTTAGCTCACCTCACCCCAATCATTGTGGAAGATCTTTGTAGATGGTTCATCCAACGAGAACGGCTCTGGGGCCGGAATCATTCTGATATCCCCCGAGGGACATAGATTCCACTCAGCGCTAAGGTTCGGGTTCAAGGCCTCCAACAACGAGGCGGAGTACGAAGCTTTGCTGGCCAGCCTGAGGATAGCCAGGGAGTTAAAGGCGAGCTCCGTCCAGTGCTTCAGTGACTCCCAGCTTGTGGTAAACCAGGTCCTGGGCGAATATCAGGCGCGGGGACCCAAGATGGCTGCCTACCTGGCAAAGGTAAGAACCGAGCTGTCCGGATTTGAACGAGGATCGATCGAACAGATACCTCGAGAACAGAACACTAATGCAGATGCTCTTGCCAAGCTCGCCACCACGGGAGAGACGGAGACCTTGGGATTGGTGTCGATAGAATTCTTGGAAAAACCAAGTATAGAAGGAGATCGGGCGGAGGTGGAAATGATTGACGCTAGGCCGACCTGGATGACCCCCATTCTTGAGTATCTCGTTGAGGGCAAGCTGCCTGAAGGACGTAACGACGCACGGCGAATCTTGTATCAAGCTTCGAGATATACGCTGGTCGATGGGGTGTTGTACCGACGTGGGCATTCCCTACCTCTCCTCCGGTGCGTTCTTCAAAGTGAGGCAAAGGCCATCCTGCAGGAAGTTCACGAAGGATTCTGCGAAGACCACACCGGGGGGCAGAGCCTGGCCTTAAAGGTTCTCAGGCAAGGGTATTACTGGCCGACTCTGTCCAAAGACTCGATCTCATACGTGAAGAAGTGCGACAAGTGCCAGCGATTCGCTGCAGTTGCCCGAGCTCCTCCAGTCGAGCTAAAAATGATCTCGGCCCCTTGGCCGTTTGCCGTTTGGGGAATAGACTTAGTAGGCACCCTGCCCACTGGAAAGGGCGGGGTCCGTTGCGCCGTGGTAGCCATCGACTACTTTACCAAGTGGGCTGAGGCAGAGCCGTTGGAAACAATCACGTCTAAAAAGGTGCTTGACTTCGTGGTTAAAAGCATCATCTGTCGCTTCGGCCTGCCCAAGAAGATCGTCTCCGATAACGGCACTCAGTTCGACAGCGACCTGTTCACCGAGTTCTGTGAAAGACATGGGATTGTGAAAATTTTCTCCTCCATGGCCTATCCTTAGGTTAATGGCCAGGTCGAGGCTGTCAACAAGACCTTAAAGGTGAACCTCAAGAAAAGATTAGATGAAGCGAAGGGGGTCTGGCCAGAACAGCTCCCCCAGGTCCTATGGGCATACCGGACCTCGCATCGGACTCCTACGGCTCATACTCCCTTTTCTTTAACTTTTGGGAGTGAGGCAGTCCTCCCCGTGGAGATAAAGGTTCTTTCGCATAGAGTCCAATCTTACGACCAAGATCGAAACCACGAGCTCCTGTGCCATTCCCTCGATCTGGTTGAGGAAAGGCGGGAGGATTCGCAACTCCAGCTCGCCCATTATCAGCAGAAAATCGCCCGCTACTTCAACACCAAGGTTAGAAAACGCACCTTTAGCGTAGGCGACTTGGTCCTGAGAAGAGTTTTCCTCGCCGGAAAAGATCCCAAAGACGAAGTTTTGGGACCGAACTGGGAAGGACCGTACCAGGTCATCGAAGTCATCAAGGAGGGAACTTATAAGCTAGCTCGACTTGATGGAGGGGCGGTCCCGCGAACTTGGAACGCCGTCCACTTAAAGAGATATTACCAATGATTTACTTGTAAGGCCTGGAAGGCCACTTCTTATGTATTAATGAAAATAAGACTTTCACTCATATATGCAAGTGTAATCCTAAAATAACCACGAAAGACCCTTTCCAGTTACATGGGGGGCATATGGTACCTGGATATAACCAGGTCTCCTTAACGACTTAGATGTTGATTCTTATCGATTGACCGTTGTTTTCTTAAAAACGCGAGATATTGATAAGGGTTAACGCTAACTAAGTCCTATCCTGGTTTTAACCGGGTCATAAAACTTAGAAGTTGATTTAAATATGTTGATCGTTGTTCTTCTTAAAGAGCTCGAGATATGGATAAAAGTTAATGCGAACTAAGTCCTATCCTGGTTTTAACCGGGTCATAAAACTTAGAAGTTGATTTAAATATGTTGATCATTGTTCTTCTTAAAGAGCTCGAGATATGGATAAAAGTTAACACGAACTAAGTTTTCAAATTAAGTTCCTGGTTTTAACCGGGTCATAAAGCTTAGAAGTTGATTTAAATCTGTTGATCATTGTTCTTCTTAAAGAGCTCGAGATATGGATAAAAGTTAACACGAACTAAGTTTTCAAATTAAGTTCCTGGTTTTAGCCGGGTCATAAAACTTACAAGTTGATTTAAATCTGTTGATCGTTGTTCTTCTTAAAGAGCTCAAGATATGGATAAAAGTTAACACGAACTAAGTTTTCAAATTAAGTTCCTGGTTTTAACCGGGTCATAAAACTTAGAAATTGATTTAAATCTGTTGATCGTTGTTCCTCTTAAAGAGCTCGAGATATGGATAAAAGTTAACACGAACTAAGTTTTCAAATTAAGTTCCTGGTTTTAACCGGGTCATAAAACATAGAAGTTGATTTAAATCTGTTGATCGTTGTTCTTCTTAAAGAGCTCGAGATATGGATAAAAGTTAACATGAACTAAGTTTTCAAATTAAGTTCCTGGTTTTAACCAGGTCATAAAACTTAGAAGTTGATTTAAATCTATTGATCGTTGTTCTCCTTCAAGAGCTCGAAATATGGGTTAAAGTTAACGCGAACTAGGTTTTTCAATAAATTATAACCGAAATGCTTAAAAACATAAAAGAGCATAAATTAAAAACGTCAAGGCAAATTGTCTCGAGGTGAAAACACCTCATGCAAAGGTTACAAAAAAAAAAAATACTTGAAAATTTTCAAAGGCAACAGGGAGAGAACGCCCTAAGCACCGTTAGATGGCCCCTTGGAGGTCGCTGTCTCACCCTGCTTTTCCGCGCCAGAGGCTTCCCCAGTCTTCGAAGGCGGTGCCTCTTTCTCAAGGCGAGCTTGGAACTTCACCAGCAAGCGCGCCCAAAGGCCCGGTGACATGAAGGAAAAGTCAGCCTCCGGATTGTAAGCCCAACAGTGATAGAACAGATCCTGCATGGACTGCTCCGAAGTGGCCCGTTCGGCCTCTAGGGCGACCTGGGCGGCCTGGATATCAGTCTTCGTAGCCTCGAGGTCTGTCCGTGAGGTAGTAAGGGAGGCTTCGAGCTCCTGGACCTTCAAGAGGGCTTTCTCCAACTCGGCCTTCGCGGTCGCCAAGGCACCTTCAGTCGCCTTAGCCTCCTGAAGGTAAGCCTGATGCTCGGCTCTCATATCCTCGAGCTGAGTCTTGGCCCTGATCATGCTCCGGTGGAGAGCGACGACGCCCTGCGAGAAATGAAAGATAAAATTGCCTTAGAGGAAAAATAGAGCAAAGTGTAAGGGTAAGAGCTTTACAGAGAAAACAGGGCAACTTACCGTTAGGGTCATGCTCATTGAAGACTCCATCACCCCAACCGGGCTCAGTGTCTCAATGGCCCGAAGTTCCTTCTCGGTGAACTTATAGATATGGTTGACGGCGTAGTTCGCCGACTCGTACACCATTCCCCGGAATGCCTCTGGGATCTTCTCCAGGTCCTGAGGATTGACTGGGATGCGCACATCGGAGGCCACCACGGATGGAGTCCCGAGCTCCATTCCTCCGTCCTGAGTAGCGGCTGGAGGTCGCGGGGGTGGTGGAGGCATTTGGCCTGCTCCTGCGGCAGGAAGAATTGCTCCCGTGTCCTGGGCAGCCGGGGTTTTCTCCTTCTCCTTTTCCGGAGACTTGGTGGAGGTCCCAGCGGCACTCCTGGACCCCCGGAGCCTTTTTAGTCTTGGTCCGGCCGAGGGGTTTCCCCTGAAGACTGCGCCTCGCAAGCTATCCTCGGGCTGAGACATCTCTTCTATCAAAACAAAAACATGGTTAGTACAAGTTAGCAAACATACAGACAAGGACAAAGGGTTAAATATAAAAAGTGTGCGAATACTAAGGGAGCCCTACCCCCCGAGCTGGAAGAACCTAAGATGATTATTTCCCGAACTGGCGCAAGTTCTGGGCCCGGTTCTGACTCAGGGCTAGATTCTTCTACATTCTGCCTAAGCCCAGGAGCATAGATACCCCTCTGGAGTGATGGCCATGTGCGTAGGTTGGTCCCATACTCCTCAAATAGGATTGACCTAAAGGCTAGGGTGTTATCTACTACTACGGTACCCCTAGGCCGACTCTCTTGGTGATCCAGCACGAGCCGGTCGACACAATGGAGCAGGAGTGTGTTCAGGTCCGGATCGCTTCGGTGACGATGGACGAGCTGCCTAGGATTGAACCTAGCCAGACTGGGGTCTGCAGTGGCCCTATCTAGACTCCTAAAAAAGTAAGGGTTACCTTGGCCAGAAGGACCCGCGGCTGCTCCGGATTGCATCCTTTCCTCGCCCATCCTCTGGGCGACCGCCAAGGTCCTCTTCCTGCTCCTCACGAGCGGAACTTCGTCGACCTCGTCCTCCTCGTCTTCATCTCTCGCGACCTCCTCCACGATGATAGGTCTGGTGTCCCGAGCTGGGGGCGGCCCCCGGGGCCTCTTTAGGTTCAGGGTCTGATTTGGAAAAATCAGCTTGCAGAACACCATCGTCTCGTCCGTCACGAGCACGCGATAATCCTTCTCACTGGGGGGCAAGCCCGCCAGTGTTTTGTATTGGGCCCCGAGGGTCACAGATCTCTCTGTCCTCGTGAAGATGGCAACAAGATTAGTCTGAGTCAAAATGTGGTACGGGAGGAGCTAAAATAACACGTAAAATGCGAGCTAAGGACGGGAGAAACTTACGAGGACGATTGAAAATGTGGTGCTCGCAGTTCCGGAAACCAGTTGACATGAAGAACTGGTCCTTAAAGTCATTGGGATGGCTGGGCAGCTCGATAACCGCCGCCGTATTGGGAAACCGGGTTAGGTAGTAGAACCCGTCACCTCGCCCCCGCTGGTCCGGGCTGGCTTTGAGGCAGAAGAAATATAAAATGTCTGCAGGAGTGGGGACCTCCCACTCGTGCTTCTGGAACAAATACCTCAACCTTGCCAGCAGATGGTAGGAATTGGGGGGGAGCTGAAATGGGGCCAACCCCACATAGTTAAGGAAATCAGCAAAGTACTGATCCAGTGGAAGGAAGGCCCCTGCCTTAAAATGTTCACCACTCCAGGCCGCGAACGACTCGTCGAGCGGCGCACAGCTCCACTCACCTTCTGAAGTAGGTCGGGCCACTACGGACGCTTTCCCCAGGGCGATGTTGTGGGAAAGGAAGATTTTGTTAATCTTCACCTGGTCGGTTATCTTCGAGACGATCCTTTCCGCCTCAAAGAAGGCGTCAGGGGCCACTTTGACCTCCTTCTCCACTGCCAGCCCGAAGCGGGGGATCGGGGAGCTAGGCATCGCCGCCTTCCCTTTGTCCTGCTGGGAGGCCGAGCTGCTGACGTTCTTCTGTGGGAGATTTCTCTTTGGAGCCATCTGGTCGCCTAACGAACAAAAGAAAACATTTCAGAAAAGGCGACCCAAGCATGAGGAAAAAGCAATTATTATTTACACAAATGAGGTAAGCCCAGCCCGTGGAGAGTGGGACCACGCGGTTCGATTAACACGCGCCTGTGCTCCCAACCGATCCCCGATTACTCGGGATTCGTGTGTCAGGAGGGTCAGGATAGAATTTTCCTTGAGGGGAAAGGTTCAGTAGGCAGAAAATTGCAAAACTGCTTGTGAGGCGTGTTCCTTAAGCTACCCAGTTTTGCACCCAAAACTCCTACCCAGAAATTTTCCCCAGAAAAAGCGTCCTGTAACCCATACTCTAAAGCGATTTCCTACAATAAATATACCCTAACCTAAAAAGGCTGTCACCCTCCGTATCCACAAAACCCAGCAAACCCTTCCATGCGGCTACAGTAAATTTTTTTACCTAAGCTACAGTAACATATTTTCAAAACACACAGGGTCAGGAAACTTACAATGTGTGGCTGGGAGGTAGACGAAGGTGTTGCATTGGTAAGAGCTTCGTCGGTGTAATAGCTTCCAAAGTTTTGGAGAAATCCGTGCGCCTAAGCTTCCTGAACGCTGGGAGTGGCAGTAGCAGGGTCGAGGGTTTCGTTCTTCTGGAGATATAGAGAGAAGAAGAAGAGGAGCTTGAAGCTTGAAAAATTTCGAATGAAAGGGTGGCCCATGCGTAGGGTGGCCACCCCTTTTTTATATGCGTAAAGGATCACGTATAGAGGGCCGTTGGATGGCCCTGATGGGGGATCCGAGGCCCTCCACTCGAAATACGAAACGACGGCTGGGCATGGGCTAGGCCATTAAATGCGGTTCTCGTAAGACGTACCGTCACTGCCCATGATGTTCCACGTATCAGACGCCTACATAAAAGGTGGAATGCGAAGAGTTCATGCGGAAGTCCAAAAGCCCCTACTGTGGTCTTATATACGACGTGGTATACCACGAGCAGGAGCTTGGGGGGCAGATGTACGCCCTGGTTTTCTCGCGGGCTGATTAGCAAGCCGAGCTACTGACTAATCGTAGTTATCTCATGAACTCCCCCAAGACCAGAGCTTCTGTCGTTAGCTCGAGGAAGCCCAAAGGGCTCGCCTCCATTGTCCAAGACTGGAGCAGGCCCCCTAAAGGCCGAAGGTCGAGTCCAGTATGCAGCCCGCGGTGCGGGCTGGATATGGAGCTATGACCCCTTGAGAAGTAAACACACGCAAGGTAAACGTGCATATATCAGGCATCACGTGTCTGATATCCCCCTGACTTCTCGGACACGCAGCAGGAACGTGCGTGATTCAGACACCCATGATTGGGTTGGGCCGTAAGGCCCATTACTTCCTTACCTATTGATTTGACCACACTTATGTGTCAGGTTTAGGAATTAATCATGAATGTCACAGAATTGATACGACAAGTAAGAAGGTCATGGGATGACCTCCCTACCAACTTCCAGGTGCCTTCTCCTATAAATATGGAGACCCTGGGAGTTGATAGGGGTTGGAAAAATAATCCCTTGTAAGAAATACTTTGTAACCAAATACTCAGTATAGATCAATAATATTGACTAGTGGAGTAGAAGGATTTTAACCTTCGAACCACTTAAAAACCGTGTCTTGAGTCACCCCTTTCGTCCTCTAAGATCATATATCTATTTCGGTTCACATTTAGCACTAATCCTTTTTCTCTCCTTCTCTTAATTACCTGTTGGCGAAGAACCGCGTCAACAACACTTACCACATCAATAATCCGAATCTAGATTATTTGTATCAAAATGATACTCAGCAAACTGTACTTACAATCCCAATTAAAGAATTCCATAACTTCAAGTTTTTGTTGTTAACTATTTTTATTCATTAATGTGATCTTAATTCTCTCGTACTAATACAAGATCACATCCTCAATAATGAATATGGAATTTTTTTTTTGATATTTACAAAATTATTCAAACAATAATTTAATAACCTAAATATAACAATAATAGACCATTGTATTTATTTATTCATTGAAATAATAAATGTCTTTTACATGCTTTTAGGACATACTCCTAACAATCTCCCACTTGTACTTAAAGCAAGTAGGACATTTCTCTCAATCCCTATTACGTACATGACCCTCGAATTGCTTTGCAGGAAGCGTCTTCGTACACGGGTCTGCTAGGTTGTGTTCTGATGTGATTTTCATAATGGACACATCTCCTCTATGTACGATTTCTCTGACTAAGTGGTATTTGCGCTCTATAAGCTTTCCCCTCTTGTGGCTTCTTCGTTCTTTAGAATGAGCCACTGGTCCACTGTTGTCACAGTAAAGAACGAGTGGTTTCTCCACTTCTGGAACCACTTCCAGATCCGTGTAGAACTTTTTCAGCCAAACTGCTTCTTTAGCTGCTTCACAAGCTGCTATGTATTCAGCTTCCATGGTTGAATCAGCTATAATGGATTGCTTAATGCTTCTCCAGACAACTGCTCCACCACCAAGAGTGAATACTGACCAAGAAGTAGACTTTCTACTATCTTTGTCTGATTGAAAATCTAAGTCAGTATATCCAGTAGGTTCAAGGTCACTACCCGAATATACTAGCATATAGTTCCTCTTTCTCCTGAGATACTTGAGAATATGTTTCACTGCAATCCAGTGTTCCAAACCTGGATTTGACTGATAACGACTGACAATCCCTACTGCGTAACATATGTCAGGTCTAGTACATAACATTGCATACATTAGTCTCCCTACAGCTGATGCATAGGGATACTTTCTCATGTCCTCTTGCTCTTCTGGTGTCTTTGGACACTGATCCTTGCAAAGAGTAATTCCAGTCTGGTCGGCGATTGGCCCTTTTTGGAATTTTCCATAGAGAATCTTTCAAGAACTTTATCAAAATAATTTTCTTGTGAAAGTGCCAAGAGCTTGTTCTTTCTATCTCTTAGAATTTTAATGCCTAGAACATAGCTCGCTTCTCCCAAATCTTTCATTTGGAATTTTTCAGCCAACCATTTCTTTACATTTGATAACGTCTCTACATCATTCCCAATGAGTAGGATATCATCAATGTAAAGAACTAAGAAAACCACAACTTTCCCTTTGATGTATTTATAAACACATGCTTCGTCAACATTTTGTTCGAAGCCATATGTTTTGATAGTTTCATCAAATGTTAAGTTCCAAGATCTTGATGCTTATTTCAATACATAAATGGATTTCAACAACTTGCATACCTTTTGATCTTGATCCTTCTTAATAAACCCTTCTGGTTGTTCCATATATATGGTTTCATCAAGTTGGCCATTCAGAAAGGTTGTCTTGACGTCCATTTGCCAAATCTCGTAATCATAGATGGCAGCTATGGATAAATTTATGTGAATGGACTTAAGCATGGCTACAGGAGAAAATGTTTCTTCATAGTCTACAACTTCTCTCTGTGTGTAGCCTTTGGCCACAAGCCTTGCTTTATAAGTCTCTACCTTTCCATCTGCACCCATTTTCTTCTTGTAGATCCATTTACATCCAATGGCATTAAAATTGTGAGGCAGATCTACAAGTTCCCAGACTAAATTGGAATACATTGATTCCATTTCTTGATTCATGGCAGCTTGCCACTTATCAACATCAGGGTCTTCCATTGCTTCTTTAAAAGTCAATGGATCTTCCTTTTCAGTATCTGATACAAGAACGTGTGCCTCATGTTCGTAGCGAATAGGTTGTCTCACAATCCTCCCACTATGAAGTTGCACTGGTTTTTCCTTTTCAGGAATTGTGGTTTCTTTGGTTGTTTCCCTTGACTGAACCCAACGACTCTCGAGTCTTTCAATAGAAAAAGTCAAGGGGAAAACAAAACAACAATGCCCCTCTTGTTAAGTGATTTTGGTCCAGCTAACCGAACTTCTGCCTATGCCTAATTCCCAGCTAAAAGCTTACGCTATTATCGGTACAGAGAGAATGGACTTGATCCCTGATTAGGCCTTAGAGCAATCCGATGTGGACGAGACTTCGAACCCTGCGGTTTTCCTCTATTCAACGAGCCCGAACCCTCTTGGTCTAAGTATATGGGACAAGTGAAGGGAAGCTAAGAGAAAGCCAAGCAAGCCCAATAAAATAGGTTAGTAAATAGGCACCCTTCAAAGGATTTATCCTCCCATCGTTCAATCGACTGGTACATTATCTGTCATTAGTTCCTCAAAAACTACTTTGCTCCGGGGTTTAAAATCATTCATATAGTCGTGTTCTAAACAGGTTGCATTCGTCAAAATAAATACCTTTTGATCACTTGGACTATAAAAATATCCACCTCTTGTTTCTGGAGCATAGCCAACAAATATACACACTTCAGACCTCGAATCCATTTTTCCAGATTTAGGTTTTAGCACATGAGCAGGACAACCTCAAATACGGAAATGTCGTAAGCTATGTTTATTTCCATTCCATAATTCTAGTGTTGTCTTTGTCACAGCTTTGGACGGAACTACATTCAAAATGTAATTAGCTGTTTGAAGTGAATATCCCCAAAATGATAAGGGAAGTGAAGAGTTGCTTAACATAGACCTGACCATGTCCAACAAGGTCCGATTTCTTCTATCTGAAACTCTTTTTTGTTGTGGTGTTCCAGGTACTGTGAGTTGGGATAGAATACCATGCTCCAGCAAGAAATCTTTGAATTCAGAATCCAAATATTCACCACCACGGTCAGATCGGAGTGTCTTTAAAGCTTTACCTAATTGCTTCTCAGCTAAGGCTTTGAAGTCTTTAAACCTTTAAAAAGACTTTGACTTCTTAAGCATTAGGTAAACATGACCGTATCAAGAATAGTCGTCAGTAAATGTGACAAAATATTCATAACCACCTCGAGCTTGAATGTTAATTGGACCACATACATCACTATATATAAGCTTTAGTGGTTCTTTGGCTCTATTTCCCTTCGAAGTGAAAGGTCGTTTAGTCAATTTTCCTTCTAAACAGGATTCACAAACCGGTAGGGTTCCAACTGTTAGTTCCCTCAAAGGTCCATCTTTAGTTAACCGGTTTATCCTATCTAAACTAATATGTGTAGACCCAACTATTCTAGACTTTGGACCATTAATAACTACTATACATAGACACTAATCTTAAGGAAAACATACATATGAAATAACCATAACTTTATTATAAACTGTAAAGCAAAGGTTAAATACATAAAAATGCAGTTTGGGTATGGGATCCCATTGTTTGAAAATAAAATAGAACATAACTTAAATCTTAAATAAAATGGTTACAATATTAAGTGCGGAAATACATAAAAATCATAATTTAAAAGACTTAAAAAACTTCATCCTCGAATCATTCACGCAGTCCACCGATTTCATTCTCCCTCAATACACATTCCCAAGCTTCCAAGAATCTTCCCGCCGCCATAACTATTTTCCTGCATGCATAAAACATAAAGGAATGAGCCTAATGCCCAACAAGGAAAATCTACTACAAACATGAAACATAATCATACACATAAACTATGAACATCTATCATATACTATAACACATATATCATAATTCTAACATATGTACATGGTAACTATTGGGGTTTGCTAACTAAGCAACTATAAGCCTCAGACTACAATGAGGTTTGCTAGTCAAGCAACTATAAGCCCCAAAAACATATAACTATTGGGGTTTGCTATATAGCAACTATAAGCCCCAGAACATAAATGTGATAGGGTTTGCTATATAACAACTATAAGCCCCAAACATACATAAAATCATACTATAGCATAATCATAACATCTTACATAAACATAGCACATATCACATAAGAACTATCCTATTTTCCTTACCAAAATACAGGGATGATGAGAACAAGGTCAGGATTTTGGAACACTCCTAAAACCATTAATAGAGAGGTGAGTTTTCTAAAAGAAAGAGATGAAGAGTAATGAACTAAACCATCGAGAAAATACTTACCAACAAGAAATCTCAAGTTCGAAAAACTTAGATGCCTAACCAAGAATAGAGAAGACTGAGTTAGGAATTGAGTAGAGAAAAACTATAAGAACTAATGAAACAATACAGAAAAGGAACTAAGAATAAGAATACCTTTGAAATTGCTATGACCGAACTACACCTCGAAACCGAAATACACACTATGAACCTTACTTCCCAAGTGTCTAATAAGCTTAGAATGATAAAGCTTATAACCCAACCCAAGTGTTTATCACTCTATAGTCTCACTAGCACCTGGAAGGCTCTGATCAATGCTTGAAGAATGAATGAAAAGGCTTAGTGCTAGGTCCTATTTATAGAGTTCTAGGAATAAAAATCTTCTTTTTGGCTTTGAATAAAAATAATGAATTTAATTGAAAATATTTGAATATTCTTTAGCCAAAGGCTTAGGGCTTGGTCAAATTGTTCAGAGAGAGGTTTAAGGAGTCAAAGCTTGATTTTTTAAAATTAAAAAAAAAAATAATAAAAAAAAAAATAGAATCCTAACTTCTAACTCCCTAAATCTCGTAACTCTAAACTCACATGCAGTAAGATCAATGTAACTGGAGCTGTAGGACTCAGATTTGGACCATCATTATACCGTTAGAAAGCTAATTCAATTATTTACAACTTTCTACTATTTTTCGAAATTCATAACATAACTGGGTCAAAAATAGGTTGGAAGTTATAGTACCCTAAAGTTACGAAAAATCTATTTAATTATCTAAATAACAACCTAATCCACCAATAAACAAAATTGTGACAAATGTCATCCTCCTAACAGATTCTGGTGAAGACTAAGTCTTATATTTCTCTTATTTTATCATTAAAATAATAATTCCTTAATAATCATGCATATGACAAGTGTTATAATCCTATTGGGTCTTAGGAATAACCATGCTCATGACAAGTGTCATATTCTTATTGGCTCTATCTAAACCTTAGGTTATAATAATTATCATATTAATAACTAGCAATATTAATCAAACCATATGTTATAATTAATATTCTTAAACTATAGGTTAAATTTATAAAATCCACAGTAATAAACATACTATAACTACTACTAGCTATTACTATTACTACTACTGTCTAACTAGCTAAGTAAAGTTCTTGGACTCTACAATATGACCTAATCTTAAGTGCCAAAGATACGTGTCATTTTCTTTAGAAACCTTTTGTCTTTTGTTACTTTGTGGTTTAGCTACTTTGAATAATTCAGAATTATTGAGCGATTTTTCAATTGGATTAAGCATGTACAGTCCGTCCTTTTGTTTTGCATGACAAATATTGTTCCCATTCCTTGAAATAAAAATCATATTATTATTAAAAGAAATGCCAAATTTTTGTTCATGTAACAAAGATAAAGAAGTAATATTTTTAGTAATTTCAGGAATAAATAAAACATTATTCAAAACTAGAAAATTGTTCTTAAAATTTAAACGGACTGTTCCACATGCTTTAGCTGAAACAAGCGCTCCACTTCCCACTCTCATAGTCATTTCTCCATGCTCCAACTGCTTTGCAGACTCAAGCATCTACAAACAAGAACAAACATGGTTAGTGGAACCAGAATCAACTATCCATGATAATTTATCATGTTCCACCATACAAGCTTCGAGTACAAGTAAATCTAATTTACCTTTCTTTTTCTCTTTCAGCTCGACGAGATACTTTGGACAGTTTCTCTTCCAATGACCATCGACATTACAATGGAAACACTTTCCTTTGGGTGCCTTTTGTTTGGGGTCATTGTTCTTTTTGTTCTCGGGTGCCTTGGATGACTTCTTTGCCTTTTTTAGATTGTCCTTTTTAGGTTTACAATCATTGTTATTGCTTTTCCTTTTCTTCTTAGAAGAAGATGGTTTTGCTTCAACCTGACTTGAGATTGTCTTGTTCAAAGACTCAAAAGTTTGTAATTCATTCAGAAATTGTGTCATGTTAAATTCTAATTTATTCATGACATAATTTGTTGTGAATGTAGAAAAAGCAGGAGTTAAAGACTCAAGTATAATGCTTACTGTAATGCCCTGGTTACCCTAGAACAGTTACGGTGATCGGTGAACCGGAAATTTGACCCGCTACCCGAGTCCTTTGGTTAAAAACGTGCTCTAAATGTGATTAACAGGTTATGGTGGAAAATCAATAAAAAGGGAAGGACAGTTTATATTATAAATTGCTCTGCAGAGCTAATCAAAACATTTACAAGTTGTTCTTAGTACAATATAGTCACTACTGTTCCAAATTTACAACCCCGCCAACCTAAGCGGCAAAAATAGGGTAAACCCCCTAGTTCCTCTGAGAACACCTTGGCCGTGGTGGTCAAGCGGCCGCATATGTACACATCACCACCTAAGCTCTCCACTCAAGGCTGGGTGAGCTTTTCTTTCCCTTTACCTGCACCACATAGCACCCATGAGCCAAGGGCCAGCAAGAAAACATAATACAACATGATATAATATCAATAATGATCGTAATAATCATCCAGAACTATCAGTCCAAAACAGATAGGTGACAGTCGCAAAAGTCACAAAAGTGGGTACAACTCCCTCTAGCCATGTGACGATAGGGTCACTCGGCTTAACTGATAGGTGAGCCTTTCATAAGTTTGACCAGGATAGGTGTATGGTGAATAGTCACCAACATAACCTTCCTCATGACCTTAGAATGATAACCCCGGAACAGCGTCCCCTAGCCATGTGACAAACAGTCACCGGGGCCATATGCCCTGGCTCTGAATAACTAGTCTTAAACTAGCCAAGAGCTTATAAGTTCATCGACCTTAGGGCCGGTCCAATGTTAATGCCTTAGAGCCACCTAACACTGATATTGATTAGATCTAATCTTCATTTGGCCCGATGTTCATGACGCTATGCCATTTCTGACTCTTTAGGTCAGTGTCCCTGACTAGTCAGTACATATACAAGTATTCAACATTCGCTAGCATTCAATAGGCAATTCATGTCCACATTTATCAATCAACATGCCTCAATAGTAATCACGCATGTCATATATACAGAGGGTGCAGTTTTCTTACCTCAGGTTCGAGCGAGAAGTATAATAAAGACGACCCCTGAGAACGATCGATCTTTTAGTTCCTTAGCAGTTACCTAATCACAACCAATTATAACCTCCATTAATGAGAATCCACAATAATAGGGTCTTAACCTAAGCACCACTCTTGGGACCTCGAAACATGCCCACACGGTGAGTAGATTCGATCCCGAGCCTTAAGGATTGAAACCCCAAGTCAAAAACCCTTAAAAACACTCAAAATGGGACTTTGAAAGAACAGGGTAGCGCTACAGCGCTCAACCCCTAGTGCCCCAGCGCTATACTCAGAACCCCCAACATGCCCAAAAGCCTCTTGAGGAGCGCTGTAGTGCCCTAGGGTGGGCAATATAGCGCTACCTCCAGACCAAAACTCCCCTGAACCGACCTTCTTCATCTCCTTCGATTCCAACCTGATTTCCAAGCTTCCAAATCCCATTCTTAATGCCAAATGAACCCAAAAACCATCTAACACATCCCAAACATCACAAGCATAGGAACCCTAGCCAAAACTCCTAACAAAACCAAGTATTCACCCTAGAAATCTCAGCTGCAAAACAGAACCAAAACAGGGCAAACCAGAGAATTCTATGGTTAGAAACTTACCCAAAGCTCAGCTTATGATGCTCTTCAATGGAGGAACACACTCTTAAACGTGCTATGTTTTTGCTCTCTTCTTCAGCCAACAATGGTTTTATCTATCCTAGGGGTGAAATGTCTATTTTACCCGCAGGTCAATTTAAAGTTTCTAAAGGCTCCCAAGGGAAAAATTGGTATTTTCCTCCTATCTCGATAATCATAATTAACGCTCTCCAATTCCTGCTATTCTCAATAATCTCAAACACCATTAATTCACATCCCGTTACCCTTTAATTCCCGGTAACGCTCTAATCATTAAAATCACCCCCGGAACTCAACCCGAGCCCCGAACTTAAACCTGTTGTGACTAGACCGCTAATCAATAATCCAAGATCGTCTCATGCTGAATAGCTCGAACAAACCCACATTATAATGTGGTCTCAACATATATCGTCGACATGCATACAAATATACAATTATACCCTCAACGGGCCAAATTACCATCACACCCCTGCAATTAAAATGTGGACCCACATGCATGCATTTAACATCATATTATAATATAATTCACATATACATGCATAATATCATTTAATTGCATAATTAAGCAAGTATGGCCATCCCGGCCTACTAATCCCACCTTTAAACCATGTCGGAGAATTCGGGGCATTACACTTACTTGTGTCTTTTCATCCATGACTGCTTCATGCGTCTGAGCTTCATGGAGTACACTGATCATGTTCAAGACATGCTCACGCACAGATTGACCTTTCATCATCTTAGCATTCATGTAGGTTCTAGTAGCCTCATGACGATTTTGATCAGATGGGCGCCCAAACATTTCCTTAAGATATTCTAGTATCTCAAAAGCAGTTTCCATGGATTCATGTTTTGTTCGTAAGACATCACTCATGCTTACAAGCATATAGCACTTAGCTTTGTTATTGGATTGAATCCATGCATCAAATTTGTCCCGAACATGTTTCGGGGCAGTGGTGCCAGGTTCTTCAAGACATTCCTCATTTAGGACAAACTTGTGGTTTTCGCTAACCAACAACATATTCATATTTGATTTCCATTTTATGAAGTTATCACCAGTTAATTTTTCTTGTAGGATTAAAGCAGTGATGGGATTACCAGAGATAGACATATTCTGAATAAAAAAATACAGATATTATTATTATATTTAGAAAAATAAATATCAAAGTTTGAGAAATTAAACGTGATGCATGGGCACAATTAAAACACATAAAATAAAGTTTAATTTCCACGATAAAACTTTCTAACAATTAAAGTGCCGCCTTAGGGTCGGTCAAATTAATATTAGAGAATTTATAAGACATTCTTATCTTTATTGTTTAAAACTTAAAATAACTCATTATTTTCTCTTTTAAACATTAAAGTACTGCTTAGTTTGGTCAAGTTATGATTATCCACTGCAAAAGCTTAATCATAACTTTGTGAGTGTAACCCATTATTTCGGAGTTCATGACTTAACTTAGGACATGCCGCCTTAGGGTCGGTCAAACCTAAAATACATCATTAGTTCCTATCTATGTAAGAAATATAACCCTGCTATTGACATGTCTAGACACCTTCCTTAGGGGGATGAAAACAAAGTTGTCGCGAGGTGCTATTCATGTCTCACGGTGTTATATTAATAATGGAGACCATGGGTTATGTTGAGTTATCAACACTCTCCCACTCACTATTTTGAAATAAGTGTTTTTAACCTAATTAATTCCAAATTAATTATAGATTCTTTAAACTTTATGAACATATTTAAAATTGGAAAGAAAGCCAGTTTCTAGGTCCATATCCAATTTTAAATTACCAATTATGTTCATCTAAACTTTACTAAAAAACAATTTTAAAATAAAGTTGGTTTAAACAAATTAAGTCATAAAGACTTAAAACCGGTGTGATATTTTACCAAGTTTTCAAAGAATAAAACTAAGTAATTTATATGCAATTGGTTTCGCAAAACAACTCATATAAACATATAGGAGAATCCTAATAATCATGTTTCTACCAATGAGATGCATGATAATGACTGTGTGGGTTTTTTATGTATGGCACAAAATGCATGAACAGTTATCAATCACATGACTGTGTGCGTGCGCACGCATGGCAGCCAGGGCAAAAAAAAAATTTGAGCAATTTTTCAAATCAAAACCATTTTCTAATTAATTTTTAGAATGTTTTACACAAAATAAGGCATATATAAAAATTAATAGCATAGAAAACATAATAAAATAGCCTAAAAATCGCTAATAATCACATAAAATCAATATGCTTTCATAAAAACATGAAAATCCATCCTATTATTCAAACACATCAAATAATAGAATTTTTAACATGTTCATGCATGAAAATAAAGATTACCGAAGGCTCTGAGGCCAGTTGTTAGGAAAACTTATACATGATCTTTATTTATTTTCATGTAAGTATAATATTAAACAAATTCATATGAGATAACCTAGAACATGTTTCTAAAATTGAATTCAAAGAGAAACAATGATAATAATACTTACAGCATACGCAGTGGAATGAAAGAGTCATTCCTTCAGTTTCTCTAACTCTTGTATCCTTTCTGTCGCAGAGTATTGTCAAGAAACTGAACCGATCTTCAATTTTCTTCACAGTCTTCCAAAGTATCCTTAGAATCTCCTAGACTAGTGTGGGCAATTATCAACACATGAGATAGATACAGAGAGAAGAAGAGAAAATAACAAAGAGGCTTAGAAAATGACTTGTGTTTAGAGAGATTCTAAAACCTATCAGAAAATCTGACTTGTGACTTGTCAAACTTGTGTTTTGACTTCTCTGTAGGCACTCCTTTTATAGACTCAATTAGGTCATTTAATTTAATTTAAAAATCAATAAAATAATAGCCAATTAATAGCCCTAGGTCAAAATTATCATGGGCTTTAGGCCCGTGAAATTTCTCATTTTATTATAAGCCCATTGGACTTAAAATCAAGGCCTGTATTATTTTCTATTGATTTAATTAATTAAATAATTATGTAAATCCTTTATCAAATTAATTATTTATAATTTGAACCTTGATTTAAACTTATTTATTAATTTAGATACCAATTTATCTTAATTAATAAATCTTCCCTAATTTCGCTTTTCTTCTCTAAATTACATAACTCTGTGAAACTATCCAAAATTGACGCAATCAACTTTGATAATTCTAATTGATAATTAAATCAATTAATTGAGACTATCTAGATGATTTTATCCAAGGTACAATGGGGACCATGGGACTATGAAATCAAGCTCCAATAAGTTATGATAAATTTAACAAATAAATTTACTAACTTATTAATTCCTCGTGACTCCACTGTAGACTCGGAATTGCACTCTTGAATTCATAGAACGCTCTATAATAAATATAGATACGCTATCAATTATCCATTGTTACAACTATAATTGTCACTCAATCCTCTATAGACAGTCTACAATGAGATAGGACTAAAATACCGTTTTACCCCTCATTGTATTTTATCCTTAAAACACATAGTTCCTTGTAAATGATATTTTAGTAAACTAATTTAATTAATGAAATGAGATCTCTATCATTTAACACCTTGAACCAAACTAAAAGGAAACCATCGTTTCACTTCTTCATTAGAAGCTATAGATGTTCATATCTATGATTAACACTCCCACTCAATTATACTACCGAGTTCCCAAGATGTAAGTATGGGCTAGTTCGTAGGGTAAGCTGGTAATGAACAAGTCAAAGAACTCAAATAATACAACCAATTAGAACACTAACCACTCATAATTGAGATTGAATTGACCTATGGTCAACTATATGATATGACTAGAATAGATAATAATGGTATGTTTACTTATCTTATCAACTATCAATATCGGTCATGTCCGATGTAACAAATACACTCGGTCTTATCTACTATTCTAATGTTCTGGAAAGAACATAACACTGTAATGTGTAAGTAGATCACATCGTAGATTGGCAAGTTAGTGTAAATCCTGTGCACTGACTAATCTTATGACTAACTTATTTTGAACATATAATCATATTTATATTCCACTTTGATTATGTCACTATAAATAAGATTAGCTATATGCTCGGGATTTAATAGAAGTTTATATTAAAAAAATAATCATGAAAATAAAACATGGGAGAAAAGTGACTGACTAAGTCAAAAAATGATTTCTATTCTTTTATTGATAATAAAATGAGATTACAAAGAAATTGAGTTTTAATTAGGGCATAAAACCCTAACATTAACTTCACTCAAGATTGCAATGATCTCAACATCAATGGCATTGACATGTTCACCTTCTCTTAAGGTTGCATTAGTTTCATCACTACATGCATGAACCATGTCAAATCCTTTCAGGGTTATCATACATTCCTCATCGAATGCATTAAATTTAATTAAGGTCACAAAGATCTCATCATCAATTGTTTTAACCCCAATCTTATTATGGTTAATTTTTCAATTACCACATATTACATGATGATCAATAACTTTACAGACAAAACAAGCACATCAATAACCCTTAAATTGTTTCTTAACATTCAACATTGTACCTTTTGATATAAAAAATAATCTCAAACACAAAAAAATATGGCAGCAAACACATTTCATTCAAATTCTTGAAATCTACACATTTAAAAACAAGGAACTTGATGATACCAGTCTCCTTGAGCATGTAATCCTATTAAGTTGTCTCATCTTTTGTTGATGAAGACTTTGAATCCATATCCACATTCACGTAGAGCATTTCCAAATAGAAATTTCTTTGATCTTTCATGGTTACGTGTCCAACACAAACCAAATCTTGAAACAAGGATTTGAAGGTTGTAGAAGATGAACCAATTTCCCTCATTGTGGAAAATACAAAACACAAAATTGAAAGTAATTAGAAATATAGATTTTGATTATTGGGAATATATGGCTTTACTCTTTGCAAATAAACAATGAATAATGATAATAATGCAACATTCCAAACCCTAGATGTTTATCAAGATTCAAAGTATGAATGCAATTCTTGATAATAAAAGAAACATGTGTCATAATATGAATGTTAATCTTGAATATAAAGAACTAAATGATTAAATGATGATAAGATGATATTAGATACATTTAATCATCAATATTAACAATAAAAAAAACATAATAGAATTACAAAATACAAGCTTAGGGTCAGAGAGATACAACCTTTGTATTGAGCAACTTGAATCTTCAAACTTGAGAAACTTCTAAGGCTTATACACAATAATAATATTGTTGTCCAAAATCTCTATTCCAAGCCATCCTAATTGCTTGAAGCTTCAACTAAGCAGAATTAGATTTGGGATTGAACAAGCCTTAATACTTATGCAAGTCAAGCAAAGGTTGTTGAGTTTCTTGGAGAAAACTTTGGTCTTATAAAGCTAAAGTGAGAGAGTTGGAAAGTTTGATAAAGACTTTTCAACTCCAATAACCCATATATATATAGTGTAGGTATCATCATTAGTCTAATATATATGCTTAGAGCATTTAAAACACATCTTTTATAGCATTTTACGTAAATTGTAAGACTCTAAAAGACCGCCCAGGCAATGCTTCGTCTGCTAGGGATTTCGAAGCCCTTCACATTTTAGCGATGCTATGCCACCCTGTCTGATTTTGGACCCCTCCAATGGTCCTAAAATTGCTCCAAATGCTATCAAACTTTTTGGGAATGTTTGGATACCTCATTGTATCACTTTAGACCCATTGAAGTCACTTTTAGATGCTTTCTACACAATCTCATGTTTTAACTTCTCTTTAAGAGAAAACCGTTAAGTGTTTTGCACCTCAACGTGTAAACATCTTAATCATTATATTTAACCAATCTCAACACTACCTGCATCCTTGTGTGATTGTCGTCTTTGAGTAAGTTGGACCTATGTTAATAAAGTAATGTAGAAGATATGCTACCATCGAAAAAGATGCCTTGGTGTAGTGTGACAACGTTTGAGTTGGGTGCTTGCTTTTATGAAAAATGCTAATAAATTGCCACATAGAGCAATGTCTCTGAAAAATGTCAAAACTTGCCAAGAAGGGCAATGACCCAGTAAAAGGCAAAAAACTGCCACACAGGGTAATGATTCTCGAATCACACATTCACACAAAAATGCTTGAGCCACCACTGTGATATTTTTAAGCCACACACACCTATTGATTTGTTTGGAATATTTTCTGTGACTCAACTATGTTTTGTTGTGATTTTTTTTTAAATAAATATAAGCATGACTTATATTAAATATATCTTCTGCTTATAAAAAAAATGTTGTGAACTAATATTTGTTAAATTCTCAAAAGTAACAAAAATGAGAAAAAAAAAATGGGCATCATCAGGATAAGGGATCTCTTTGGCATAGTAGTTTTTATATATTTTTTAAAAAGGGGGGGGGGAAATTCTGATTGTGTGGGGTACACGAAATTGTATATTTGCTTGCCAATTATTTTATTCCAAAATCAAAGGTTTCTATTTTTGACATATTTTTTTGGCTCTCGTGTTTAAAAGATTTTATTTTGACTTTTTGTTCTTTATAAAAATCTTTGTATTAAATTGGAATTGTTTATTCCATGTTTTGTGCAGTTGGGGAACTAAAAAAAATAATGATTTTTGGCAATTTTTGTAATTTTTTTTCTGGTATCACTTTCAAAAATCTCGGTCATTCATTATGAAAAAACCCTCAAAACATACAAGACCAAAATCATGCGAAAATTTTAACTTTTTACTTTTAACTCATTGTACCGAAAATCCATATAAAAATAATTTTAAAAAGATCGTGTTCGCACACTTTTAGTTTAGCAAACAAAAATACAACTACTCTTCCACAGAGTTATAACAAAACAATTATCCCAAAAGAAATAACAAACTTCCACCTTTTTCTTTTCAAAATGGTGATCCATCAAAACCTTCCCAGGTCAGGAGCAGACTTCGGTGCTCAGTGCTCCACTTTGCTTTTGCACTTACCTACAACATGAAACAACTAAGTAAGCAAAAACGCTTAGTAAGAATATCCTTACACACAAGTATACTAAACCCAGTATCAGGTTGGCCTAAGGTAGTTATCGCTACCGATCATTAGGGTATTGGATAAGTTCTAACCCTTGTCATACAATTATCAAATAATGGCCAAATCAGAATCAAATACTTTGATTGAACCTAACAACCAACGTTACACATATCGTGATAACCTGCACTCAGAAAATCCCAGAACATTCGAGATATATATAATTACATAATTTAATAAACTCAACAAATATAAAGGATCCTGACTCCGACCTAGATTCCCTCTTAACATCCTGGCTCCAACCTGGACTTTATCTTACCATGTCCTGGCTCCAACCCGGACTATAATTTTACCATATTCTGGCTCCAACCCGGACTATAATTTCACCATGTCCTGGCTCCAACCCGGACTATAATTTCACCATGTCCTGGCTCCAACCCGGACTATAATTTCACCATGTCCTGACTCCAACTCAAACTATAATTTCAATATGTTCTGGCTCCAACCCGGACTATAATTTTACCATGTCCTGGCTTCAACTTGGACAGTATTATAATAAGGTTCTAGCTCTAACCCGAACTCACTTACCATTAAGCCACAGAACGCATAAGCATTGCAAAGGTGGGTATCAAGCATACCATGGTCTTAATGACCCAAACAAAACTAGTGTAATTTACTACTACAAGCACACACTAGTATATTCATGTTGTAGCCATGAAATAGAAAGGCTAACTTACTTGGAGTCCTTAGTTCCAAGCTGAATCTTTAACACCGTTATTCTTTTCTTTCTTTTTTTGCGGTTACTGTAATAAATATAGTGTACTTAGATTAAACTATGGAATACTCTTATAGCTAATATTCTATGTTAGCTAAATGTAATAAAGTTCTCTTAGAGACTCTATACTATAGCCTCCTATACACCTTACAGTGTATAAGGTCGGATTTCATTTCAGTCTTTAGAGTATCATGAGAAAATCGGCCTCACCGCAACATGCTCTTCGTGCTGTGCATCTTAATATTCTTTAATGAAATAAATCATCTCTTATTGGATAACTCATATTTATGTTTTAGGAAAAAGGAGTTCTACTCAACTCATATCTTTAGAAAAATACCAACTTGTCGTCCTCTTACGAAAGTTTACCATTTTCTATCATTTACCAAAATACCACTTTTTGACCATTTACAAATAATATCTGACAATGTTATCTCATTCTCTTAAAGCTTCTACAAAACCTAAACTCCCATTTTTACCATTTTTATCCATAGCCTAGGATCTCTTTTTATGTTATTTTTAAAAGAAGGACAATTGGACCCTTAACTTATAAAATGGTAAAAATCAACTTTTAAATTAACTCAAGTTGTTTGGGATTGGTTAAATATCCAAATCCTTAGTTATCTTTGTAAAGGACCTCTCATTTCCAAAACTCTAATGTCATTATATGTTTTAAAGTGATAAAGTCTCGTTTTTAAGATTTTTCCCTCAATTGAGTTTTTAACCAAAACACTTAAACTATCATTCACGTTTTCTGTGTCATAAGAACGGGAACTAGATGATAGCTCATGTCATAACTTGTGTTTAGGTTATGAGAACTAACCTCCCAAAAATTACTTTTCGTTAAGGTTCAAAATTACTACTTTTTAGATTTTAGGGAAAACTTAGAAAAATTATTTATCTTAAGCTGTGACACAGTTTTCTATACAATTTTACAGAGGTCCTTATACATATCTTAAATAATTTCTTTCAAAATTTCATAATTTTTGGGATGGCAAAACCCATTCAAATATTTAAAGCCATCTTGGCAGTGCCTACTGCCCAGAAGTTTTTCCTTCATTTTAAGGTACTTTGGAATTTTTTTTTCTCTTACACCGTATCCTAGTTATTTCTAAAATTTTACAAGGATCTTTATACATGTCTAAATTAGCTTTCTTCAAAATTTCATAATTTTTGGAAAAATATAACACATCAAAATGTTTAAAGCATTCTGCGCAGTGCTTGCTGCCCAAAAGTTTTGTTTCCAGATTTTAGGGCAAACTTATAAAAATCATATCTCTTATACCATAACACATTTTCCTCTAAAAATTTACAGTAACCCTTATACATATTTAAAGTAACACCCTACCATATTTCATGTCTTTTTTATTAGTAAAACCTGTTCAAAACTCAATTCAATATGGGCAGTGCATGCTGCCCATAATTTTCCAGATTTGCATCACAATACCATAAAGTGCATAACTTTGGTTTAAAAATACCTTTTTACAATTTTCCAAGGCCTATCATCAAGTAATCTCAAAGAATTATGATGCTACAAAAAAAAATTCACAAATAGAGGCAGTAGAGTGTGATCTGACCCATTAGAAGCCACACCACGAAAGTTTGGCAGCATGCATTTTTACACAACCTAACAATAATAAGCATTTCTAGCATAACCCTAGCCACATGCATACATGAAAATCATTAAATCACACAATATCAACCTTAAGCATAAAATTAACTCCAAATAACCTATACAACCAGATCTACCAACATAAATCACAAAACTCAAGAACAATCATAAATTTCTACCTTTGATAGTTCTAGCTTGGAGATGTGTTTTCCTTAGCTTCTCAAACTCCCTCTTGTGCTCTACACTCTCAAACCGAGCCCCAAAGTCCCACATGCAGATTTTTAAGAGAGAGTTAGGGTAAAAAGACTTAGACGAGGGAGAAAACATGCAAATTACCAAGATCTCTTACCTTGCTTTCACTTGATCAACAAAGTGCTAAATCCTTGAGATCCTACCCGTACAAGCTTCTCCTGAACCTTAGAACACAAGATCAATGCCATGCATGGCTATTAGATCACATGCATGCATAATTAACCCTTAGGGTTTCGGGTTTGAAGAGGAAAAGAGGAGAAAAATTAAGTAGGTTTTGAAACTTACTCTACTCAAGTGTTCTCCTTAGCTTCTCCATCCTTCATTGGGGAAATGAGTGCTCTTGGCTCATGGAGAGAAAGAATTGTAGCAATGGAGAGTAGAGAGACTTAGGCTTTCAATTTTGTGGAGAGGAAATGGAAGAGAGTGTTTTTCATGAGGGAAATGAATTTTTAGAAAATTATTAGAAGTGTAAGAGAGAAATGATTAGGGTTTAGCTTGTGAGTGGGGTAAGGCTCTTACTCTTCCCATAGTGTAGATGTCCTATGATCTTGAGAGACCTAGGCATAGCCTTGCCACCCACCCCTCTCTCTCTCCTCCCTTGGAAAAGACCTTTATGCCCTAGCTCATTTTTACCTCTCTCCTTAGACAGTCAAGGGCCCTTTGGTAATTTTACTTATCTAAAATTCCCTAAAATTTTACCCTATAGTTTTTAAATATCTCCAAGCTTAAATAATTAAATTAAAGGTGACCCAAAAATAAAATTTATCACATATCACATAATTTTTGTAATTTTATCGAATTGACCAAAATGTCGTTAGAGGCCCGGGCAAGAAATTCTCATTTCTAAGCCCGATTGATTGGAATTCAAACCGCAATCAATTTTTTTTTCTTAAACTTATTGGCTCGACTATAAAGTCCCAGTTTCAAGACAAAATTAATATTTTTATGCCATAATATTTCCTATTTTATTTAAACCGAGATTATTCCTTTGTCCGAGACCAATCTTATTTTGCATAAAGCTAGATCCTTTACCAGATCTTTACAACGACTATAAAATTCACTAATCATCACAAATTTATATAATATCATTTATCAAAATATTATTCCACATAATTCTTCACCGGCTCCAACTGGCTACTAATGGGTGTTCAAAACATAGGATGTTACAATACCTACAATTTATAGAAGTTTTGTCCCCAAAACTCAAAACAGATGGGGATACCGCTCCCGTGTCTCGGCTTCCGTCTACCAGGTTGCCTTTTCAATGACATGGTTACACCACTATTTCACCAAAGGTATCATTTTTTTTCGTAATGCCTTGTCTTTCCGGTCAAGAATTGCTACCGATTTTTCCTCATAACTTAGCCGAGGATCCACGCTAAGTTCCTCGTAACTTAGCACATGGGTGGGGTCGTTCACGTACTTCCTCAATGTTGACACAAGGAACACATCGTTAACTCCAGGTTACACGGGCGGAAGGGCTAGCGATATGCCACCTCCCAAATGTGTTCCAAAATTTCAAACAATCCAATGTACTTAGGGCTCAGCTTGCCCTTTCTTCTGAACCTCATGGCCTCCTTTAGTGGAGCTATTTTTAACAGCACTTTGTCCCCTACTTCAAATTCTAAAGTTCTCCGTCGATGATCAACATATTTACATTGTCGATCTATAGAGGTCGGTAACCTCTGGAGGATGAACCTAATGTCCTATGTAGCTTGGTCTACTTCTTCTAAAACTAAGAATTTCCTCTCACCGGCCTCATGCTAGTGGATTGGAGATCGGCACTTTCTTTCGTATAGTGCCTCATACGGAGCAATCTTTATTGATTCTTGGTAGCTATTGTTGTAGGCGAACTCAATTAATGGAAGTTTTACACTCCACGAACCTTGAAAACCCAGCATGCAATCTCAGCATGTCTTCAAAGGTTTGGATCGTTTGTTCGCTTTGACCATCCGTCTGTGGATGGAAGGCAGTACTAAACTTGAGTTTAGTTCCCAATCCCATTTTCATTCTCTTCCAGAACGCTGATGTAAATCGTCTGTCACGATCATACACTATAGAAATGGGAAGTCCATGCAGTTGCACTATCTCAGTAATGTATGAGCCTGCCAATTTATCCACACTGTCCGTTATCTTAATGGTTAAGAAATGAGTGGATTTTTTCAATCTGTCCACAATAACCCAGATCGCATTGTGCCCTTTTGGAGTGTGTGGTAACCCGGTGATAAAGTCCATCGTGACCATCTCCTATTTCCACGCAGGGATCTCTAGCAGCTGTAGCAACCCTGCTTGTTGCTGATGCGCTGCCTTGGTTTGCTGACAAGTCAAACAGTGTGCCACATATTCCACAAAAAGTATCATTTTAGATCCTGATACATCTTAGTGGTTCCTAGATGCATCGCGTAAGGATTATCATGACCCTCATTAAAGATTTGTCTCTTGATCTCTTTATCATCAGGCACACATACTCTACCTTTATTACCCAACACTCCATCTTCCGAGATGTGAAACCTTGGTCGCATGTCTTTCTTAGTCTAATGCACTAGCCGTAGGATCCATACACCTGCGAGTTTCCCCCCTTGGATTGCTTCCATGATCGTGGGTTGCACAGATAAATTTGATAATCTACCCACTACTATTTCCAAATCCAATTTGGAGATATCGGTTCGTAGTTCTTGGGGTATTTCCTTCACCGTCATTACATACACCATTGGCTACCGACTCAATGCATCAACTACTTCGTTAGCCTTGCCTGGGTGGTATAGTATATCGTCGTCATAATCGTTAAACAATTCCAACCATCTTCGTTGTCTCATGGTTAACTTTTTCTGGGTGAAGAAACATTTCAGACTCTTATGGTCCATGTATATGTCGCAGTGGATCCCATATAGATAGTGTCTCCAGATTTTTAATGTGAACACTACCGCTGCTAACTCCAAGTCATGGGTTGGATAGTTTTTCTCATAATTTTTCAGTTGTCGGGATGCACATGCGATCACCTTCCCGCGTTTCATTAACATGGCTCCGAGTCCCTAACCTGATGCATCACTGTAAATGGCATAACCCTCTGTGCCTTTGGGATAGTGAGCATTAGAGCAGTTGTTAATCTGGTTTTTAACTCTTGAAAACTCTGTTCGCACTTGTCTGTCCACTAAAACTTGATGTTTTTCTGAGTCAATGTGGTCATAGGCGTTGCTATTTTGGAGAAACCCTTAACAAAGCGCCTGTAATACCCCACCAAACCCAAGAAAGAGAGAACTTCCTGTGCATTCTTCGGGGCCTTCCATTTTCTTACTGCTTCGATCGTGGCCAGGTCGACTGCAATTCCATCTCATGACTCTACGTGCCCTAGGAAATTTACTTGAGTCAGCCAAAATTTGCACGTGGAGAATTTGGCGTACAACTTTTTCTCACATAATCATTGTAAGATCAATTCAAGGTGCTTGGATTGTTCTTCCTAGTTTCACAAGTATACGAGTATATCATCTATAAATACAATCACGAATTTGTCCAGATCCATGAATTCCGGGGGTGCATTGGTGAGTCCAAAAGACATTACCATGAACTCGTAGTGACCATGACGAGTTTGGAATGGGGTCTTTGGAATATTCTATTCTTTCACCTTCAATTGGTGGTAGCCAGATTTTAAATCGATCTTCTAGAATACTGATGCTCCCTACAGTTGGTCGAATAGATCATCGATTTTGGGCAATGGTTATCGATTCTTGATCGTTACCTAGCTAAGCTCACGGTAGTCTATACACATCCTCGTGGAGCCGTCTTTCTTTTTCACGGATAATACTGGGGCTCCCCATGGAGAATGCCTTGGTCGTATAAATCTTTTATCCAAATAGTCTTGTAATTGCGCTTGCAGTTCTTTGAGCTCCACCGGTGCCATCCGATATGGTGCTTTTGAAATAGGCGCGGTACTTGGAATCAACTTGATCTCGAAATCGACTTCTCAGTCCAGGGGTATCCTTGAAATATCCCCAGGAAACACTTTAAAAAATTTTCCCACCACTGCTACCTCAGTTGGTTGTAGCTTAGACTCCCTATCCTTATCTATTACTATAACGTCTCAAATTTTCTAATAAGATTTAGGGCCTTGATTAGCATGTCGGGAGGGCAATAATTGATTTAATTATGCTAAAATGTGAATTAAATTACTATATCATTAGAAATTCATGTTTAGGTGAATTAAATATGCATGTGGATCCCATTTGGTTATTAGGGTCATATATATAATTTTAGCCAGTTGAGGGCATAAATGTGATATATGTGTATATTGTGACTGATACCCCGAGTGAGTGGTGATATATTTGTGATGCATGATCCGAGACAGTCCTAAGGAGCGAATTAGCTAAATAGTCACAACGGGGTCGAATACCCAGCTCCAGAGGAGCCTAGGGGTATTTTGTGAACATTGTCGGTGTTCAGGAATTTCTTGATAACGGGTAGTAATTTAGTAATTATTTGGGCATGTCGGGATTAAAATGGGGATTTATAGGAATAGTCGAGGACTTAGCAGGATTAGGTAAATGACGGGATTGCCCTTGGTGGAATTAAACGATTGAGGTTAGGCTTAAGGGAATTTTAGACATTTTGGGACTTAGGTAGCAAGGGTTACACTTAGCCACTACACAATTCTGGAAACCAAAAGAAAACAAAACAGTCAACCCCTCTAGCTCTTTCTCTCGGTTCTCTCTCTTCTTCTCTTGGAGACTTAAGTAATTTTTGGGAATTCTAGGGATTAAGGCTTTGAATTTGAGGCTGAAGCTTGGGGAAATTTAAAGCTTGTGGAAACTGGAGTTAGATCAGGGCAGGATCATTACAAAGGTAAGGATTAGAGCAAGTCTTTTTATAAATTTCTCTGTTTTGTTAATGTTTTGGGGGTTGGAAACTTGGGTGATTGAATTTGGGTTGGGATGGGGTTTTGTTCAATTTCTTTGAGATTATGTGCTACTCTTAGCATAGTACAAGAAATTTGGGGTTGAATTTTGGCATTAGCATAAGTTTGGATTGATTTGTAGGAGATTTATAAGTCTAAAAATGGTGGTATTTCTGGGTTTTGAGGCTCGAGCTGCGGCCCTGTTAATCAAGCATTGCGGCCCGCTTGAACGTAGAAGCCTGGGGGCCTCAGAAATTTTCCCTGGCGCAGCAGAGAGGGGCTTTCCCCTTTGACTTGTATCTGACCGTGGCTCAAAAGGTGAAAAAAGAGGAAGGTTTTAAGCTCGGGAACTCGAATGTTAAGGCTTGGGAAGGATTCTACTACTTGGTTTAGTAGAATCCAAGGTCCCAGAGGCTAGATTAATATTATGAAGTTATTAATTGGTTTAAGGCTTGATGAATGGTCATTATGAATGCGTTGTGACTAGGTTTACAATGAAGCTCGGATTAGGGGACTGTGCTTGAGACTGCATTGACTTATCAGCTTGGGACATAGGTAAGAAAATTGTTGTACCTGTAGAGGAGGGCATGGCCCTATTGTTGGTGTTTCAGGGTGTGGCCCTATTTTTAGTGGGAAAAATATGTGTACACGTTAAAAAAGCCCGTGAAGCTAGTTGACCTAGCCAACCCGACCCAACGAGCCATCCGATCAAGCTAGTAAGGCCCAGTCCAAACGTGTAAATGGACTCATACTTGCCAAATGAGCCATTGGATTGATAGACTAATACCCGAACCTGAATCAGGATACATTTAGTTAGCCAGAAGACTTTGAAATGGTCAGAGTATACGCAATCACTCCCATAAAAATCGGGAGAAACGAGTAAGAATGGGTCACACGGACCCTGAGAGGCCAACTGGAAGGTAGTTGATAATCACTTGACTCTCTTCTACTCTTTTATTGAAACGAAGGATACTCTCTCTCTCAGTGATTCAGTCAAGCAAATCGAATTAGTCCATTTGATCTGACCTCACCGGACTTGACCCAGTCGTTCAGTCCTACCGTCGTCACCACCATCACTCTGACCATTCCACTACTCATCCCTCCATCACTATTTCATTATTTACATCATAGTTTTATTACTTTCAATTAGCTTTCATTACAATTTGATTAACTTGGGCGTTGGAGTCCCTTTGGCTGACATCCCACCAGTGCTCCCAATTGAGCTCTCATCTCTCTCTTTGTTCTTGACAAGTTGCTAGTGCCCGTCAAATCAATTGTAGGAATCACTTCTAAAATTTGGCTCCCACCGTGGGGCCCTAGCAATCAGACAATTGACAAAGAAATCAACGAGTTCACTTGAGAGCCATGTAAGACATGACTGAGATACCCTATTTGTCCGCCTACTCGCTGCTCTTACAGCCCAAATGAATGAAGAATGCGAGAAAATGAGGAGGCTCGATGCTGAGAATGGTGACCTACTCGTGCAAATGGAGGCCAAATCCTCTCAAGCCACCGAGGTTCAGCCACCTCGCTTCTGAGGCCCAATTAGCCCGATGCAACCTTTGGGTGACCTCACCCTATCTCTAACAATGATGGACCGAATCAGACAGTTCCATCATCCCGGCAAGGAATTATCAAACTCCACTCACCATGTCTAACATGTAGAATTCTATTGCCAATGCAGGTGAACAGGTAACCATGAATGAACATGGACATTCATCTATGCTTGGACCAGAGCAGATTCTAGTAGTCAGCCAACCAACCAGCCTCGACAGGTGGACAACAACAGATTTAAAGAGCTAGTCAGCCAGCCACTGGATCTGGATAGCAACAGGTTACAGGTGTTAGTCAGCCTACCATTTGAGCCAGTCATACCATCATTGGAGCTGGTCATAATATACAAGAGCAACAAACAATTGGATTGAATCACCCAACCATGAGCGAGCCAGCCGGCCACACCAACATTAGCTCACTTCCAATCCATGATCTTGAGCTGGCTCGTAAATTGGCCGAGATGGACGTACTCATCAAGAAGATTCCTGGAATGCCAGCCCCTATTAAAAAGAGTGCAATAAGCTGCTACGTTGACTCACCTTTCATTGACGATATAGCCATGGTCGAAATGTCGAAAACGTGTAGCTTCCCCCACATGAAGATGTTTGATGGAACGTCTTATCCCAATGACCATATTGCTCAATACATGCATATAATTTTCATCGTTGACATCCCACGCGACATGAGGAAAGCATGCATGTGTAAGGGGTTTGGTTCTAGTCTGATTGGACCAGCCCTCTAGTGGTATACTAATATACCTAATAATTCTATTTTTACTTTTGCACAATTGACTGATTCTTTTGTTGAGTAGTTTTCTAGTAGGAGGAAACTAGAAAAGTCTGCAGAAGACCTCTACATTATAGTTCAACAACTAGGGGAGCCCTTATGAGATTATGTAGGCCGCTTCAACAAAGAGAAGGTGTCTATAACCCATTGTAATCAGGACACATCCATCTCAGCCTTCCGTAAAGGACTCCGCTACGACTCAGACCTATATAAAGAACTTACCAAGTATCCTTGCAAGATGATGGAAGACGTTCTCGCCAAGGCCTGGGCACAGATCAAATGGGAGGAGGATGAAGCTAACTATTATCAATCTTGTGCACTGACTAATCTTAGGACTAACTTATGTTTGAACATATAATCATATTTATATTCCATTGTGATTATGTCGGTATAAATACAATTAGCTATGTGCTTGGGATTTAATAGTAGTTTATATTAAACAAATAATCATGAAAATAAAACATGTGAGCAAAGTGATTGACCAAGTCAAAAAATGATTTATATTCGTTTATTGATAATAAAATGTGTTGACTTCCTTTTTCGCTATCACCCTTAACAAGAGAGATTACAGAAATAAATTGTAAGAACGCAAGGATTTTTATGTGGTTCAGGTTATAAAAGAACCCTAGGCCACGAGTCTCTAGTATTAAGAGGATTGTAAGCTTGTGATTGCAAGCTTCAATGTTGTATTCTCAATCAGCGTTTAGATTGCTCTAAGTACAAGTAGTTTTTTCTCTCTAAAAAACTGACCCCTTTACAATGAGACTCCCAGCCCTATTGATAGGGGCTGGGGTCATTAATACTAATCATAAATAATTAATACCCATTCTATCCATTATTGAGGGATTAGTACCAATTCAATCCATTGGGTTGCAGTGAATAGAGACCATGACCCAAACGAGGTTTGTGGGGCCCACTGCTGAAAAGCACCTACTTTATAAGGAACATGCCCTAGGTACTGTCAGGGCGTGCTGTAAGTACCTCCATGTCAGGCAGCGTAGTAGGTGTGTGAATTGTCGAGTCGTACACTCGACAACATTGTTGACGGATCACCCATAAAGGTTGTTAGACAATCCTCTGGCTCTGGAAACCCACATTTACTGACACGTTGCGCCTTATCTTAGGTTCGAGAACCAAAACCTCAGACCTGGGAGACAACTAGGAGGCGAGAGCCCTCATCGTAATTGGCCAAGCTAGAGAACCTCTAGCTCCAAGAGTGAATATCGGGGAGTAATCTACTAAGGCACCCCCGACCCACTGTCAAAGACAAAGTCTCACTAAAAGGACCCTTTCTCCAACTAGAGGCCTCGGGAAGTAACATGCCCCGAGGATGTCTACGAACGTCCAAGCCAGTTGCTAGGGGTTGCCACGTGTCAGAGGTGAAAACACAGACAACAAAATTAGATTACAAAGAAATAGAGTTTTAATTGGGGCATAAAACCCCAACAAACTCCCACTTTCACTAATTGAAAATAATGCCTTAATTATACTAATCTCATTTCCTTGATATGCTTATAAATTGTAGCTTCTGGTAGTGTATTTTTAAACAGATCTGCAAGATTATCTTTAGATGCAATCTTCGTAACCTCCACATCTCCCTGACCACATATTCTCAAATTATGTGATACTTCCTTTCTATATGCTTACTCCTCTTGTGACTTTGAGGTTCTTTCGAGTTGGCTATCGCTCCTGTATTGTCACAAAACAACACAAGCAGCTTATCTATACCTGGAATGACACCAAGATCTGAATATAACTTATTTAGCCATACTGTAACGCCCTGGTTAGCTAAGACTGTCACACTGTGTGTTTTAAATAGTGCTAAACTCGTTAAATGAGTCATTTGGCCATAATCGTGTAACTAAATGTGATTAACGGTTTAGGGTTAAATTTTTTTGGTAAAGGATACAAACGTTTCACTAAAATGTTTATTGTATACATTAGGATCCCAAAAAGACATTTAAAAGTTCAATTACAATATTCAACGTTCATGCCAAGCCATAATCACATGTATGACATGCATGACTTACTGGGTGCAGTTTTCTTACCTTTGATCCAAGCACAAGTTACCAATAAATGATACTCGAGCACGATCCTGATTTTGAACCCTTAGCAATCACCTAGTCACAACCATAATATAGAATCCCATAAAAATGAGTAAATAAAGACTTTCGAACCAAGTCCTAGCCTCCGGGACTTCGAATCCTACCAAACCAGGTAGTAGGATCGATCCCGAGCCCTTGGAGTTAAGTTCCCACGACTAAAAATCCAACTTGGCCAAAACTGCACAGGCGGGCCGCGACTTGGCCCTGGGAGTCGTGGTGCACCTCCCTGACAAAGAGCTCTCTGCCTGGGCTTCAGGGTGTGGGCTGCGACTTGGCCCTCTAGATTTGTGGAGCACCCCCCAGACAGAACCCTCCTGATTCTGGGTTCACTCAGGTTGTGACTTCCTAGAACAAGATCGCGATCCAACCTCAAACCTAGCCATTTTCTATGTTTTCTCCCATTGAAAATCCTCCAAAAACCTATCCAAACATATCCAAGTCTCAAAAACAATGTTCTCAAACATCCCAATGGCCCAAAACCATTAAATCCCAAGCCTCAAACAACCCAAAAACTCATCAAGACATAAAATCCTATCAAAGCTTAAAAACTCAAAAACTTAAAACTTAAGGCTTGGATTACCTCTGATTGAGTTGTTTCCCAATTAAATCCTCCGACTAATAAGCTTTTAATCTTCCCTACAATCGCTATCACTCGATCCCTGCTTGAAATCGAGTCCTAAAACTCGAGTTTCCTTAGAAAATGCAAACGACATCAAAAAGGGATACCGGGAGAGGGAGAACGTACTGAACATTCTTTTATGTTTCTGACAGGTTACTTCGAGCTTAAGTAACCTCAAGCAAATCCTAATGCTCGGGGTCCCAAAAATGCCCCCAGGGTAAAATAGTCAAAATTCCCATAATTCCCTCCTGATCTCACTAACTTTCAATATATCATCAAATAATCATTCCCATTACCCAATATCCCGGTAATGTGCTAAATACCCAATATACCCCTTGACTCACTCTGAGTCAAGTATGGGTCTCGTTGTGACTTTCCCATTAGCTTGCTCCCTAGGATCGTCTCGTGTTGAGTAACCCAAACATATCCACATAGTAAGGTAGTACCACACACATACCATATATATGCCAAATATATCCATAATGAGTCAAATTACGAAAATTACCCAATTAATAATAAATACACCCACATGCATATTTAATACACCAAAACATGCATATAAAGTCATATTATAATATAACTAACATAATCACATAATGATGCACATATATATCACATAATTCCATAATTTGTCATCATGGCCCTCTAATCAAGGCCCTAAGCCTTATTAGGAAATTTGGGACGTTACACAGACTATTTCCTTAGCTACTTCAGACGCAGCTATGTATTTAACCTTCATGGTGGAATCTGAGATCTGAGACTGCTTTACGCTTCTCCATATCACAGCTCCACCCCAAGAGTAAACACCATTCCAGAAGTAGACTTCATGTCATCAACATCAGTCAGAAAATCTGAATCAGTGTAGCCTATAGGGATCAGAACACAACCCTTGCAGACTAACATATAATCCCTAGTCTGTCTTAAATACTTCTTAATATGCTTAATTGCTATCCAATTTTTCGGTCCTGGTTTTGACTGATACCTGCTCACTACTCCCATTAAATAACAAATATCTGATCTAGTACATAACATAACATACATCACACTTCCAACTGTCGATGCGTAAGGAACTTTTCTCATTGCATCTTCCTCTTCAGGAGTTTGGGGAGACTGCTTTTTTGAAAGATGAATTTCATGGTGGGACGGTAGACCTCCTTTCTTGGAATTTTTCATTGAGAAACGTTCAAGCACTTTACCAATGTAAGCTACTTGAGATAGAGCTAAGAGTCTGTTATTTCTATCCCTTATGATCTAGATACCTAGAACATAACTTGCTTCACTCAAATCCTTCATTTGGAATTGAGTGCTCAGCCAATTCTTCACCTCTAACAATTTCTTAACATTGTTTCTAATGAGTAAGATATCATCTACATAAAGAACCAGGAATACCACTATTTGATTTGCCTTTAGTTGGTAAACACAAGACTCGTCAATATTTTGTTCAAAGCCACAGGTTTTGATTATTTCATCAAACCTATGGTTCCAAGAACGAGAAGCTTATTTAAGTCCATAAATGGACCTATTTAACTTGCAAACTTTTCCTTCTTGTCCATCTACTTTAAATCCTTTTGCCAGATCCATATAAATGACTTCGTCAAGCTTCCTATTAAGAAAAGTTGTCTTGACATCCATTTTCCAAATCTCATAGTCGAGAGCGGCTGTTATGGATATGAGGATGTGAATGGACTTGAGCATGGCTACTAGACCAAAAGTATCGTCATAGTCCACTCCTTCTCTTTGGGTATAACCTTTGCCACTAATCGAGCTTTATAAGTTTCGATCTTTCCATCAACACCTCGTTTCTTCTTGTAGATCTAGTTGCACCCAATGGCGCTAAAGTCACTAGGTGCTTCTACAAGATCCCAGACGGAATTTGAGTACATGGACTCCATTTCCTATTTCATGGGTTCGAGCCAAAGTTCCTTTTCAGGGATAGCCATTGCCTGTTTGAAAGACAATGGATCATCGTCACTAGTGTCACCAATAACTATATAGGTGTAACCATCCAAACCATATCGAACTGGGTTCCTAGAAACCCTCCCACTATGACGAGGCTCCCTGGCTATTTGCTTAGGAACAGTGTTACTATCTTCATTTAAATCAACTTGCGTTGGTTAGACATGAAGAGTGAGAATTTCATCATCGACTTGTGTTGATGACGATGGAACATTGGTTGGAGTCCATTCTTCAACCATCTCCTCTAAAACTACTTTGCTGTTGGACATAGTCATTTTCTAGAAAAGTAGCATTCGTAGAAGTAAACACTTTCTTTTCTGGATGACTATAGAAAAGTCCACCCCGAGTGAATTTAGGATAGCCAACAAACATGCAAACTTCAATTCGCGGTTCTAGCTTTCATTCCTATTTCCTCAAGACATGGGCAGGATACCCCCAGATTCTAAAATGGCGAAGCTAGGTTCATGACCATTCCAGCCTTCTAAAGGTGTTTTAGGGATTGATTTGGACGGTACGACAATTAGAATGTCATTCGCAATTTCAATTGCATGTCCCAGAATAAAGTTGGAAGAGTTGAGTAACTAAACATGCATCTAACCATTTCTAATAAAGTTCTGTTCCAGCGTTCCGCTACACCATTTTGTTGCGGAGTACCCAGGGCAGTAAGTTGTGATAAAATTCCAACTTCAGTTAAATGATCTTGGAACTGTTAGGATTAGTCCTCTAAAAGCATGTAAAGACATTTTATTGGTTTTAAATAAAAATACAATTGTATTATCTTTGAATGTTATGATTATAGTTTGAATTATTTATATTAATATCAAGAAAATTCCATATTCATTCATGAGAATATGATTTTGTATTAGTACAAGAGAATTAAAATCATATATAATGAATAAAATAGTTAGTAACATATTAAAGTAAGGAATCTTTAATGAATGGTTACTAGTATGGTTTGCTAAGC